>NW_028327176.1:173390411-173701547 GCF_987537825.1 Furipterus horrens
TTCCTTTCTCACAGCTCTGTGTATGGGGAAGGGGTTGAGCTTCTCTGAGAGAAAGAAGAAATCTTTTGTTTTTAATTGGCAGTGTATATAAAATGTAAGTCAAGCAATGAATAAGTTAGAGAAAAATTTGGAGTACCGGTATCAAGAGATATGTGGTATTTTATTTCAGGTTATCTTATTTGCTATTAATCACCGCTGAACTAGAAGTTGTTTTCTCATCTGTTTTTTGGAAAGCCTTAAACTGATGCTTTATGGTTACTGATCCTCTACAATACTCTACTTTCATAATGTTTTGGCTTTGGTAACAGAAAGTTCTTATACATAATGTTCTTTCAATTTTAACTACATGTAAATTAGGAAGGTGCTGTGTATTTAATATGTGGGTTTCTTTTTTTTTACCCTTAACTCCAAGTAAAATTTGAGCTTCTTCATACCTTTAAGACATTTCCCAGACAGACAAAGCAATTACTATGAAGACAAAAATACTGGTCAGAATTTTAAGAGAAGAAAATTTATTACTATAGGAATCTAACATTGTATCATTAACGGAATTTAATATATAAATATAATTTAAGATAAATATATCAATTATATGTTTTAGTTTCCTGGTAGACAGGACCAAAATAGGTTCCAGAGGTCCCTTTAGTTGGTTATTAAAAAAGAAACATATGTTCAGTCAGAAAAATAAACAATACACTTAACATTGTATTTCAGGCAGGAATTACATCCCAGGAGAAATTCCTTGCATGGATCCATACAGATGAACCACTGAGAACACAATGGGCAGTGGTACCTTTAAATATTATTTTATAGAAGTGTAATAAGGTCCAGGAGTGACTTTTTAAATATATCAACCTTTGACAGAGACTGAGAAGATAATATTAAACTTTCTTAAGGACTTTTCAGTGAGGAGTTAACATAATATTTGTATAGTTATGTTGCTTTTTGATGAACTAATCTAAGAGAACGGCAAAGTTTATTAAGAAAATTGACAAGTAGAGTTCCTTCTCAAATATCACTTATAATAATAGAACCCTAACATAAAGGGCAAAAAGTTGTTACCCTCTCTGCCTCCTACATAACTTTCCATTCTGAGCTCCTTAGGTAGGGCATTATTATAACCATTATTTTAGTTAGAATTACATTCTGAGAGTTGTTAGCAAAACATACCATTACCTGCAAGATAAACTGCCCTGTTATATGGAGTTTTCTTTCTATTGTCCATGTGGATTTTAAAAATATCCCAAAGTATTTTAGTACAGTTTATCCTAAGCTGAATCTTCTGGCCATAATCAGATGAATTCAACTGCTTTCTAACTGTCCTCATAGAATTTGATACTAATATTTGTAAAATGAAAGAGAATTCTTGTGTTCCATAATTAACTTACTTGTTTTTTGGCTTTCTGTCATCCTTTACCATTTTGGTAACAGGAATTGGTGGAGCCAAACTGCATATCACATTCCCTGATTGGTTCAGGGGTTGTCCAGCCACCCAATCAGAGTTGAGGTAGTGCAATGACATTTACTGATTTCGGGGTAATCTTCCTAGCTGGACAAGAAGTCTCATGGCATGGAGGTCCTATAGTTGCTGTTCCTATTTTACCACCATAAAGTTCTAACACAAGAGACTATACAGTGTAAAGGTGGGTAGAGAGATGGCTTGATAGCAGCTTTGGAGCCCTGAATCCAGCCAGTTTCAAGAAATGTCCTTATTGTGTAGGCCAGTTTGGGTTCAATTTCCTATTGCAGGCAAGCCAAAACATCTAACTAAAACACCTTCCTATATGGATGGTTAGAATACTTCTACTGAACTGAGATCTAAATAATAAGTTTTTACACACACACATATATACACATGAATTGAAATAATTTAAAAATAATCAAGTTTAAAAACATTAAAATTAAAATTTTCAGAATGTTAATCTTGCCCATTCTCATTCTGCTAGAATATTAAGAGAATGACTGAAAAAGAAAGAATCCAAAGGCTGATTTTTATACCAAGATCAAATACATGGAAAGAAAACCAGTCAAAATGATTAATGAATGCCAACATGATTCTGACATCAATTTGACTACTTCATGAGACTGGAAGGAAAATGAAGCAGTGTTCTGTGGTCAGGTGTTGTGGGGTTTTTTTTTGTTTTTGTTTTTTTTCCTGAAGGCTGAGAACACTAGACATGAGGGGTCTGGAATATATCCTACATTAAGGTGAGAAAATGCACTAAAGATTTTATAACTTGTGTGATAGTGTACATAGAAAACCCTATGAACTCCACCAAAGACCCACACAAACTACTGAGTGAATTTTGCACAATAGCAGGACAAAGTCAATATTCAGAAATCAAAGGCATTTCTGTACACCAACAATAAAATATCAGAGATAGAAACTAGAAAAAAATTTTTATTTACTATAGCAATAAGGAAAATAAAGTACCTAGAAATGAACTTAACCAAGGAGGTTAACTACATAACACTGAAGAAATTAAGGAAGATACAAATAAATAGAAGCATATACCATGTTCATGGATGGGAAGAATCAACATCATTAAAAAGTCCATATTACCCAAAGCAATTTATAGATTCAGTGCAATTCCTATTAAAATACCAATGACGTATTTCACAGGTCTAGAACAAATACTTTAAAAATTTATATGAAACCAAAAAAGACCCCAAATAGCCACAGCAATCTTGAGGAAGAAGAATATGGTAGGAGGAATCACAATACCTGACATCAAACTACTACAAGGCCATGGTAATCAAAACAGTCTGGTACTGGCATAAGAACAAATATATAGATCAATGGAACAGAATAGAGAGCCCAGAAATAAACCCAGGTCTATATGGTCAACTAATATTTGACAAAGGGGGAAGGAACATAAAATGGAATGAAAAGAGCCTCTTCAACAAATGGTGCTGGGAGAACTGGACAGGGACATGCAAAAAAATGAAACTAGACCACCAACTTATAGCACACACCAGAATAAATTCCAGATGGATCAAAGACTTAAATGTAAGCTGTGACACCGTAAAAGTCCTAGAGGAAAACATAGGCAGGAAAATATCAGATATCCCACACAGCAATATTTTCACCAATATATCTCCTAAGACAAGAGAAATACAAGAAAGAATAAACAAATGGGACTACATCAAACTAAAGAGTTTCTGCTCAGCAAAAGAAAACATCAGCAAGATGAAAAGGGAACCAACCATATGGGAAAACATATTTGCCAATGATACCTCAGATAGCAGATTGATCTCCAAAATATATAGAAAACTTATATGACTCAACACCAAGAAGACAGACAACCCAATTAAAAAATGGGCAAAGGACCTGAACAAACACTTCTCCAAAGAGGACATACAGAGGGTTTATAGACATAAGAAAGAATGCTCAACATCACTAGTCATCAGAGAGATGCAAATAAAAATCACAATGAGATACCTCTTCACACAGGTCAGAATGGCCATCATCAACAAATCAACAAACAACAAGTGCTGGTGAGGATGCGGAGAAAAGGGAACTCTAGTGCACTGCTGGTGGGAATGCAGACTAGTGCAGTCACTGTGGAAAACAGTATGGAATTTCCTCAAAAACTAAAAACAGAACGGCCTTTTGATCCAGCAATTCCATTGTTAGGTTTATATCTGAAGAATCCTGAAATACCAATTCAAAAGAACCTGTGCACCCCTATGTTCATAGCAGCACTGTTTACAATAGCTAAGTGCTGGGAACAACCTAAGCGCCCATCTGTAGACGAGTGGATCAAAAAACTGTGGTACATTTACACAATGGAATACTATGCAGCAGAAAGAAAGAAGGAATTCCTACCATTTGCAACAACATGGATGGAACTAGAGAGAATTATGTTTAGCAAAATAAGCCAGGCAACGAAAGACAAATACCATATGATATCACCTAATACAGGAAACTAATGAACAACAGAAACAAATGATAAAAATTGAACCAGGGACATATAAACAAGGAGTAGAGTAACAGTGACCAGGGGGGAGTGGGAGCGGGAGAGAAGGGTAAAGAAGGGGAAGGGTCTAGTCAAGGGACTAGTATAATGACCCATGAACATGGACAATGTGGTCGAGATTGACTGTGGGAAAAGGAGTTAGTGGGGTGGGGACAAGCAATGGGGGAAAAAGTAGGACAACTGTAATAGAAAAACAATAAAAAAATGTTTAATAAACAAACAAAAAAGAATTTTATAACTCCAATTGACAGCAAATCTTTTGCATAGAAGATTGATGTCACAGAGACCATTCTAGGAAAATATATCTTAGATACTAACGAGAGTAAAAAATTGACAATCATTGAGACTTATCATTCAGAATAGTTTCTAAAGGATTCTATAGCAAAAAAACAAAAAGTTGTTCTTTGAGTCTCCATTCCTCTTGAGGTGACTGAGTAGACATAATCATCCTGCTGTAAATATTTGTTCAAATAAATTATTAACAGGAAAGGTTCTTGGAGCTATAAAATAAGGAGAGGCTGTAAGCCTATAAAGCTCAGTAAAATAACTCAATTGGTCAGAATTGGAGTTTATGCTTTCAAGCTATTCTTGTGAAAGCCATTGCATGGGCAACTATGTTCCCAAATTTATACTTATTATTGATCATATTGGCTGATCCAAGGCCCTTTATTATAGTTCTTTTTAAGTAAAGTGTAGAATAAATATTTGAATTTAATACACTGCAATGTAAATATAAAATTGATAGCTATGTACACAATTTATGAATTACATACATAGCTATTTATGCTTTTAAGTTGTTTTATTGTCTCTCAGGTGAATATAAGTTCCCTTTGAAAACTTGTCTCTAATAATGATTTAATTAAGCCACTAAAGGAACATGTTGCATCTTGAATAGCGGAGAAGCTCAAATGACAATTAGGATTTCTTAAATTGCCTATATTGAAGATTGAATTCTAACCTAGCATTTGATGTTCCTTTTGATAAAAATGAGCTAATTTCAGGTACTGCTTGATTCTGTGCTCACACAATGCCACTGAAGCCCATTTCTAGGGTCCATAGCATGTTCAGATTCATATTGCTTTATGTTCTGCAGAGGGAGAATCACTTCTCCATAAATCTAGAGATTTCATGCACTCTTTTCCTGGTCCAGATTGGGGGCAGGAGGTGGGGAATGTGGCAAAATGATTAGCTTGTTTGAGGCCCACATGTTTTCTCACATATCAGCTAGCAGTGGTATTGTGCATGTGACCCAATCTGTGTCTTGTGGACAACCACAAAGCATCTTAATTTGAACATATATTCAGCACATAGTCACATTAACATTATCTGATAACTTGAAATATATTTTATAGAGACTCTAAAGGACTCACGTCTCAGCCATTTGTCATGCAATTCACTAATTAGAAGAGAGAATTATTTTCCATTATTAAGTGTATTATGTGAAGCATTTGTTTCACTGCCAATATTTAACTGTGGCTTTTTATTTTTTATTTTTTTGTCTTTAATTCTCAGATGCCAGATACTCAGGACAAAGTGAATAACACAGTTAAATTAGCTGATTCTGCCTGAGCCCAAAGACAAGAGTTCTAGTTTAGGAAAATAATTTAATTCTAAATCCTTGTCTAAGAAATGTCATGTAAAGGTTTTGGCTGTGAAACTGTTCTAAGAATATAGAGGTACAGTATTCCCCGTGGTTTTGACTGTGTTCATTCTGAAAAGTTTCAATTTAATCGTAGAAAGGTTTGGGTCTTTTGAAAACAGCAAGAAAATCAGTTATCAGGGTTTCAATTTTCTCCAGGCAATTTTCACCACTTCAGCATGCCCAAGAGAGAAAAGGCCAATAATTTTGTTATGCTGAAGAATTTGGCAAGCCAGCTAATGGTCTTACTAAAAGTAAAGAAATCCCTTCGGTGGCATATGTAGGAAGTTATGTCTGAATCATTTGGAGCCATTGTGGAGAAGGTTTTGTTCCTGCAGAGATCCATGGGGATTTTCTTGGGAAGAAAAGGTGTCTGAATATTCTTAAACCTTGGACAGATTTATCAAACTTGCTGTTTCATTTAAACATTTGCCAAATGCGACTCATCTTCCATCAAACAGACTTCTCCCTAGGTAGCTTCATCTTCAAAAAAAATCAACACCAAAAATTATCTTATGTTTCTTTCGCTGTTGCAATGATGAAATCTGTCTCAAAAGAAACATATTTGTATTGATTTTATCATCTTAGAGACTATAACTTAGGAATAAGGCTATTATTTAGAAGCATACTCTTAGAAAGTTTCTTCTTGGGGGTGGGGTAGGGTGGGGGAAGCTGCATGGTGCCTGGAGTGGCCTGAAAGCAAGAGTCAAGGTAAAACCTGAGAATAAATCAAGGTTAGATCATTGAACGCTGGTGAATACAAAAAGAAATTAAGTCAGACTACAGAAGAAAATGACTAAATTTATTATCCAGAAATAGTCTTAATGGGAAGTTCTATTAGCTTGTCTCTCTACAGAAGTAGTTGAAATAATAGTCTCCCATAGGTGGGGCCATTAGCTCTGCAGGCATTTAGAAGTGGTCTGAACAAACACCTGGGACTTTTTGTGCAGAATAACACTGTGGACAGACACTGAGAAAGTAAATCTTAGTATCTTCTGAGTCCCACCGACTTCCACCTAGTCATGTACAAGCCATTTACAAATCCTGCTGCCTCTTTCTTGTCAATTTGAGTACAAATTCTCCTTGGCTGGAAAACTGATCTTTTTTTGTTGGTTCCTCAGGTTTTCCACATATCACCTGGCATTCTGCTAGTTAAACAATACTTTTTAAATAAAATATACGAAATACTTAACTGCAGGCATTTATAGATGCTATCTCATACTTTAAGATCACTGTAATCTCCTGTTTTACATAAGAGGCCATGATTCACTTGGGTGTGAATCTGGCTCAGATTCCAATTTGTGTCCCAGAGCCTTCAACCAATTTGTCACTTAACTTCCTTTATCCTTTGAATGCAATTATTTTAGATTCTAGCTTGAGATACCTAAGAGCTTGTATGATTCATTCCATCATTGTCCATATGAGATGATCCCAGAGAATGGTTTCTCCTCCTAGTAGGAATTGATACTTTCTTAGTGGATGCAAATGTATTAACCTATGACTTACATGTGCATAAAATATAGCTTTACAATTTTTAAATTTGTATCATTAATGTAATTTCCACCTGGCAGTGAAAATTTAATTTTGTCAATTCAGAATAAATCTAGTCAAATCGGGATGAAAAAATTACTTCAGAGTAAACTCATGCAGTTTAGGTTTCTTCCTCTAAATTTCAATTCTGCCCAAATGATACCTAATTTTAAGGAGGTGTCATGGATTATATAACCCCAGGTTATACACTTTTCTCCTTTTTCTGAGAAAGTAAGTCCCAAGGCATAAAGTGTTATAACAATGGCTGGTAATTTTCAAAGGTGTAAGACTATCTTATAGGATGTAAGCTTGCCAGAGATGTGTGTTTTTCAGTTAAGTGCCAAAATTGTATAGCATTAGCTCCAAGAAAGCCCCTGAATCTGTGCCAGCAGAAGCCACTATGAATTTGGCAGTAGCTGCTATAGCCTTAAGGCAAGTTAGGGCTGTGTTACTGGATCAAAGAGGGACTGCAATAAGCTATGGGCTTTTGGTGCTTTCCTTGTAATTAAAGCTATTAAAGAATCAAAATTTTGTTTAGAAGCTTCTCTGCACCAATCAAAAAGACAGTACATTTAACATTAGGAAACTGACTGCCCATTTGTTCTAAGGTTATTCTAAGATGGACAATTTTGAAAATATCTAGAGTTCATCCAAAGTGGCCATTGTGATTCCAAATTAGTGCCATTTCATGAGATGTGTGCAAGAATTTAACAGGGATGCTACATATAAGAAGCAGGCATCTGGCTTGGCAGAAGTGCAAACTTGGACTGAGACTACCTCTGCGGAAATGACAATGTGTGGATTCTGTTGCTCATGTCTCAGACTTGACAATCTGTGGCCCTGAGCAGAAAGTTTTGTGGAGATTTATCTCCCAAGTAAACTTCCAACTTAACACAGAAAAGAGGAAAAACAGACATTGTAAGTTTTCTGGATGGTGACCCAAAGTAAATTTTCTCCAAGGGGGAAACATTAACTTGAAAGTTTTTAAAACAGATTTTATTTATTTACTTACTTAGAGAAAGGGGAAGGGAGGGAGAAAGAGAGGGAGAGAAACATCAATCGGTTGCCTCCTGCATGTGTTCCCAACCAGGGACAAGGCCTGCAACCTACATCTGGGCCCTGACTGGGGAATTGAACATGTGACCCTTCTCTTTGTGGGATGATGCTCAACTAACTGAGCCATACCAGCCAGGTCTGAGATTTTGATAGGGATTGCATTGCATCTGTAGGTCAACTTGAGGAGATTGAGATCTTAACAATATTGACCTTCCAAGTCAAGAACATGGTATTTTCTCTTTGTGTATTTAGGAGTTCCATTATATTTCTCAGTAATATTTTCACATCTTTTTATTAGATCTATCCTCATTTTACTTTGATGCTACTTTAAGTAATATAGCTTTTTAAGTTTTCTGACTGTTTGTTGGTGGTATATAGAACCTCAACTAATTTTTGTGTTGATCTTATATCCTGAACCTTGCTAAACTCACTTATTAGTTCTAGTAGCTTTTTAATTGATCCCATGGGATTTTCTACAATCATATCATCTGTAAATGGAGTTTTACTTCTTCCTTTCCAATCTAGACATCTTTTATTTATTTATTTTTCCTTTTTGCCTTCTGCACTGTTTAGAACCTCCAGTAAAATGGTGGATCAAAGTGGTGAGATGGATATCCTTGTCCTATTTTTAAATTTTATTTATTTATTTAATTTATTTTTGAGGGTGACCCTGCTCTGTAACAATTCTCCCCTCTCAGACTTAAGACCCTTTATAAGGACAATGGGCAAAGGTCTTGTACTCCTCTAGCTGCTTCAAGCTGGACATGGTCATTGTCCTACCTACCTTTGGGTCCAGAAATCCCTAATAAGAGTGGGGGTGTGGAGGGGAGGGTGGCCTTCCCACACGGGGAAGGATCTTGCACACTCCAGGTCAGTTATTCAGTTTAACAGGCTGGCATCCTTGTTTTGTTCTGGGGGCAACAGATTTGGCAACAGGGTTAAAAGGCATCATTAAAACCATTACCACTAGATGACAAGACAAATACCATATGATATCTCCTAATATAGGAAACTAATGAACAACCCAAACAAATGAGCAAAATTGAACTAGATGCATATAAACAAGGAGCAGACTAACAGTGGCAAGGGGGGAGGGGAGAGGGAGAGAAGGGAGGTAAGAAGAGGAACGGTCTAGTCAAAGATCATGTATGAATGACCCATGGACATGGACAATGGGGTAGGGATTGACTGTGGGAGAAGGGGTGGGCAGGGTGGGGGGAAGCAATGGGGGGGAAAGTGGGACATCTGTAATAGAAAAACAAACAAAATTTTTAGTGGAAAAAAAAAAGAAAGCAAAATAAATAAACGAGCCAGCGAACCCCCCGCCCCCCCCAAAAAATCTTCACATGTAGGAAAGTGAACAAAAGAAAGTGTAAAGTGTGAAAATGCAATTTTAGTGAATATTAGAAGGACAAGGATTTTCCTTCACACTGTATATTTTCCTCCCTACCTGATCCCTCCAGAACTTGGCATTCTGAAGTAAGCAATGACATAAGGTTCTTTGCATAAAACTAATAAGACCAGTTGTTAATAGAGGTTTTGTTAACCAAGACTTTGACTGGAATGTCATGCCTCAAGGAGACATGCCTGGGCTCTGGTTGTTACCAAAAAGCCCTGAGGAACTGGGATTGACTTTTGAAGGTAATAAAAGCCCACGAGGAAAAAGGCCCGGTACCTTGGTTGGATGTGTGGTCCTTGTCCTATTTTTGATCTCAGGGGGAAAGCATCCATTTTTCATTATTAAAAATGAAGGCAGTTACAGGTTTTGCACAGATGACCTTTTTCCTTAATCCAGTTGAGAAAAAGTTCCCTTGCTGAAGATTTTAATCAGGAATGAAAGTTGGATTTTGTTTAATAATTTTTCTGTATTTATTTAAGTTATCATGTGTCTTTCTTTTTAGTTTGTTGATATGGTGAATTATATTAATTAATTTTTGAATGTTAAACCATTGTTGTATTTGTGGGATAACCTCCCCTTGGTCATGATGATCTTTTAATATATTTTTGGATTCAATTTGCTAAAATTTTTGTTTAATAACTTTATATCTATCTTATGAGAAGTATTGGTCTATAGCGTTTTTTCCTTATACTGTTTGTCTTATATTGGTATAGTATAATGCTTGCCTCATTGAGTGAGTTGGTATGTAGTCCTTTACTTTTCTACAATGTTTTGTATAAAATTGGCTTTATCAGATGTTTGATAAATTTTACCAGTGAAAACATCTGGGCCTGAAGTTTTCTGTATGGGGAAGTTTTTAGCTCTAAGTTGAAGCTCTTTGCAAGATATTGGGATGTTCATGCTATTTATTTCTTCTTGAAATTTGTATATTTCAAGGATTTTCCTTCTGCTTCATCTAAGTTGTCAAGTGTATTGGCCTAAATTTTTCATAATATTTATTATCTTTTTAATATTTGTAGAATATAGAGTGTTATCACCTCTCATTGTCGTCGTCGGCAGCCGTCCGTCTCGAGAGACAATGGTGTAGCTTCTTAAGAGCTGAAGCTACAGAGCCTGGGCAGGGTGATATGGAGGGTCTGCTGTTGCCCATGCAGCAGACCCCCCCTCTCTTCGCAGCTGAAGGGTCCAAGGGAAAGACGGAGTCAATACAGCTTGGCTTCAGGTGCGCCGCAGGAGTTGCCGGTGTTGACTACAGCGTCAAACCGCCTTAGGGACTCCGGCTCCGGATTTTCTGTCGGGGTTTACTCCCTTAGCCTTTCCCCTGAAGAGGTATGCCACAAGGCAGCGGAGGTTTTTTGGAGTCAGAGTTTTCCTTCTCTGATGTGCCCTGACTGGAAGATCGAACCAGCGACACTTAGCTCACAGGCCGACGCTCAATCCACTGAGCCAAACCAGCCAGATGTTGGTAATTTGTGACTGCTTTCTTTTTATTTCCTGATTAGTATGGCTAGAGACTTACCAATTTTATTGATCTTCTCAAAGAACCAGCTTTTGGTTTCATTGATTTTGTCTATTGGTTTTATGTTTCTATTCCATTGCTTTCTGATCTGATTATTATTTCTCCTTTTGTTACTTGGACTTCACTTTCTAATACTATAAATTTCTCCTATGTATTGCTTTGGGCACAAATTGTGGCCATGCATTTGAAGATAGTTTTTAAATTTTTACTTAGTTTAATATGCTTTATAATTTTTCTCTTGATTTATTATTTGATTCATGGGTTATTTAGAAATGTGCCATTTAGTTTCCAAATATCTGAAGATTTTCTAGACATTTGGTTATTAATTTTAAATAATTCTGTTATGGTCAGGTATCATCCTTTGTATAACTTGAATTCTTTTAAATTTATCAAGACGTTTTTCATAATTCAGATTATCATCTATTTTAATATATGTTTCATGTGTAATTAAACAGAATGCTCTTTCTGCTTTTGTTAGGTGGAGTGTTCTATAAATATTAAGTAAAATTGATTGATTCTGTTAATTCTTCTATCTTCACAGATTTTTGGTCTGTTTGTTTATCAACTATTGAGAGAGGAATATTTAAGTCTACTACTATTGTGGATTTGTCTACTCCTGAAGTTCCACCAGTCTTTGCTTCAGTGATTTTGTTATCAGCTACATACATATTTACATTTTTAATGCCTTCTTGAATGTATTCTTTTAGCATTATGAAATAACCTTTAGTAAACTTCCAATAATAGTCTTTGCTTTGAAATCCATTGTGTCTGATACTAATATAGTCA
This sequence comes from Furipterus horrens, assembly GCF_987537825.1. Classification (NCBI taxonomy): domain Eukaryota; kingdom Metazoa; phylum Chordata; class Mammalia; order Chiroptera; family Furipteridae; genus Furipterus; species Furipterus horrens. Next base: position 173,402,321 of record NW_028327176.1, read on the forward strand.
CCCCAACTTTCTTTTAATCAGGGTTGGCATGGTGCATTTTTTCCCTATCTTTTTGCTTTATCTATGCTGCATCACTTCCATGCAGCATATAGTGGGGCTGGTAGTTTTCCTTTCATGGCTTCTCTTTGTGTTGTTTATTTTGTGCTTGGCAAATAGATTTGATGAAAAGATTTGAAAAAAATGTTGCAAAGAAACCTCATGCTTAGCATTAAACTGCAAGCATTATATTGACTAGAGGAGTCTTCAGAGAAAGTTACATAAACAGGCAGAGATTGGTGATCATCTATTGTGAAGTGTCCTTTAAACATACCTGCACCTGGGGAGGACTGACCAGAAAACATGTTCCAGAGGCATGCCATAGGGAGATTTGAGAACAGGAGAATGAGTACCAACATAAAATGCTGGGGAATGCATCGCAATGGAACATGCTCTAATGATGTCTGACATAACGGATGTAATTAACACTCTCATTTCTAGACTATATATCTCTTCTACTAAGCAATATATATCTACAGGACTTATCACACTGTTTTGACCTTTAAAGTCCTTGTTTAAGACTAGGTTGGCTTATACTGGAAATAAATAACCCCCTATATTCTTTGTAGCTGAACACAATACAGATTTATTTCTTATCAATGCGAAGTCTGCTGTGGCCTCAGGTGACCCTCCAGGGCCATTGCTGTCCATTTGGTGACTCAGTGATCAAAGTATGATCTTGTAACCTGTACCATCCTCAATTAAAGGTCCAGGAGAGAGAGAGACTGCCTTAGCCTGGAAACGTTGCATGTCACTCCTGCTCAGATTTTACTGGACATAATTAGTCACATGGCTCTGTCCAACTGCAAGGGAACTGAGAAGTAGAGTCCTTTGTGAGCAGGCAAGGGAAGGAAAACTGAATGTTGAAGAACACTAAGTACTCTCCTCATGACTCACGAGCTGTTACATGTACTGACCCTGCCTGACTTAGCCTTCAGCTTGGCTTCAATACCACACACTGATCTTTCTGGCTCCAGGTTAAGTTATTATTTGCTTCATTTACCTTTCCCATTAGACTGCAAACTCTGCATTACTTATTCTGTCTTGTTTCCTGAGCCTCTAACACATGCTGTACCTAGTATCTAGGTCAGATATTTATACATAAATAACTACTTTGGATAATAACAGAGGCATCTGGAATTTTCCTTCTTGATATTGTCTATAATTTCTGTTTTATTGGTTATAGAAACATTCAAAAGTCATAGCCTGATTTCATTCGTAACAGATGAGAAGCTGGGATACATTTACACACATGTAGGGTATAGGAGCTGTAGATCAATGGTCCCCAACCGTTTTGGCACCAGGGACCAGTTTTGTGGAAGACAATTTTTCCATGGACTGTGGCAGGGGGAGTGGGGGTAGAATGGTTCTGGGATGATTCAAGCGCATTACATTCAAGTTCACCTCCTGCTGCACGGCCTCGGTCCTAACAGGTCCAGACTGGTACCAGTCCACGCCCAGAGGTTGGGAACCCCTGCACAGATTCTCAATGACTATTCTAGTTTCTGACATTAGGGTAGTGTCTCATCTAGTCAGGGCACATCATTCCTCCAGATAATGCTAATTTTCAGAAAAATAAATTATTTTTAAATTTTCTTAAATTTTTTCCCTAACTGCAAGTTTCATATATATATGTATGAAATGTATATATATAAAATAGAAAAGTTGAAAAGTATATCAAATATAAAGAAGTTTTAAGTTTAGTGCTCAAAAAAATTATATTATCATTTTGACATAATTATTTTCAGACTTTTATGAGAACATCTTTACACAGTTGAGAAGGAATAGTAAAATGGATTTTTATTCTGAATTTCTTAACATTTTGTCACAACATTTCCACTTTTCATTAGTCTATTTAAGCATCATCTTAAATGACTACATCATTTTCTTTTCATGTTTAAATCATAATTTACTGAACCATTCCCTAAAAGTGAACATTTAAATGATTTCCAAAATCTTTACACTACATAAAATGCTGCAATACATATTGTACTGCATGAACATTTTTTATTTTTGGATTTCTTTCTTAGATGAGGTTCACTGGAGAAAAACTTATAAATTAAAAGGTAAGATCATTAATATAGTCATAAGGGCACCTTTAAATTAGTCAATAGTTTTAAACAAACAAATTATACAACCTGTTTACTATTTGCCAAGTCAGAAGTATGGAGTATGAACTCTAGGTGCTTAAAATCCTTAGTCTTTTTATGAAGCAGTTAAAAAAATATTTGAAAGCAACTTTTGTATGATCAGCACTGTCTCACTGGGTGGCATAATAACAACACGCCCAGCATTTCCACACTGCCTTACCAACTAGACCCATAACACTCAAGAGAAATATATCTAAACTCACCTGGAATCCTTCAAGATACAAGCTACTTTAACATATAGCTCTTCTCTGCAAATTTCCATATTTGCATTGGCTAAAGCACTTGCAAATCACTTTTTCTTCCTTTCATATTGAATAAGTGTGGCGGAATCATTCACAAAATAGGGTCGCTAGTCACTGCCAAAGTCAACATTCCACTCTATAATGTATTCAAAACTTACTTTTCTTGACTAATAATTATCACTTTTTAAGCCCTCTTTACTTCTTCAATTTTTCCAGCACTTGCTCATGGCTTTCTTTGGGTGGGTGAATGGAATCCATGTTTAACAAAGGAATAATTTTTTATCGCTCAATGTGAACTTTTGCTGATGAAAAGGGAACCACAAAACCTGAACAAGATACAGTTATTGGGTAGTCCAGGAGCTCAGGCACCAGCAGAGTGACTATCGCAAGTGCCATCTTTAAACACCCACTAATTAAAATGACAATCAAGGACTTTTAGGGATTAAGTATGAATGCATAGCCATGAACATTAAATCCATACATTCCAAGGATTCCCTGTAAGTTTTCAAAAAACACATAAATAAGCAGGACAGTTATAAGTATCCCTTTGTCTAGTGGAGGAAGCTAAAACCAATGAGGGCATAATTGTCTTGGCCAAGGTCATATAGTCCATAAGTGAGGCTGCTAGACAGAGACTAAGATTCAGGAATAGAACACTTTAGAAACTGAATCTTCATTATATACACGAGCAGATGGAATGGGGCCGAGTAAGACATTATTCCTGAGAATCAATGAAATGTTATTATAGGTGGAAATAAGAGTAGACAAGAGAATAGGAAATCAAATCATCCTACAGAGTAATCCTTACAAAATAATGACCTCAATTCGCTTATGAAGGAAAGAGAAAGTGAACTGATATTTTTGCCATATGGTGGGGGAACACATGTGGAGGAAATAGCAAGCTGATTTGAGTTGAAGGTGCATTGCAGAAGCTGGCAGCACAATTTCTTTTCCCATCAATTTTCACCCCTGCCCCCACCGGCACCCCACAAAAGATCTGCTGAAGTAGACATCCAAAAATAAGTGTATCTCAGTTAAGAACACAATGTTATGCTGTACAGCTGAATGCAAAAGGAAAGAGAGTCCTGATAGTATCTAGTTTTTATTTCCTGGGGAATTGTTTAATTGTAAATAGTATACTAAATAGGAGTTGAAGATATTTATTATGTAGAATGTAATACACATGTTTACCTGTTCAAATATGAGTATAATTCATTAGACAAACTTATTTCTGTTTTTCTAATTCAAGGCTCATATTCAAATGCATTGTTTCTGAGTGATATATGCAATAATACAAGTTAAGCCTGACTGGCTTTATTGAGTCCAAAATTAATTGTGCTACTAGAACTAAAAATATTAATCTTCTTATCATTAATATAAGCTGTGACTCTCAGTTGGCAGCCTGCAGAGACAGAGCCCCATGAATATTCTATGAAAAAATGTAAGAATCTGTAGGGCTGCAATGGGAGTAAGATTCATTTAAATCTCAGCTCTAACATGTAGGACCTCTGGACCTCAGTTTATCCACCTGTGGAAGGGGGATACAACAATTTTACCCTTCCTAGCTCCCAGGATGATGTAAGGATGAAATAAGATAAGCTTAGTTTAGGTCCATAAACACTGTAGTGATGTAAGATATCGTCATTATTAACTATAGGAGGGCCCTATTTCTCCATAGACTACTTGTAAGGTGGAAATGTGGTTGGTCCACATAGTGTGAGAGATTAAATTCTGCCACATGGGAAAAGAACAAACTCTTTTCCCAAGAACTATCCCAGACTGAAGGAGAACTCCTGATAGTATCTCATATTTTTGTTTTGGTTGATAATTTTATATTTTGATGGTCAAAGTGAGTTAATGAATTAAAAACAGATCACAGTGGTAATGTGGTTTGGCCTCGAGTAAATGTCATGGTCTATCCCAGTTCACATCTATTTCTTCCTATCCATCCCTCCTCCATTTATTCATTCAATAAGTATTTATGATTCATATCTTATGTGCCAGTTTTGACTTTTAAATATTGTTTGGTTGAGCACATGGCTGAGCCTCACGAAGATGACTGCATCAATGAGGGCAGGGGATATGCCTTATACTTTTATTCTGTCCTCTATTATAAGACTTATCAGGAAAATTTAAGGAGCCATTAAATAGTTATTGAGTTTTTCTTAAAGGGCCATGTCGTATTTCATAGTTTGATGATTTTTGAAAAGTGTAGCAGGCTGGGTTTCTCAGGAGGTCATCTCTGAGAAGCAGCTTGGCATTCTGGGAGTTGGAAGCACAGTTTATGGAAGAAAGGAGAAGAAAAGGAACAGGCAGGAGAAGATGAGGCCTGGGGCAGGTCCTCAGCCCACCTTGGGGAACTCTGGAGCAAGGATGGCCTTTCAGAGTTGTCCTGAGGTGGGGTGAGAGAACCAGATCTTTATTCCAGGCATTCAGCAGTCATTGGAGGCAGACTGCTTGGGGGAAGGAGCGTGACCTTGGACAAGGTGACAAGGCAATTCTGAAAGAGTAGTGTCGGCTGTGGGCTATCTTCTGGCAGCATTCCCAGTAACTGAGAGAATCAGCTCTGTGGTCCTGAAGGGGAATCACAGAGTCTATTGCTTATTGTAATTATCCAAGGAGGATAAAAGGGAATTTTAATACTGACACTTTACACACCTCATGTTGTTCATGGAAAAGATCATTTTTAAGTCACTCACTACGGTAGGGATAAAGTAAGAGTTCCTCTCAACCATATAATTTCAATGAAACAGTGAAAAAACAATGGCAGTGAAATTTGTGTTAGTGTGTATTGGTCAGGTTAGTTTTGTTTCACATTATTGAAACCAACTCAAAGTCGTTCAGGAACAGAAATCTTATTGTCTCATCTAACCAAACTCGAGCAAAGATAAAGTTACAGTGAACGTCAGGGACTCAGATAGTAGTAGATGGCTTTTTTTTTTTTTTAATCTCTGCTTTTCTCTTCGTATTGTCTTTCTTTTCTCGGACTAGCTAGCTTCTTTCACACAGCTGGGTATATGGCTAAGAGCAGTTCCGATCTCCCAGTTTCATCACTAGAGAGGGATTAAAACTTGATTGTCAAAGTAAAAACTCCCTGGGGGAGAGAGGTTTTTATTAGGTCAGGTGTTATTCATTGGACCAATCAGCGGCAGCCAGGCAGATGAAGTCTAATGATTCGTTCAACTGAGTCTATTTGGGCCCTAATCAATTACTGTCATCCAGTAAAATGATGGGAGTTCTTATGTGGGTGCAGGACTTGAATGGAGAAAGGGGCGTATTTTTTGGAAGGGTGGGGTAACAATGAGTGGATTGAACAAAAGATGTCATATATTTATCTTATTTCCCCTGTTTTAATCTTATGAGACTAATTTCATGTTCATTTTTGGCTTTGGCATATGGATTAGTGTATTTTATCATGGAAATAAACCATATAGCTATCAGTAATTTGTTCATAAATATTAGGTTCTGTTCATTTTACACTGAGATTAATCACCTGCCAACATGTACATGATTTTCTCAGTTCAGAGAAATTGTTTATTAATCATATTAACAAGGGACTTTTTGAAGGGCTAGAAATGAAGACATGATTATATACTTTTTAAGAGGATATTTATTTATATTAACAAATGTCACTTTATAGAGAACGTTTTAACCTTTTTCAAATAAACCTGCTCTGAGTGATTTATAATATAATTTTGTTGGCTATACATCTTTATTATATAAGACATTTGAAAATATAAAAAAAAAAACTTTAAAAAGAGTCTGTTTAAGTTCTAGAAAAAAAATCTATGCTTTGAAACAAAAATTCCAGAAAAGGTCAGCTAAGTTTTTTAACTCTTCTAGTGATGGAGTTGCTGGTCCAATACCTGCCTGTCTACCCCCAGGTGATTTGTTCAAGTCATTGTGTTAATTCTGTCTCATGGTGAAGTCAGTTCCAGTGGATGGTTCAGAAAGAGGTATTGACATAAGAGATGAGGGAAGGAGTGCCTCTGTGTAAAGTTTTCTATTCCCCTTAAAAAAAAAAAAGAAGCCACAGAAAGAGACAACCTTCCTTTTGGATATTGTTGGGTCCATATGTCATGTAAGCTCTGCTAATGCCAATGGTCACCAGTCCAAGGTAAGGCCGACACTGAGGGTAGCTTAATAGAACAATAAGAACCTGAGTCCCTATTGACATTGAATCAGTGAATTAACCAGAAAGGGGAGTGCAGGGGGCAGGGGAGAGAGGACCGAAGGTAGGCTTAGGCATGCTGAGCTTAAATGTTTATCAGAAGTCATAGTGTGTGTGCATGTGTGTGCATATTCAGTAGCAGGCAGAGCTTGGGGCTGGAGATGGGGTTATTGAATCCCTAGGAATTGATGGAACTGACTAGTGAGGTGAGGTAAGAGGCCTGATGAACAAGCAATATTTAAAGTAAGAGCAAAGGACTTAGTACAAAACCGTGAACTGGACTGCCTTGAGAGGTGAGAGAAACAAGAGAGATGAATGATTTAAGGGGCAGAGAAAGGTAGAGAAAGACCTAGCAACGTTCAAATCTCTTTCTCATTGATGCACAAAATTCTACCATTCAAAACTTATTCCTTTAGTTTAAATGTTGTATTCTTTTCAGAGATATAAATGTCCCCAGCAGGGCAGAAAATTGAGCTAATGGCATCTGAATGAATGGAAGACAGGATGAGTCCACTTCAAAAAGGAAAGGGGATAAAAGGGAACAATAGCGCAGACTTTTGCTCTAAGATACCTTTGTCAATTTCTTATTTTCATTAGGGTATACGGAGCAGTGGTGCCTCGGCAGGTGTTCTCGACTTATCTTTAATTTAAATGTTATAATAGGTTGCAGGGAGCATTTTATGTTTCAGTAAAACAAATGGCAGGGGCAGGGTTAGGGGGGCAAGCTCTTTAAGCTTTTAACAGTTTAGTCTTCTAGGTGGCTCAATGCAAATATGAACTTACAGACTGATAGCTACACCTAGTGGCCAAACAGTGGAGGGACCATTTTATTGCACTATTTTGGTACATGGTTCTTTAGCTATGTTCTTTTCTCATGTCAGTCAATATTATTTCTCTGGTAGTTATGTATTTGATATACAGTTTCCTCTATATAAATGTTTTTAACTAATCTTTTAGTCTGTCATCTAGCTAAGTCATTGATACCCCAAACTGAAAGAATGTGGTGGTGTAAAAAAAAAAAAAAGACTGTGTTTTGGGAAGTCAGGGAAAGGGGAATAAATGGGCCTGCTCACCTGCTTGACAGCTCTGAAGTACCAACTTACAGAGTTTAGCACTTGCTAGCTTTCTCTACTTCAGCATTATATATATAGGATTATCTCTTTGAGAAAATAAACAACAGTGACAACGGTGATGATGATGATGACAATAGTCATGATTGTGGCCCAGGAAGAGATGTTTGAAGAAAAGACAGCCCAAATACTTATTGAATGTCTGATATGTATGAGGTTTGAAAAATGAAATTAATTCATAAGAAAATAGAGCAGAACCTGAAATGAAATGATCAAATTGTTTTCCATAGGTAATGTGTATATTTACTCATTAGGCAACACTAGTGGTCATTGTGGCAATGAAGGGGAACACTGATAGAGATATTTACAACGTTTGAAGAACTGACTTGATTGGATCAGGTCTATAGCATATATCCAGGCTCACAGTTAGCTTGGAGGAAAAAATGGCAAGAAATGCTGTACAGGTTTTGAAGGAGTTTTATAATACTGCACTCCAACTTTCCCAAGGGGGAAAAAAATCATAGGAATTGGCTTATGTTTCCTTCATGAGAATTTGAATATACAATTAATTAAACATACATCTTCATTTTACTGATGGAGAAACATGAGCCAACAGTGATTAAATCACCCAGCTATTTGGTTGCAGAGCTAAGGCTACAACCCATGGTTTTTACTCCTGATCTACTATTCTTTTTACTACAACTATTAATGGAAGAGTTTTCCATTTCAGTAGACCAAAGCAAGGTGGAAGACCAAAGCTTACACTCACATCAAGGAAGTTTAGATAGATTGAGGAGGATTATGTGTAAAGGAACTAAGTACTATATTTCCTTTATTCTGGGATGTATATTTTTTTCACATATTAATGTTCTGAAATCAGCCTGAATCATATATGTGCTTCCAGGCACTATGTCAAATTGTGACATGGCCATCTTTACGTGCGAGGATTTACCTACTGGCGTTCTGGTTTACTAGATTATAGAATTAACAAATCTAAGTAGCATTGACATAGTTCTTGAAAGAAACTAGTTACTGTCTAGTAATATGTAACTCAGATAAGGAAAAAAAGTGACAACTTAAATCTCTGGTATTCTTTCATTTGACTTGGAGTGTTGAAGGGGTGAAGGTGTTAAGAAGGGGTTAGGCAGACTCACCCCCAATGCTGTTCCTGTACTGTCAGGGGCCAAAGTTAATTTGGAAGAATTTAAAAGTAGGTTTGAAAAAGTGTAGACCCAAGTCTTGTGAATCTCAAAAGGAAGTGGCATGTGATTGTATGAGTAGATACATGTCCTATTTGTGTGAGTGTACTTTATAAGTTGTGTACATAAACATATAATGTAGTGGATTTTTTCCCTGTAGTACTATTATTAAATTGATTATCTTACAATCAGTGACGTCTACAAATAGGACTAATTTGGTTTAGAATAGCGTTATGCATTAGAAAGAACATTGTCTTCGAAGCTAGATCTGGGAAACCGCTCAGCCTTCTCCTAGCTGTGTTGTGAACTATTTATTTCCTCTCTAAATATCGGTTTCCTTATCTAAAGTTGGAATATTGATATGTAACTTGCAAGAATACTGTGAGAATTAAATATGATTTTGTATGTGAAGTGCTTACCACAATGCCTGTCACATAGTAGGTGCTCAGCAAAATTAACACAGCTACAGGAAACTTGAGTCAATAATATGATTTGTTAAGTAATGCTGGCTGAAGGGTAAATTACTCTGATTTGGTCCCATGTAGTCTAAACTGTTTCTCACCATTTAAAAATCTATGCCTCATTAGTCAAAATGATTTTGAAAGTCTTTGCATTATATTTCACTGAAACAATATGCACTTGAATATTCTCCCAAATATAAATAGTATGTCCCTTTATTTACTGAACACATTGGGTTAAAGAAGAAATAAGGAATTAGGTCATCTTGCTTATCCTCTTTCAAAGAGTTATCCAAAATAAATATAATGGGGAATATTTACAATGTGATCTAAGGACTTTTTATGCACAATTTAAGTCCTATGTGTTTGTCAGGTGGAGATATCAGCTCTCATGAAGCCCAGTGCTGGGGATGTGGGGTGATGGGTTACCAGAAAAGCTCTGTGGCCAACATACCTAACGAAATCACAAGGCCACTCAATGGCCCCAATCACATTTCCTTCTCTCTAGCCTATCTCCCCCTTCAAGTGTTCAGAAAATGATATCACAACCTGAAGCTGGCAGTCCTCTGACAACTTTTTCTGATTGTTTTGCTAGTCTGACTTGCACTCAAGCCTAAATTTTGCTCCCCACCAAGATTTCCAGAATGGACTGACAAGATTCTTGTAGCACTGTGACTGTTTCAAAATCTACTCGCCTGTTTGCATATATCCCGCGTTGCTCACCACTCCAGCCTTACCTTATTTATCACCGGCTCCTTGGGAGCCAGAATCCCTTTTCTGCTTTGTTCAGCAACCAAAAATGGAAGGCTGTAGAGGGAAGAAAGGGAAGGATTTCAGGGCTGAGCACAGTGGCGATGCCAGGGGAAGATGGCTGGGATCCAGGGAACTACTGCACTCACCCCACACTGGGCTCTACCTCATTAATTCTTCAGATTAGTTCAGCCTAATGAAAACCAACAACATCTAAAGCAAGTAATAATACTCACCCTCCACCTTTCATCTGCGTTAGGTCACTCTGCATGTCTTGGTGTAGCCAAGCTGAGTTTTCAAAAAGCACCACCAACTGTCTGCTGGGACTGCGTCTGAGAACTTCAGTGCTCATCTTGGGAAAAGAAAAGTACCTGATAAAGATCCAGCCACTAAAAAGCCATGATTTATTCATAGAAAACATGGAACATGTTGGTTGATATTCTCTCTTTCCCAAGGTTCATGGATTCAGTTCCTTAACACAGCAGAAACCTGTTTTTCTTCGCTTTTCTTTTATTGTGTTTATAAATAGCAAAATACTATAAAAATTTACACCAGCAGCTCTTGGAATCTTTTCAGTTCACTATTTACATTACTCAGGAGTTTAAATTCTCTTGTGAGGGAAATTTTTTTTTTTTTTTTTAATTTAAGATGTCTTAGAATTTTTCAAAGACATAGGTGGGGTTTATTTACAGTAAGGCAAACTAAAATTATTTATGAACAGTACATTGTTTGATAGAAAATTCCTTATATTACTTTTTCCAACTTCAATTGTAAGTATGGCTACCAGGATAAAAGAATCATTTCTCTCCTGGCTGGATAAAAATAGGTCAAGTAATTTAAGCCAGTCCATTGCAATTAAAATTCTGACATTACCATTGTTTCTTCTATTCTGAGGGGAAAAGAGAAACAGAACACATGATAATAGGGGTTCATTGGCTAAGTCACCTGATGTGCTACATATTATTCTCTTGCTTCAACCTACCTGGGAGTTCTGATTTTGATGATAGTGGTCCAGTACCAGAATGATAAATACCATCTCTGGAGCTGCGTGGAACACCTCTTTTGTGCTGCAGAACAATTCCATTGGAGAGGAGAAAGTTGCCAATGGCTTGGGTCCTAAATTCCTTGAATTCTCACTTTATTTATTTATTTTTTTGGAGACAATGTTATCTGCCAAGTTTATTTTAAAGTAAATTCTACTGAATCAATTAAACAGAAACACTCATTCTCATTAAACATCCTGTGGCCATTTTCACAAGATTAGAGCCTGATACTTGGTCACAGTCCAACACATATAATTGCCTTCTGCGTTCCTACACATTCCCTTCCACCTTTCTAGCCCCACGCCATCAAATACATTATTACTTGTACTTAGACCAAATCAACAGTTCCCTTGTGAGACTGCAGTGCAGAGTGTCCACTTTAACTGACAGGCTAAAACATTATACTTTTAAAAAGAAAATCCCTTTGCCAATGTATATTTCAAAATATAAGGCAAAATTCAATTATGCACATTTAATCATAGGTTAAGGTCTCTGATAAGTGAAATACTCCTATGTGAATAGAGGGTATTTGTTTGGAATTTTCTTTGATAAGAACTTTGTTGCTCAAATATATGTTGTTTGTGTCAAGAAAGAAAATGAAGTCTTCAGAGATGATGTTAAAACGAACAATAAAACCAACAAAAACAGAACCCTCTTGAGCAAACAGCTTTCCTTTGACCTTCTAAATAAATTCCACAAGGGGGCGAAAACACCTAATGGTCCAGGACTGCAAAGTTTATATTTCAAAGCCAGCCACCCATAATAGATTAGTGGATTAATATTTTGCTCTAAAGGATCTGGCCTTTAATGTTGACATCAATTTATAGCTATCCCAGGCATTTATAGTAGTAAAAGTCACGGACACCATAAACTTCACAATAGATGTCAGCCTTCTGGGACTAGTGCTCTCGACTAGCACCCCATAAACAGAGGTGATTAGGTAACTGTTCTTCAAAGAGCGATCCATAGCTGTAACATCTTTATCAGCTCTAGCGAAGATACTGCCACCAGGATGTTAGCAGACAAGGCGAAGATACAAGATATTTTTTAATGTGTATTTATTTTTCTAACATGTTTCTATGATGTACTGTTGCTTATCATTGATCTCTTCTTGAAAATCAAGCGTGGGGTGTCTATTTGTGGGCACAGCTTAAAGAACAGAAGCACTCTTGTACCGTATTAGAACTTTTGATAAACAGCCAAGGTACAGAGGTCAAATTTCCCCATATGCTATAAGTAACTTAGTAGGAAACAAGACCACAAAAGGTTTTGCAAATGTCTGCTAGAAGCCCAGTGATCTAGGTCACTGTACAGGTTTCATTAATCAGGTTGTTCAAACAAGGAGTTATTTTTCTGTGCTTAAGAGACCTGCAGATATATCACATAGAATTTGCTCAATTGTTGGTCAAGAAAGAGTTTTAATGAAATAGAGATCACTCAAGTGAATGGGAGGGAGAGGAAGAGAAACTGTGCTTTTAATCCAGCTCCTCTGTTCTGGCAGAGATGGGCTCAGGATCTAATAATAGTTCCTTGGGCTCTGCATCTCCACATACGTGTTCCGAGTTTGAGCAGCAGGAGGAATTTAGTGACAGAGCAGGTGTTGTGGCTTATTCCCTGGCAGAATAAATGGTGAAGGGTGGTGGCAAGACAATTCTTTTGCTTCTTTCTTTACGCAAAAGAACAATGCCTCCAATAGCTTTCCGTTGTTTTTGTTTTTTTTCCTGGCACAAGTGAAAAAACTAGAATTGCTGTTATTAATGTGGATGCAAACATATTTTTTCACGTGAGCCTCCGGCAGAAAAAATAAAAATAAAAAAAAAATAACTTACTCTGAAAATGATTAGCCCAGAAGATTTACTGCTGATTACAGATTCAGTATTGACATGTCTTAGCTGAAGAAAAACTTCAGCTTTAACTATTAATGTGGGAAATCTGGATCAGTTTTCTAAATGGGGTGAAAGAGTTTTCAATGACTGTGTATTTTCAGGTATTTTATTTATTTACAACATAATTTTTAATAAGGAAGTGTCAATTATGAAGGTATAAAGAATCCAGTGGCGTGTGCATATTAATTTAATGGCTTGCGTTGGACATAAGAATTATAGAAAGTGATCTGAATTATACTGAAGTCAGCCTTTATGCCAAACCCACTGTTACTTAATACTTCAATATAGCATTCTAATTTTTTAATTATAAAATGAGCTTGGAGATTGGAATCTGTCTAAATGAAATGCCCTTTTAAAGTAGTGAGATTTTCTTCACTCTACATTTCTTCACTCTCCCAGAAGGTTATATACAACTCTTGTTTTTTTTCTTGAAGGTAGGTGTGTTGCTCTTACAAGCTAGGAAGGGAAAATAAAAATTTCTTCTCCTTCCAATTGGGATAATTTGATTTGTAATAATATTATTTTTCCTTTGCTTGATTATATAAGGTAAAACTTGATACCTACCTACTTAACTGTAATGTCTTCTTGATAACCCATTTAGGTAAAATTAAAATGATCTTATCCTTACGTCCTTTGCACCCAGTGCCTGTAACAGAAAAGGCTCAGTATTCTGGAAAACAGGACATGCTTGAGAGGGAACATCTTGTAAAAACTGTAATTTGACCTTTGACTCAACCCCTCTGAGTAAATTTTAAATATTATAGGAGAAAAAATAGAAAGCCTCAAGGTGCAATGCTGCCTCCTTTTCCTCTTAGGGACGATAAGCCAGTCAGAAGCTATTTCAGATGATTAAGCTAGAAATGTGTGTGCCTCTCCTTAGTACTTTCGCTGAGAAATAAGATTCATCACTGGAGATAGATTTCTATATAATGCCATCCTCATCGATCTCCCAGAATATCATTGCCATCTACCTCCACTGAATTAAATCAGGTACAGCCAGAAACTTAATTTTTCCCCTCCCACCTTATGAAAAAATATTTATAATATTTAGTATTATAAATCTTTTTAACTCCAGGGTATACTTGAATATGATGGCAATTAAGGGGAGGAAAAAAGCTCTTTGACAACTTTGCAGCATTTGATTAAACCCACCAAGAGGCATGTTACAATGATAACAATGGAGCATTATGCCAATTATGTTAAATCCTGCTCTCAGCTTAAGCTCATCATGACCTGTTTTAGTGTACTGTAATTTACCCTTTGGAATGCTTACTCTCATCAATAAAGTGTTCAACTTACAGAGAAAAAAAAACAAAACAGAAAAAAGAAAGCCACTAAAGGGAACCATCACCCCCAAATGACTTCTAGAAAGCACGTATTTCTTAACTTTTATTGACATTGGCAAATTAAAATAGAATAAATTAACAAGTATTTTTTCAAAAAAATGTTTTGTACAAAAATACTGTCAAAATTTCCTAAAAAGCTTTCAACACAGTAGTATCTTTTCATGTACTGAATATAACTATTAGCACAGTGTCAAAAATGTTGAAGACAGAAACAAAATAAAATCTGTGAAATGTTTGCCACTGACGACATTCCACACCCTATTATTGTCTGTACATATGGGGGAGGGGACAGCCAACTTGAAAGTGAACAGTATGACTTTTCCTGATCCAGAATGGCTTGGCCCACATCTGTTTAATCTTCCAGTTTAGCATATTTTAAGAATTAGTCTGTACTCAAATGCATAGTTAAAAAAATGAAGCGAGATGGCAGAGTTTGTGCATCTGCCCTTCAAAGTTCATGCAACCAACTAATGCAATTTTTTCCTTTCACTCATAAATTTGAATGCAGTTCAGTCATTTGAAACCATCTACAAAAATCCACAAGATTAAGCAGTTTGCCAAGATTAATATCTAACAGTTGAGCACTGGAGAAAGTGAGGAAATAAGGAGTAAAAACAAACAACAAAAAAGACCAAGTTAGCTAGATATTTCAACTACATAAGGGAGGTGAATGTCAAGGCTACAAAAACGAAACAAAAACAGAAGGAAAAAAAAGTGGCAGCAATATTTTTTTAAACCAATTTGTACAAGTTTATAGTTTACTTTGTTTCCAAGTTCTCAAACCTTTCAAGATCTGAAAAGTGAGATACTGTGTCTAAGGGAATGTTTTTTAATTCACACCGAAGAAGTTTGGGGGTTTGATTTCTTTCGCCAGGGTTTCGATCGAGTCAACAGCTTACTCTGCTGGGCTGCTGTTTGCACACGAAGTCCGTCATAAAATCAAACTCGTTTTGCCCCAGCCAGAGTTCAGGCAGCTCCTTGATGCGGTCCAAACCCATTTCTATCACTAAGGACATAAGCACTTCCTCGTCGATGAAATCAGTGTCTATGACATTGGGCGGCAGCATTGCAGCAGGGACGTGGGCCACAGAGGCGGGCATGTTGCTGCTGCCGCCGCCGCTAGTGCTGACGGCGCCCGCGCCCGCTCCCGCCGTGCCGCTGGAGCCGCTGGGGGTGCTGCTGCCGCCCGAGCCGCCGGGGGTGCTGCTGCCGCCGCTGTGTTTGGGGTTGCAATCTCGGAAGTGCTGGTTTGTCCCGTTCATCTGGTGGCCTGCAGCAGGGTGCAAATCCGGCATGTAGTGGTTGTGCGGGTAGGGGTGATGGTTGAAATACTGGTTGTTGAGCTTCTGCAGCTGCATGCTGGCCGGCAGGGAGCCCCCCTGGCTGGCCACCGGGGGGCCCATGAACTGGGAGTTGTTAAACCTGGCCGTCGGGGCCAGCGCGCTCGGGGGGTGCCCTCCGTTCACAGTCCCCGGCCCCATTGCGTGCCTGATGCCGCTGGTGGCATTCATGTTGCCCGCACCGTAGTGTATATGCTCGCCCATCAGCGCGTTGAAGGCGTGCTGGGGCTGCTGCTGCTGCTGGTGATGATGGGGACTCGGGAACTGCCCCATACCCATGCGGTGGGCAGGGTGGTGGTGCAGCCCGTTGGTGCCGTCGGGGAAGCGCCCGTGGTTCATGGCCATCATATGGTCTGCCATTTCCAGTCCTGCACGGGAAAAGGGCAGACGGTAAGACCGGGGCCACATGTGTCGCCCACCGCAGCGCACCCCACTTTTCCTTGCAACCGCCCCCCAAGGTCTCCTCCGGACGCACGTCGGCTGCGAATCGCTATCCCCGAGATCCCACCAGTAGCTTGTGCACACAGGCTGGCCACCACGGCGGACCTGCCACCCACAACAGAGCCGGACGCTGCGCGCACAGCCCCTTCCCCTACGATCGGGCGGGAGGACCCAAGCCTACAACCCCTCCGCTCCCCGAAGTCGCCTATTAAAGGAAGTGCCCCGTAGCCCTGCAACGAACTTCAGGCATTAAATCAGCCCTCCTCATCCTGTTGTTGCACATCCTGTTGTTATTCCCCAGCTCCGCCTCACGCTCTTCCTCCGGGCAAACCCAGCCCTCGGAAGACTGGGCTGGCAGAAGCCCGGGCCAGCTTCACCCGGCGCGCTTACCTTCCGTCTTAGCGATTTCTGCTCCGAAGACCGAGAGCGGGATCGTGGGGTCCAGGACCGGCTCAGCAGCGCATAGAGAGGGCCCTCCCGGCCGGCAGGGCGCTCGCTGTCGCGTTGTCGGCGCTGAGGTCTCGCAACGGCGGCTGGAGCAGAGTCGGAGCCGTTCCCTTTTATTTCTCCTCCGCTGCCCTCACAGCTCAGCAAGAGCGCTCGGCAACTGCCAACAATGAGCTGTGTTTCTTAGGGCTTTGGCCACAGTTAATATAAGGGATTTCAGGAAGGGCGGAGCGAGAGCCTCTCCGATGGGCGGCGACAAAAAGCGGATTCCGGAGCTATTGGCACAGCGAACGGGGTTAGGGAGCTGCGTCCCCGGAGGCGAGTGGCACGTGCGCAGAGGCTGCAGCCGGCCCAGGCACCGCCCCGCTGCCCCTTCCCCCCAACTCTGGTTTCTTCTGGGCCAGCAAACTTGAGGCTGGCCCGGTCGCCCCGGGGGCAAGGAGAAAATCTTCCTTCGATTCCTAGCCTGCAGGTTGCGCCTTCCCGGAGAGGAGCGCGGAAAACTCACCCCTCCACCCCCACCCCCACCCCGCCCCTACGGCCGGATCCTCCCACCCCAGCTCTTCCACCCTGCTCACCTAACGATCTGGGCTGTCTCCTACAGAAAAGGGGGTTCGCTTAGCACCCCCGCCCTCCATAGTGACTTTCTGCCTCCCGGGTTTTGCTAAAGCTCCCCTGGGCTGAGAAGAATGGCTGTTTCCTAGAGTAGATTTTAAAGCCCCGGACAAATAATGCACCCCCCCCCACCACCCCCAGCGCGCTTTTCTAGGCTGTGCCTTTGTATTTTTATGGGGGCAGTAGATAAACTGATTTAGATATTTAGCGTGTAGGTGCATTTTTTACCCCACTCCTTTCAAGGACAGGAGCGGGGAGGGGGGCCCGGGGCAGGGAGCGCCAGCGGCTGCAGGTGGACAGAGCGCGCTCACAGCCCGGCTGCCTCCGCTCTCGCGCGCTCGGGAATCCGGTCCGTGCTTTCGGACCCACGCGCCGCTCCCGGGTACGTGTGCTTCAGCTAAGTTTGCTTTGCAGCTCTTGGTAGCTTTGGCATCCGAGCTGAGGCGTCTCTGCTCTGTAAACAAACTCAGCGATCCTCGTCCCCAAATCCACCTTTTTGCACATACACAGTTTCTTGCTTCTGCTGTTGCCCTTGATCCAGGAGGTGGGGGTGTGTGCAAACTTGCACAGCCTCCCTCCGGGGTGTGCTTGACGGTTTGGTGTTGATTTAGAAGCAAACGGGTTTGTAATTAAGAAATTCGAAGGCTGAGTAAGCCTGCTGTTGCTGGAAAAGGAAAACAAATAGATAAAATGGTAATCGCTTTGTAAATGAAGTCGTTCTGGAGGTGGACACGTAGCTGCACGTCCCGTATGGCACCACGCACACACAGTGCTGAGACTCTACCTTTCCAGGGAAATTGTTCGGTGGGGCAATAGGCGATAATAATAACCGTGCTTCCCAAAATGCGGCACTGCTAGCCTGGTCGTCCATTTGGCTCATTGACTTGCAAATAAAAGCCGTAACTCGGGTCTGGGCAACTAACCGGTAGGAGCTCTCTGTCTCGCTTTCTAACAGGGGGAAGCCGAGTTGTTTCCCTAACACCGTGCTGAGGCTCCTCCAAGCTTTTATGTCGCTCTTTATGTGGTAAAAGCGAGTTTAGCGCTCCGAATGAGGACTTCTGTTCCGAGTTGTTTCTTCCTAACTCGATAGCCATTGAAGACTTCCTGCTGCCAGGAGCGAGTCCCTCCGCCCCTTTTCTCCCTTCTTGTTCGCAAGACTTTTAGGCTCTGTGGTCTTGAGGACTGGAAATTCTGATTTTTTCCCTTTCAGGAATTTGCAAATGAGACCGAATCTTGTTTATTTTCATCTTTCACCCCTCCATCTTCCTCATATATGTATTGCTCATTCCTCTTTTTCCTTAACAAGTTCTCCAGCATGTATGATAGTGTATGCAATAATTTTTAAACCTCAAAAACACACTTTTTGGAGGCTTATGAATAGGACACATTTCATTGTTGGTTGCAACAATCCCCTATTCTCCTGTTCCCCCCCCCCCCCGCCACCTTTACCTGAGTCATTTACTTGAAGTTACAGAATCAGATTGTTGGCAGAGACCTGAAGGTGCCACTTCCTATCAAAAAACAGACTCCAAAATATTCTTAGTGGCTCCAGACTAATTTCCACACACATCGTTTACTGTCCCTTCTTCATATGGCAGTGTCTTAAAGCACAAAGATCAGCTTTGGGATCTCTAAATTCCCCCTGCAATAATTAAAGAACAGTACAGCTCCATCCAGCTCCAGTGGCTCCACATAATATTGGGAGATGCCTTAAAAGGTCACCCCTTAAAGGGGAAAAAAATTAGTTTGGGACCTGCTAGTAAGACCATGGCATGCTTTGTTCATTTATTCATCTATTCAATGAATGTCTCCCAAGTGCCAGCGCTTTTCCTAGTGCCTGGATGAACAAACAGACCTTGGACACTGTTATAAATGCCACAACAGCATTAAACACAAGGACTGCTGGGACCACATAGGCAGGATACCTAACCTGGTATTCAGGGCCTTGGGAAGGCTTCCCAGTAGAGGTGGTGGCTCAATTGAGGCCTGAGGATGAGTAGAAGTTAGGACACCCCAGGATGGGTCGGAGATGAGAGAAGCAAGTTTGGAGAGGTAAACTGGGACTGGATCCTACGGGCTTTGGTCCTTAATTGAGAAATTTGGATTGAATCTTAAAGACAGGGTCTTTGCAGAGGTAATCAAGTTAATAGTCATTAAGATAGGCTCTTATCCAATATGACTGTGAAGAGAAAGAAAGAAAAAGAAAGAAAGAAAGAAAGAAAGAAAGAAAGAAAGAAAGAAAGAAAGAAAGAAAGAAAGAAAGAAACAGGAAGGAAGGAACAAAAAGGAAGAAAGAGGAGAAAGAAAGAAAAAAGAAAAGACAGAAAGGAAGGAAGGAAGGAAAGAAGGAAGGAAGGAAGGAAGGAAGGAAGGAAGGAAGGAAGGAAGAAAACACCATGTGAAGATAATAAAGGCAGAGATTGGGGTGATGCATATATTAGCCAAGGGACACCAAAGATCACTAGCAAACCATGTACTTGGGGTTAGGATTCCAGTGTCTTTTTTGGAGGGACATAATTCAACCCCTAACAGTGGTGGAGAAACTGACTCACAAAGAACCCCTGCCATTATGGAAGAAAGATGCTACCTGGAGCTGTCTTCCCAGATATTCTGCTGGCCCACGTTCTCATTTCTTCATGTCTCTGCTCAGCTAGACACCAGATCAGTGAGGTCTTCCTGGACTATGCTACTTACATAGGAATATTGTTCTCTGTTTTCTTACCCTGTTTTATCTTTCTCCTTTGTCTTATCTCCACCTGACACGTTGCATTTTGAATTTTCACTGTCTTTCCCACTAAAATGGCAGATCCAGGAGAGCAGGGACCTTATTCACTTAGTGTCTAAAACAAGCCCTTGGACTTTTGGTCAAGATGGCAGAATAGGCAGGCATGGCTCACCTCTTTACACAACCACATCAAAATTACAACTAAAATATAGAACAACCATCACTCAGAAATGTCAGAAATCGAGTTGAATGGAAGTCTGACAACTATGAAATTAAAGAAACCACATCCATCCAGAATGGTAGCAGGGACAAAGATACAGAATGGGCTGGTCCCATATCCACACGTGGTGGATAAATATATGCAAGAGGTATCTTGGGAGTGAGGAGTCCCAGCCCTATACCAGGCCTTCCAGCCCAGGGTTCTAATGCCAGGAAGATAAGTCCCCATAACTTCTGGCTGCAGAAACCAGTGGGGATTTAATTGGTGGAAGAAACTGCTGGATCCCCAAGCAGTTCTTCTAAAAGAACTAACGCACAGGCTTACCTGCTCAGACTCACTCCCTCTGAGCTCCAGCACCAGGGTAGCAGCCTGAAAGGCACCAGTGGTATATAGGGAGAAATGGAAGTGTCTTGCATCAAGGCAAGCAGAGGGTATTGTCCCTTTTCTAAATCATCTCCTACGGAGCCATAGAACTGGCATGCTGGTGCCATATCTGAGACTCCATCAACCTGGTTAACACTGTTTGACCCACCTTGGCAATCCCCAGAGACGGCCCCACCCAACTTACTGCCCACCCAACCTGCTTTTCCATATGAGTGGCTGGTCTTGGCTCATACTGCAAACCATCAACCTAGTCCCCAAGTGGATGACAACTGGAGTTATCCTCACAGGGTTCGCAGGTGTAGCATGAGCCTGGTTCATGCTCATAAAGGCCTGTTCCCCTGGATTACTGTCCTTCCCTATGCCCATGATTGGAATTTTGCCCATCTTTGAAGGTCCAGCTCAGATGACATCTCCTTTCCATACCTTCCCTGATCCCCCAGACAGAAAGAATTCTGGCTACTTTGGTGTTCCCGGGGCATTTCGCTTAGATCTTCCTTTATGCCTTACTCTGGCTGGACTTACGGGGTTTCTGCCCTCCTACAGCCTTCACTATAATGGCAGAGGTTCCTTGGTGAGCTCCAAGGAGCTGCACAATGTCATGTACGCGTAGCTTGGATTACTCTGCTGGGATGCTGTAACAAAATACCACAGAGTGCATGGCTTAAACAATAGACATTCATTGTCTCATAGTTCTGGAGGCTAGAAGTCCAAGATCAAGGTGTCAACAGAGTTGGTTTCTTTCAAGGCCCCTCTACTTGGCTGGCAGATGGCTGCTCTCTTGCTGTGCGCTCACATGGTTTTTCCTATTTCCTTGGTGCTGAAGCTCCTGGGAATCTCTCTGTGACCCACCCACGTGGACTTATTGTAATATAATTACAACGTATGTCCAAATACAGTTACATTCTCAGATACTGAGGGGTTAGAATTTCAACATTTGAATTTTGAGGAACACAGTTTAGCTTGTGACATGTCTCACATTGGAGGTTCTTTTCTCTGCGGTTCTACTTTCTGCAGTTTCAGTTACCTGTGATCAATTGCAGTCCAAAAATATTGAATAGGAAATGAAGAAATAAACCATTTATTAGATTTAAATTTTGCATCATCCCAAGTAGTGTGATGAAATCTAATGAGGTCCTGCTCAGAGGTGACTCAGTCCTTTGTCTAGCATCTCCATGCTGTTTATGCTCCCCGCCTGTTAGTCATTTAGTAGCTGGCTGGGTATCACAGTAGTGGTGTTTAAGTCACCCTCATTTTACTCAATAATGACCCCAAAGCCAAGAATAGTAATGCTGGTAATTTGGATATGCCACAGAGAATCTGTAAAGGATTACTTTTATTGAAAAGGTGAAAATTCTCAATAAGGAAAGAAGAAAAATCGTATGCTGAAGTTGCTAAGATCTATGGTAAGAATACATCTTCTAGCCATGAAATTGTGAAGGAGGAGAAAGAAATTTGTGGTTTGCTCTGGCACCTCAAACTGCAAAGGTTATGTCCACAGTGCATGATAAGTGCTTAGTTAACATGGGAAGGGCATTAAATTTGTGAGTGGAAGACCCGAACAGAACACGTTTCCATTTAAGGCAACGTGTTGTGCCAGAAAGCACTGAGCCTGTGCAAAGACTTCAGAAAGTGATCCCCTGAAACTGGTGAACTAACCAATTAACTCCAAGTAACGGATGTTTATACAGACTCAGGGATAGGTTTGGACTGAAATATGTAAAGATTACTGAGTCTACCATTGAAGAAGCTGCTGCTGCACTTCCAGCAGTGTTGAAGAAGTTGATGAAGGAGCGAGGATGCCATCCAAAGCAAGTCTTCAGCTGTTATGAAATTGGGCTTTTCTGGAAGAAGATGTCCAGTAGAACTTCAATTCATAAAAGTGCACAGGAGGCGCATCAGGGTATAAAACATGGAAGGACAGATGAATTTTGGTACTATGCGGCAGTGCTGCAGGACATGATAAAGCCAGGCAAGTGTACAGAGCAGTGAACCCATGTGCTAACAAAAACAAAAGCAAAAAATTATCTGTCCATGTTCTGGCAACAACATCAGACAGCCATCTTGGGTGTTTATTTGTTTTTTTTTAAATGAAACTGTTTTCATGTTTAATGGTTATGTAGAGCATTTTGTTGGACACACCCTCTCACACATCTCCCCATCTGATATATGGACATTCTCATTTTTAAACTGAACTTCTTTCCTTGGTCTTTTAGAGAAAAACGTGTTAGGATATTATCAAGATTTGCTCTAGCCACAGGGGGAAAGCATGGAAAAAACTGTTCATTCTTCAGTTTAAGAGTTATTATTTTTCTGTGAAAATATGTTTTTGGAGAAGTTCTGATGTCATTCCTCCTTAGGATTTTTTCTCTTTATCATTGTAATAGTGTTTATATTTCCCTATTATGAGTGGGAAAATATATTCAGACAGCCATCTTGTTGGTGAAATGGTTCCTCAGTGCATCGCAAGAAGTGTGAGTACAATACAATAAGATATTTTGAGAGAGACCACATTTGTATAACTTTTATTACAGTATGTTGTTGTATGTTATTATTAGTTATTATTGTTAATCTCTTACTGTGCCTAATTTATAAGTTGAACTTTATCATAGGTATGAATGTATAGAAAAAATCATACATTCTGTGATTTCAGGCATTTACTGGGGTTATTGGAATGCATCTCCTGAGGATGGAGGGAACTATAGTAGTTGACATTTTATTGGTCTACAGCTTTAGCAATAAACTGGACAACATTCACATTGATTCCAAAGTTGGATGAGGTATGTTGGAAGGCAGAAGAAAAATTCAGTGACCTTAACTAATTAGAGAAATGCTCCATCAAAAACAGGATTATATTCAATAGGAAAAACTTCAAAGGCCCCGTGAGGACAATAGCAAATTACATGGGTATTGGATGGGAAATTATTGGCGAGATATAACAAGTCCAGCACCCCTCCCCCCCCCAAAAAATATGGGTCAAACTGCATTATTATTGGTTGAATGGGAGGCAGCAATGGAATGCTGTCATTAAAAAGGAAACAAATTGTAGTGTATTAGGAGTGAGAATATCACATAATAGAGCTGAAGTAATCCTTTTGCTACACTTGGCTCTTCTCAGAGATTGTGGTTGTGTGTAACTTTACATTTTAATAAAGTGTTACAGAAACGAAAGAAGGTTCATTTTTAAAAAGGAAATATATTTTAAGGGGATGGGAAATGGGAATTATAATGGCTATTTAATCTGGAGAAGAAAAGGCTGACAGGTGACTTAATACATATGTTCTGCTGTACGCAGGGGGAAACTAATATGGTGGATCCTTTCCAGATGTTTTCCTTTTCCACTGGGACAAAGAAAAAAGGAAAGCATTTTTAAAAAGAGAGCTTTAGATCAGTGGTTTTCAAATTGTGCTCTGCAGACTTTGAGTGTTCTCAGCTTCACTTTTACGTGCTTCATAGATTAAGGATTTTTTGTTTGAATTTGTTTTGAAATCTTGTTCTTATGTTAAACAGTTATGGAAGCTAAAACTTTTGGAAATACAAAAATCATAGAATTCTAATTCTGGGTGGGACTTTATAAGGAATCTTATCTAAATGTCCTCATTTTCTACATGAGAAATCTGAGGTCCTGAGAGGTTAAGTGACTTACTCATAAAGGACTTCCTAAACATCAGAATTTGAAAACAGCAGAGCAGATTAGCAGAGGAAACCAAGCCTTTATGTAGACTTCAGTGAAATAAGATAGAGATGTGTTGAAGGGTTTGGATCAGGATTTCCCAAATGGCTTCTGTATTATAGGTGGGCAGGTTGTAAAAGGCAGTAACAATATCTGTATCAATTTCTATTTGTTAAAACGTGAGAAATAAATTAATTTAAAAATAATTTTACAGTTCAAAATGGAAGTTTGATAGTCTCTGAGTGCGTGCCAAGTGAGCTTATTGAGCTGGTCATAGACACTCAACAACGTTCAGTGAGCAGGCAACTCACTCAGTTACTTTCTTGCTAAATACCTTTGTCAGAGGAATGTTTTCTTTTCTTTTTACTGCTTTACAGCTTCCAGGTGTTTGAATTCTCATTCACATAGGGATTTTTAAAAATAAATTCCACAAAAAAAACTTTAATCATATATTTATCTAAAATATAACATTTTTTTTGTGACCTCTCTTTTTATGTGCCATACAAAAAAATTAAAAACAGCCCTGACTGGTGTGACTCAGTGGGTTGGGTGTTGACCTGCAAAGGGAATGGTCACTGGTTCAATTCCCAGTCAGGGCACGTGCCTACATTTCAGGTTTGGTCCCAGGTCAAGGCAGGTAGGAGAGGCAACCAATCAATGTTTTCAGTGTTTCTCATGTTGATGTTTTCTCTCCCTCTCTTTCTCTCTACCTTTCCTTCTCTCTGAAACAAAGAGACAAACAAAGAAAAAACCTCCAAATGACTAAGTATTTCATGAAATAATAATGGAACAGACTCAGAGGACAGAAATATTGGAAAATGCTGGTTTAAATCTGTGTTTCTTAAGAATACTATGTAGACCCCCTTGAAAAGAAAAAATTCTCCAAGGCCTCAAATGCATACTTAAATTATTTTTATTGTACTTCTTAAGTGTGTAAAAAATAGAAAACTATTTATTACATTTTTATATCTATAGCTCCTATACAACTGTAATACGAGAACACATGTACATGGCAAATAAAAAGTAAACTTGCAGAACCAATAAAAATAGAAATGAACAACATTTACATAAGGGTTTTGTGAAAATTAAGTCATCCCTTGCAGTGTGAATTTAGCAACAAGAACCACAGCATACTTTTTTCTACCGAGTTCAGTCTGTTGATGCCGTAGCTTGCCATACAATGAAATTCTGTATCTGAACCACTGTGGAAGCCTGCATACAGTGCACCATGACTTCATTTGGTTCTCACACGGTGTGAACATACTATATATTAAAGCCACCTCTGTTTTCTCTTAACAGTTTTTAACACTTAAAGTAATGTGGCTCAACACCACCATGGTTGTTGTAATCATAAATCCAAATATTTGAATGAGTTAGGATATGCTTGTAATAATTTGTTAAAAATTACAACAAAGTCAAAACATGAAAATGAAAGATTTCTTGAAGCAACAAAAGAGAAACCCAAGGAATTACTTAAGAACTATGAAGGGTCCATGAATTCCAGTTGAATGAAAACTGGTTTTGGTAGTATCTGGCATTTATTATTATAAATAGTTTGGATTTTAATTTTTTATTATAATAAATAATTTGGATCAATGGCTGAGGCAGGAGAAGAAATGGAGAGTGTGAACTACTGGAAAGTCTAAATGTTAGCCAATTATTTTTTAAAACACGGGGTTCTTTTCTATATCAGATAAATACATGATCCCCTAAGTTGTCTGCAAGTTCAATCTTCTTTTACGTGTTGGTTCTCTAGTTCCTTCCTTCATTCAAATGCCTGTGTATAAGCAGATAAGAATGACATGTACTAGTGTGCCAATTATTTGTATTTTGAATGGTGTTTTCTGGAGTGCTTGTAAGTGCTTCATTTTTTTTCAAAGTGCTTTAAACAATCTTGTTTACACCACTAATTTGTAGTGAGCGACGAATATCTAAGTTAATTTGACATGCAGCTCAGCTTCTGGAATCAGTATGTAGGGGCAGCAGAGAAACACCCTCAAAAGTCTGACATAAAATTATTTTCTGGGAGTGAAATAAAAAGAGCATACACATGTATAAGACAAGATGGGTATCTTTAGTAGCTGGCTTCTTAGGTCTCCTGGGTACCCTGAGAGTTCGTAGTCATAAGCATACCAGGCACTGGAGGGGCATATCTCTTTTTGTAAATTAATAAACTACTCCTTATCAGTCTCTTCTTGTCTGATGAGTGTGGGGGCTCATCCAGCTCTGGATGTCCAACCAAGCTGAAAACCAGGCCCTGGTCTATGGTGGCAGCAAAGATAAGACAGAGGTGCTCTGACCGCTCCTGCTGCCTCCCTCCCTTTCTGTTCTATGCTACACGACAGTGGATCTGTTGAAATAATTTGAAACTTGGACTTGTCAGAATCCTACTTACTGGTATCTTATAATGCCTTGCCACTCTATGAAACCTAACTGTAACGTTGCTCCAGACAAGGTTAGGCCCCTGCATTATTGCATCTTTTATATATAATGCCTGTGATGTTCCTCCACAGTCTGTCTCCCAATGTGTAGTTACACAGTATTTCGTGACACATTTACTACTGTCCCCAGGATGGCAGGGACCACACTTGTATCTTATCTCTTTGTCACAGCAACATATCAGAGCAGAACAGTGCCTGGCTCAGAGTTGGCGATCATGAAGCTAAAACAGTTTTAATTCCTGTCACACTTACACTTGAGCAATTGAGATCTAACTTTAAGCCTTTTTTAAAAAAACTTTTCCAATCATCTGGTTTGCCTCTTTGTGGACCCTCAAAGATTTTTCTGTTAATTACTAATCTATGCTAAATATTTTAGGAAGATCATTTATAAAATTAATTATTGTTTGTTTTCAAATTTTTTTAGTCCTTCTCTCTTTTACTACCTTCTCAAGATTCCAAATTGTCCCCAATAATTTAAACTCTTTCTCTAGGCCACTGTTTCTTTTATTTTTGTTTCTTTGTTTCCTGTATTTTGTATTGACTTTGTAGATCCTTCATAATACATTATCGGGAAGAAGAGGATTCTGAAAAAAAATCAGTTCTCTGCCTGGAGGCAGGGGCTCCTCATCCTCATTTCTTTCTACATTTATGAACATTTTATAGACGTGGACACAGCAGAAGATGAATCCACAGGCAACGTGTTCATGTGTTCCCATGTTATGTCGTGCCACAGGGGAGCATACCAATGCTTTTTATAAAATATTAATTGCTTAATTAATTTAAAAACTTTTATTGAAATTCTTGAATGCTTTATATGATAATAATTTGGTTGAAAAAATGAAGAAAGAAAGAAATTTTAAAAATACACTCATGTTGAAATCAAATAAACCAACCAAACTGAGTACAAAGCAAGGACTATTAATTTAGATGTAAGTTCCAGTGCATCACAACACTGACATGCTGTCCTTTTTATGATCTTTGTTGCTTGAAAAGGAAGTAGAAGAAGCTAATACAGACATTAAAAAAAAAAAAGGTCCTGAGTTCAATGGGCTAGATCAATTCTGCTATCTGAGATCTTAGGGGGTTAGATAAAGATGCAAGATCAGAATTCACAAAGTGAAACTCATTCAGCCAGCTCTAAAAGAGAATAGTTTTCCTATATGTCACCCCCTTTCTCTCATGGCCACCACCAGACTCCTCCAAGTTGGGGACCATAGCTTATTTTTCTTTGTGTCTTAATAACCTAGCACAGTGTGAATTCATAATATGGGTTACAAACTTATTCTTTTTCACTATACTGGGCTAACAGAAGGTTATTAGTTCAGGGAAGAAGAGATTTTGATAAGTAAAGTTATTCTCAGGGAATAAAAATAGTCTCAGTCACAGATCAGAAACTTTTTATCTTTTTAAATAGACTTTAAATTAAATGGGGGGCAGAAATGATATTCTGATACATTAGTTTGATAAACAGCAAACTGGATTAATTTATTTTACAAAACTCTTTAGAAAAAGCATTTTTGTTACTAAGTATGCTTAGATATTATAGAAGTTACTGAATGTGCTTAGACATTATAGAAGTTCACTGAGGGTGCTATGAGTCTCTGACCATCGACATCGGTGGTTCTTTGTTGGACCCCATCTCTGCCACCAAAAGTATACAACGGATTCATAGCAGTAGTGATTCAACCTGTTTGATGTTCATGTGCTCCTAAAAGGTAAAGGGCCTAGGCAGCTAGAGCTAGACAGTTTTCAGTTGTCTTTAAACTCATCAAGTTACAAACATCATCAAAAGTCTTTACCTAAATGTCCATTGATGGATAGATGGATTTAAAAAAGGTGTGTGTGTGGGTGGGTGGGTGTGTACGTGTATAAAATGGAATATTACTCAGCCATTACAATGAATGAAATCTTAACATTTGCAATAACATGGTTGGATTTGGAGGGCATTATGCTCAATGAAATAAGTCAACAGAAAGACAAATACCCTACAACCTCACATAGATGTGGAATCAAAAAAAAAAAAAAAAGGCAAAACAAAACAAAAAATTGTTAGAATATAGTGGGACTCAGAGGACCTGAGCCACCGCCTGCGCTGAAACAAAGAGGGTTACGCCCCATTGCTCCATCCCTTCTCCCTTAAGCATTTCCCAGAAACAAGGACCATAAATCTCCTGCAGGCATCCCTAATCAGAGGATAGGGTTGTTTCGTAAATACCTACACCCTGGACATCTGGAACCTGCAGGCAGGGTGGCTCACGTCCCCTGGGGGTCTATTCCACTCCCTAAAAAATCCCTTTAACTCTTCCCTTGGCTCTGGGACATAGCTCGCCTGAGCGCAGTGTCTCTCTCCTAATAAAAGCCCTTAATTGGACTTTTCTGGCACTAGGTCCTTTCTTCACCCCCTCGACTACCTAACAAAAAAAAAACTTGTATAACAGAGAATAGATTGGTAGTTGCCAGAGGCAGGAGTTGGGGTGGTAGAGGGTGGGCGAAGTGGGTAGAGGGGGTCAAAAGGTACAAACATCCAGTTATAAAATAAATAAGTCGTGGGATGTAACATACAGCAGGGTGACTGTAGTTAATGATACTGTACTTTATGTCTGAAAGTTGCTAAGAGGAGATCTTAAAGGTTTTCATCACAAGGAAAAGTGCTGTAACTATGTGTGGTGATGGATGTTAACTAGACTTAGTGTGGTGATCGTTTGCAACATATACAAATATGTCAATTTTATCTTAACAAAAACAATCTTTGAGGAGTTTAGTAGTTGGTGCACAAAGTGTGATAATAAATTAATGGGAAGGATTTCATCAGCCACATGCAAAAATGTGCCCTGTCCTAGTCACACCATGAATGCTGATACATTACAGATGGGAGGGCCCATAAAAACCATCTCCTCCAACCCATTTCATTTATAGACAACAGGAATTCAGGTGAAATGGCCTGCCCAAGGGCACAGAGGGAATCAAAAAGGAATCGCACAACATTACCTGTATCACGTGTCTTGTGGTATTCATGCCCTGATGCAAATGCCTTGCCGACAAGCCTGAAGGGACCCACCGTGCACCAGCTGGCCCCAGAGAAAACCTACATGTGGCTGAAGACTTTTGTTACTCTCTCATAAGACTATCAGGGTTATTAGTTCCCTGGAATCTCTAGAAGCCAAATCCCTATCGGAACTTGAGCCCGGGCATATGTGTGGGTCCGACAGGTGGGGGGCCAGGAGTGTACACAGAGGTAGAGGAAAGATCAGGAACCCCTATTCAGACAAAGGTGCAGGACCAGCTCATGGATAACATTTTGATGTTCTACTCTCAGATGGTTTCATGAGAACTGTTTATAAAAGGCCTAAGCATTGGTTTGAATCCTGGGGAGAAAACATGGTGCTTTATTAGGTGGAAATCAGGTTCATAACTGAAATACTTGGAGGCAAAATTACATTTCTGACTTAGGTGCAGATTACTTACTGGACAAATAAAATCTGAAAATGAAAAGTTTTTAATATGGATTATACTGACAAGTGAACCAGGCAGTTCTCTTAACCTAATTGTATCCTTTATCAGTGCCAGAGAGACCATTCGGTCACTGTTCTCTACACTCCCCTGTTTATTACAAGGTTGTTTTAACATAGAAGTCAGGTAAGTCATCATTGGAATTTTGAAGTGTAAATAGACATAAGGTTCACCCTCTGAAAGTGAGTGTAACTAGGAATGGCCACACATAACATATGGGATTAGCTATCTAGAGAAATAACTCAAAGGACTGTCTATACATATGTTTGGGGGTGAACAGGGATTACCACATCTAATCAGGGTGCAGGCTGCATGTTTCAGAGAGCTCTAATGAAAACCAAGCAATGAAGTCACTTTGGAAAAGCCACAAAGCAGCCTAAATGATTAGAATCAACTATGAAAGCTGAAGTCTAATAAGCTGTGTAAAGAAAGAGGTGTCAACTGAAGATAGATAGTCAGCATGGAATCTAGATGAAATGGAATCTAATTAGCAAGAAACTTGCTCTGTTTATCTTCCCTGGACAGAAAAGACTCAGGTTTTGGTCCCTTGAGAAGTGTCCTTTACTGCGTGAGAGAGTTTGCTTAGTGGCTTTACTGTGGCCTCTGTCAACTATCTCCCATGATCAGTCTTCTCCCTACTCTGATTTCATGTCCACCAAGGAAACTTCTAATAAATAATTGAATATGTAAGAATCAGGATAGGGTAATAAAAGGTATTCTACTTGGTGGACATGAGTGTTTCAGCCACTGAAAAAAACATGCCCCTTTCCCATTAAAAATTAGTAAGTCTAGGGATGAATATATATTTTATCTTAATTTTGGTTAGGACCTGTCAGACTACAGAGACTGCTAAGCATTTAGAACTGACTTTCTGTACCTGAAAGAATCATATTCTACAATAAGGTGACCTCCACTCATGTATTGTCACTTGATGACCAACCGGATCCATTCTAGGGCAAGAGAGAGACAGCTCATTCTCTGTGAAGACCTCACCTTTGCTCTTTATGTCCCTAATCTTAGGTTATCTAAAGCCTGGTAGATTACATCAGAAATACCTTCCACATTAGCCACCATACTGGTAATGCTTTACTGGAAGCTTTCAGGGTCCTGCAAGTCAGCCAAGGCAGTGAGACAAGTTTTCCTAGTGCCTTTCAATACTTCTAAAGCTGAGAGGCCATAAGGTTGCTCAGGCTATTTAAAAAGTTCACTTCATTTGTGACTTAAATTATTCCAACTAGTATTGGTAACAGTGGGAACCTCAAGTTGATCAGAAACTCTAAATGGCAATTACATATTATTTGTTGAATAACAGGAAAGTGAATATTAATTTTTTCTATTGGCTAGGAATCCTCCTTACCCCTTCCCCTCAAAAAAGGCCCTAAGGAAGAAAAATTAGTAAGAGATGTTTTTGGTGATAGCTTTGCTGTCCTCAGCTGACACACAGAATTCTCCTTTGTAGACCATACTGTGACTAATAACTTAGAAAAAGAAACACTTGGGAAAGAAAGAAAGGAGGCTAGGTAAGTGCCTTTTATGTGCCATGTCGTATGCCATTTGCTTTCGTATATTGTCTTATTTAATTTCAACATCAACTCTGTTAAAAAGAAGGTGTTATTGTCTAAGAGTTAGGTGATTTGACTGAAGCCATACAGCTGCCAAGCGGGAGAGCTCGATTTCAAGTGAAGTCTGCCTGATGCCACAGTTGAAAGGCTTTCTATTATTGCTTATGACTTTTAAAAGATAGTGGGGTGGAACATGACTCAAGACCCAAGTTAAGTTTTGCAAGTCAAGACTTCAAAATCCAGGAAAACTATCAAAAGTCTTTAGTCTTTCACCCCTCTTTCTCTACTTTGAGGAAAGAGCATAATAATCAGCACTGGCATGGATGGAAAGGAGGA
The DNA here is from genome assembly GCF_987537825.1 of Furipterus horrens. Taxonomy (NCBI): domain Eukaryota; kingdom Metazoa; phylum Chordata; class Mammalia; order Chiroptera; family Furipteridae; genus Furipterus; species Furipterus horrens. The sequence goes on from NW_028327176.1 coordinate 173,434,363, forward strand.
AGATATTGCCCTTCTTCTTCTTCCTACCCTCCACCTTTCAACAGTGAATGCAAGAACAGCTTTTCAAAGATACAGTAAGACAGAAAAACCTTAACACAAGTATAAACAACAAAAGATAAATATCGAAAGAAGAAGAACAAGAAAAACAGTGGATAATGGTATCAGCAAACCCTGGGGGAAGCAAATTTTCTCAGAACTTCCTGGTAGCCAAGGCAAGGGGAGAAATATGTTCTGTTCTCTGGCTTTCCTCATCAAATAAGAAAATACGAGCTTTGTTGTAGTGCTACTGTTAGCTTTGAAAGGAGTTTATCATCTGAGTTATCCTAAAAGGGATATTGATTGATAAGAGTGAGAAAATACTAGAAATAGTTTTATTTAAAAAAAAATTTACCTAAGATGATTTTTTTGTTTACTACGGATATTTCTCTGACAGACAACTTTCATAGAGAAGTGAATTTTTATGTTCTGACTGTTGAGTCACTATGGCTCAATAACTTTTGATATGTGGATCAAAGAAAATCTTCTCTTGAGAGCCTCTAATAGCCTCCTTCTATGGTATCACTCAGAATATTTCTCCTGTAAGTTTTTAAGTGTGGGTCTCTTTATTTCTGTCTTGCCACATTTTAGATTGAAAATTCCTATGAAGAAGGATCATACTGGCTCCTTGTGCTTTGTATAACACACACACACACACACACACACGCACATACACACACACTCACACATACCCCACCACCACTAGTATACAGAGCCTAAAGGATCTTTCCATGGGGACTACATTTTCATAATGTTTTATACTTCTAACAAAAAACCTATGATCAGTATCAATCATGTAAGACATCTGAACTTTATTCATTAAACCATATCTCTTACATCAGACCTATGACCCACTGATGTGTTTGTTTCTCTCCTTAATAAAGCTCTTATTTATAATTTTAGGTTGAATCATTCACGAGTGTTTCTCTGCTTTGTTTCTCGTTGCACATGTCAGAAATCGAAACTTTCTATGGGGCACTTCATTTGGACTTGAATCATTCATTTCTTCTTTGTCACTTTTATTAGAATCATGACTATTTTTAGTTACTTTCCTAGTTTTTTTCCCTATTAATAATATTTCTTTAGTTGCATTTCTGATGGGGGCCTCAAGTGTTGGAAAATTTTAGTTTCAGGTAACAACTAATAAGCTTAGTAATCAATGTATGTGAAAAGCTATTGTTCCAGGAACTAGAGGTATGACCCACCTTGATTCCAGGAGATCATAAGCAGTTCAACCTCTGTGCCTCAGGTGGATTGCAAGCAATTCAAGATGGTATCTGAGCCATTGTACTCCAGGGAGAGACAACCACCACCCAGGACACAAAGACCAACACGCAGGAACAAGGACCACCGCCCAGGACACAGATGAAGGAACGCTGCAGCTTTTATCCAATTAACCTTTTCCCTGAATTCCAAACCCCTTACTTATACTTTTCTTGTCCTTATAAAAAGTGTTCGTTTATAATGGAATTTATGACAGTCTGTTAGGGTACAGACCTGCTGTCTTCTCAGATCGAGGACCATCTGAATAAAGCGCCCATGAAGATTCAGTCCCTGTCTCTGCTTATTGGGTCTGGTGGGTGACAGGCAGCATGTACACCAGTTTTTCCGGTTTCATATTTACCCATACTTTCACTGAGGAAAGCATCTGCACCCATCAATTTTGTGTACCTCTGACATTATACAGGTCTATCATTTTTTTTTTTGGCATGTAAGGTAAGCTTTCCTGAAGTTTGCAGGAAGACCAAGGGGTGGGATTATATTGTAACTGCACAATAAATTTATAGCTGATTTCTAAAATTTTGTATGATGAAAGCAACTGATGCAAACACAATACAAAGAAGCAAAATTATACAAAAGTTAACTTGCTATTATAGGAAAATAACTTCCACTGAAAATACAAAAATATATATTTTAAAAAATGAAACAAAAATTGCCAATTTTCCTGAGTTGACACTTCAGGATTTTTTCTTCTAGTACTTTTCGGAAGGACTTCCCAAGGACTCCAGAGGAGATGGGAATGAAAATACAGGACTCTCTCGGGCAGTGCTGCCTGCAAAGCCATAGACCTTGAACTTGTACTTAACTGAAATTGCTCTGTGGGTTTCTTCTAATTCCCAGGACTGGGGGCAGCTGCCTTCATACAAGTCAGTAAGATGAATCCAACACCAAATTGTCACATCTGGGTGGTCTTCGGTGTGGGAAAGAGCCTCAGCTGTTAGTTAACTAACAGGCTGTGAATAAACCATTTGGGCAAAACATACTACCTCCAAATGTGGCACTTGGCTTTCCCATGGAAGTGTCCTTGCCTCCTCTCTGAAGACTTCCTCATTTCCCCACACCCTTGCCTAAGAACTTTTATTGATAGCTGCTGGGGCTTTCCCTTTCTAGGTACCTATCCAGATAGAAGTTTTTTTAATGGTTCCCACTTTTGGAGGAAGGGGAGGACTGATGGAAGGAGTTGTGTTCCTGGTGCACAGTATTCATTTTGCAGCACCCCCTTGAGATTCCCTAGATTTGGTTGCCCCCTTTTTCTGGTTCACACCTTTCAAGCTCCATGTCTCCCTTGGCAGCCTTGTGCCAGCCTGAAGTCAGAGATTTCTGGCCAAAGACAGTTTGCAATACATACTTTTCTTGCAGCCCAGCTGTTGGGGGTGAAGACCAAGCTGTGAAGGCCCTGCTCTGTTGGTGTTCTTGCCTGGCTTGAAGAATTGTCTTCTACCAATCCCCCCAAGTGGGGACTGGGAAACTGTTCTTCAAGATGCTTGTGCATATCAAATACGACTTCCTAGAGGTTCCTTCTAAGCCTCTGCATTTCAAAGAGGGTTTATTTATCCCATTAGTTAAGTTGGCACATTTAAGCAAAGAGGCTTTTACAGGTGTGGAACTCTTTGGAAGGGACTTTCTATACCCCCACCCCCACCCCCACCTTGAGCTGACAAAGAAATTCCTGTATTAGTTCCTGTGCTATTTCAAAAGATGCTTTGTTGTTCTAAGGAGAAAAACAAGCACTTTATTTTCAAAAGAGATGTTTTCACAGAACATTGTAGACCTGGTGTGAGTGAATGAAACTGATGTTTTTCTTCCCTTAGCAGATTCATCTTGGCAATTACAGTTATATCTGTTATCATTTAGCGACACTAAGCTTGTTTAGTGCCATTGCCATAGTCTCCAAGTGAGCCCTATGCCTGCAGTCTCTGACTTCTGCAATCCACCCTGCACGCTGCAGCTAAAGTGATCTTTCTAACATAAAAATCACATCATGTTACTCCTTATTTCCCACTTAAAAATGTTCAAGGACCAACAAAAGGCACAGCCCCTTTTATAGCATGGCAGAGAAACCCTTCAGGCCCTGACCCCTGCCACCCTGCCCAGCTTCACTCTTCCACAATCAGTATACTTCTAAGAGTGGTAGAGGACCAACATGTATCAGTATTAGTTACCAAGTACTAGTGTTTTGTAGTGCACTCTGATCCTCTTCATGACTGAAAGTAGATGCTCCCATTTTGCATAAGGGAAAATAGGGGCTTAGAGGAGTTAAGTAACTTTTGGGAAGTCTTCAGCTTCTAAATAGTAGAACCTAGGGTCCCTCCCAGGTTGTCTGATGTTGAAGTCTGTGTGTTTAACCACTATACTACACTGCTTCTTTTGCTGAATTGCTAGTTGTTTCTGATCTATAACCTTTTGTGTCCTGTTTCCACTTCCTGGAACGATCTATTCCATTTGTTCAACTGGCTGGTTCCTTCTCCACTGTAATGTCTTGGCTCAGTTTTTAACTTCTTTGGAAGCCATCCCAGGATCCCCAAAGCAGAGTTAGGAAATGACATCTCTTCAGCCATATCTTTAAATTAGTGTGTGCAGTTACCCTTATGAAATTGTGGAGGATTCTATACATCTCTATTTCCCCGACTTTTGAAGGCAAGATGTTTTATCTTTGTATTCCCACTGTCTAACTTCAGTGCCTAACACATGACTAGTTGGTCCTCAATAAATTCTTATCAAATGGAGTCAATGTGAGAAGGAGTGGATGAGAATTGGGGGAATATGATTCACACAAGGTTTCCTTATTCTTAATCGCCCTTTGAAAAGGTTTCTCCATCCTTCAGGGTCCTTAAGGATTGTAATGGATTCCTTGAGCTGTTTTCAATATTTCAAAAAAGGTAAGAGAACCATTACATTAACCGGAGGTAAGTCTATATAGGCTAAATAAATTGTCAAGTTTCTTTGCTTTTGGCTAACGTTATATCAATTTGTGTGGCAACAGAGATTTCCCCCTTAATAATCAGAGACTACAATAGGCAGAAAAGGCTATGTGTGATTATAAAACAATAAGAAAACAAATGATCTGTGAATTAAATACTGCTGGTTTAGAGAAAGAAAATCTTTTAAAGATTGGAATCCTAGGCGGAATCTCCTAATAAAAGTAATCCTGCAGCCCTGGCCAGGTGGTTTAGTTGGTTGAAGCATTGTCCCATACACCAAAAGGTTGCAGGTTTGAGTCCCAGTCAGGGCACGTATCTAGGTTTCAGGTCTGATCCCTGTTCGTGTCTCGTATGGGAGGCAATTGTTGGATGTTTCTCTCTCACATCAATGTTTCTCTTTCTCTCTCTCTAAAATCAGTTTAAAAAATCCACATCCTCAGGTGAGGATGTAAAAAAAAAGTAATCCTGCATGGTACAAACATGGGAATGTTTATGCTTTCATCAATGGACTCATGTGGTCCCCAGCCTTCTTATCTGCACAGAATCTTTTTTTCAGAAAGCCGAGGAAATTATATTATCGGGAAAATACAGTTTCTCTATTCAAAAACAAACAAACAAATTTTTCCATTAACAATTAATTGAATGTGAGAGTGATCTGGTTTCTTTATCTGTCATCCATTGATCATCAAATTTAGTATAGCCTATTGAGTTGACTTTATGTTCTTTTCAAACATTTTATTGTTACCATCTTTAAAAATTAGAGAAAGAAAAAAAAAGAAAGTAAGAGAGAAAGGAGACAAATGAGTTTTTCTCTCTTTCCTGTGGCTTCCGGTTATGAAAACAGTCAGTAGGCTTCTTTATTGAAATAAAATCCAAATCCCCAATTTGTCAAATTTTTACTGACCTGGTCTGGAATACACCATCATAAATTATTTCATTCCTGTCAGTGAAGGCAAAAAAGGGCCTTCATTAGTAGTTCTGGCTCTGTCACAAACCTTTCCATGAGCTCATTTGGTCTTATGATTTATTATAAAATTTATAGTGTATAAACATTGCCATAACCTTTGGAGTCGTAAACTCATCAAACCTTTTATAATATCGCCTCCATCCCTTGTATTGGTTGGCCGACACATCTTCTTAGGATTGTAAATATTCCTCCATTTTTTTGCTTACCATCATTTATAGATAAGACTACTCATTTTTCTTTTTCTTTTTAAAATCATTTCTGGACTTCCAAAATCATAGTAATCAAGCTTCATGAAAGAAAGCAATCAGGCTCTGATTTCTGCAACACCAAATTCCATCCCATCTGAAATGCAGCCATTATCTTTCTCCTTGCTCTGGTTCATCGTCCACAGAGAAGCTGGAGCTTTATATTCAAAAGCCAGGCTGGATCCCACTAGTCGCCTGACTAGAAATCTTTGAGGGTTCCTCATTGCTGACATCTCTGACTCCAGGTTTCTTGATGTGGTGTTCAAGACCCTTGCAATTTGTCTACAAGGCTAACTTTTCAGCTTCATTTGCCACCAGAGTCCCTGAGATTCTTTCCCCTCCGGCCACCTTGGATGCTTATATTTTTCCAACATGGCATGATCTTTCGTGCCTAGAATGGCCTTGCATTCCTGTTTCATTTCCATTCATTCTCCAAAGCTTTGCTCAAAATGTCATCACTTCTGGGAGTGTTTATTCATCCTTATTTTATAGCATATGAGTATGTCATCTTTTGATTTGTATTGTATTGTAATTAGCTGGTTTTGTGTTTGCTTCTTTCATTCCTGTGAGCTCTTTTTGGGGACAGGAGTCAGGTTTTATTTATACTGGATTCCCAGATCCAAAGCCTTCTAATCATTAGGAAGGTCATACAACTTATCAACCAATTTGGGACACTTTTGAGAGTACAAGGGGGCACTGTTAATAATTGTATTGGGACCACAGGTGAAAAGCAGATTTTCTTAGGCAATATTGGATATATTGTCACCCTACCAAATCACTCCAAGCCTTTCTATGTCCCTGCTTTCACCTACTTTTTAGTTTCATCTTCTGCCACCCGCCCAATATGGATGCTTCACTCTAACCTCACCAAACTGCCTTCGGTTCCATGATGGTTTCTGCCGTTGCTATCCATCTGCCATATCCACCTGGGAAGCTCTTCTGCACCTTTCAGGATTCTCTTGTGCATAATTCTTCAGAAAACCTTCCCCTGATTTCCCCCAGATTGGATTAGGAGCTCATTCTGGGATGCTTGCCAGCAAAAAGCATGCACTGCTTTGTGTTACACCAATTAGCTTACTTTCTTGCCTTGCTCAGCTAGGTGAGGCAATGGCTGCATCTTACTCATCTCTGATTTCTAATCACCCACTACTGTTTTACTAAATGTCAGCTGAATTACGCATAACTTTGGAATTGCCATAGCTTTTAGGTGGCAAACACATTACATTTTTTTGGTAACATCCCTCTTTCCTATTTAACACATTTCTGGGGTTGAAATTGCTTTTAAATTTTAATAAATGTGATGTTACTATTTGTTGAAATTAATACATTTCATACTAAATAACAAATTATGGTTTTATTTGGAAAAATGTAACTGATCTTTGGCTTTTTTTTTTTTTTTTTTTTAATAGCTCCTGGACTGATAATCCTCTAAATAGCATTCTGACTCTAAAAATTTTGTAGAGATGTCCAAATCAAATTTTCTGAAGAATGTCAATTCCACATGAAATATCTTGGAAAATCTGGGGGAAATTTTGTGTTTTGTGTGACTCAACAAAGTGAATTGCATTACCTCATAATTATTCTGTATCTTCTTGACTTAATTTCAACCAGCCTTCTGAAATCCTGAGCACTGAGTGATTGTAATTTCAGAAAGAGCCCTTGAAGTGGGGTGGAAGGAGGAGTAACCTGTTTCCTATCATAAGAACTCATGAATCAGATCCATGCATGTTTCTTGAGAAAAGACACTCTTCTCTTCTCTCCCTTCAATCCACCATGGCTAGGAAGTGACACCTTTGGCCTAGACCACATCCAGCAAAAGGGCATTTTGAGAGGGTTGCTGGGCTTGTCCCATTTTGTCCTCATGGCCTGTAGTTTCTCTCATCCATGGGAACACTCCTATTGGAGGAGTGACAAGAATTACTGAAATTAGTCACAGTCTTTGAGCACCTATATTCACCACAAATACTGCATGAAATAGAAATGAAAGCATATTTGGTGATTTCTCTAATGAATTACATCCAGTTGAGATGGTTGAAGTTCACAAATTGTGGCCAAAAGATGAGAGTAGAAGAGAAAAGAAAAATGTGTCAGGATAAAGTACCCAAGAAAAATGATTATTCACTAAAAGAAATTTCTGGAACTTCAGTTTGTCATTGCTTTCATATAGTTAGAGTCTTCAAGATGTTACTTCTGCTCCTACCCAGTGTACCTGTTCTTGCGATCAGTTTATTCAGGACATACTTGAAAAGTGCTTATTGTGCCTATAGCATACTGGGAAAACAGATGAACAATGGACCCCTTGCAACTTGGGAGCCAGGGTCCTGTTTGTCCAGACACCTGGTTAGTGACTTCCTCTGTGACAGACCTGGCTGGTTATTCTGGCTGCCCTGGATATCGTGTGAGTTCCTTTTCTCCAAATAACAGTGATAATCCCACAAGGCCCAATTAGTTGGGAGATTAGTATGTCATAGGTGCTGTGCTGGGCTTAATACTGTACAAATATTCTTTCATTTAATCCTCCTATTGACCTGAGGTAACGATTATTTTTAGATGAAGACATTGAAGTTGAGAGAGGCTAAATGACTCGTGTAAAGTCACCTGGCAATAAGTGCGCTGATGGCCAAGCTGGGATCGGTAGGGCTCCGAAGCTGGTTTCTCAGCCCTTACCCAACTCAGTCCTGCATTTTCTCCTGCCTGCCTTTGGCAGAGAGTATTTAAAACCTTCCCTGTGCCCCTGCCCCTGAATTTATAAGTTGTCCCTTATTGAAAACCTCAAACCAGGACTTGAGAGAGCAAAGACCCCTTTTTGAAGACCCCAAGCAGATGACGTGCCAACAATCAAAAGGCTTTGAGACTACTGTTACTCTCAGGTCCATTCTGTTCCCACGTCCCTACGTTCTCTCTTCTGCTGTCCTGCTATCGTTGGCTTGATGGAGGCATTCCATTATACAATCAACTGCTCTCATCAGTGTCATAAAGAGAGTCAAACACATAGCTCCCCCAGGGCAACAGGACAAACATATGTGACTGACTTATGGGGGTGGGTAGTCAGCAGAAGAGTTAGTATAGAAACAGACTTCTATTACACAGACTCAGATAGAAACAAGGTAATGTAGATTTTGGCAGGAAATTATTATTTTTGACTGATTCTCAAACCCACAGTTTATACCAAAATTCATTTCCCTGCCTCGAATCTACTCCATTGGTTTTTACAAGAACGTTGGATACCCTGAATTACTTTGAAGATTTGGGGATATTCTATGTTACTATGTACAACAAATTCCTAGGAAATTGTTCCAAAATGTAACTCAAGCATAGAAACAAGTTTTACTTGGATGTCAAACAACCTCCTCAACCAGTGTACATCATAGGTTCTGCTTGGTGTTTTTCAAAGATCTGAACATCTAAGCACCTAAAGTATTTAGATAACAAACAACTGAACATTTCTTACACAATAGCAAGACGTGCTCATTCTCAGACAATGTTTCACATTGAGATTTCTGAAAAGTTGCTGTAAACATAGTGCTTTTAGGTTCTGGGTCATAGGTTCAAATGCCATACAGATGAGTGACTGTCATGGGATATTTACCTTTGTAAAATGAACCAATGTTCTAACTTGGAATCTAAGATGTGATTAGATACACTTTAAATATGGACTCACCTCTGATACCTTGTTGATGGTCACAGCAAAAATCTGGGGTAGAATGTACATAAAACATTAATTAGTAAAAAAAGAGAAGTCTTTAATTTTATTAGATCAAGTCATCTTAAAGGAAACACACACACAATGGTTTTCCTTTTATAATTGCATGAGCTTATAATACATATTTTACTCAGATAAAGATATCAAAAATTGCATAATTTTTATAATATATACCCTTTTGGAGATGCTGTAATTTAATATTTTCTATATGTAAAGCATTGTGATGGTTTTTTGTTTGTTTGTTTTATACTATTAACGTTTACTTCTCCCGCTAAGAATTTATAAAATCTTCTTTTTCTCCCTTAATTGGTTTTTATTTTATCATGAAATAATCTCCCCGTAGAAATACTTTTCTAGGGTAGAAAGCAGCTTTCTAGATGAAAAGCAAATTTACTTTAAACATTCCTCTTAATCATGCCTTCATTTATTAAGCTAATATTAACCCCAACTATGAGGACAATACTTGTTTAATTGGGTGGTATTGGAGAGTACAGAACAATTTAACAAATAATCCTGAGGTCTTCCAATCAAGATGGCAGCAGAGGTAAACATGGCTTGCCTCCTTGCCTGACAACATAAAAAATTACTGTTACTGTGCAAAGGGGGGGCTCATTCACGTGGTGCCTTGGTGTAAGACCCAACAATTACTGTTGAGAAAAACAGGTTTTTATTTACAATATTCCAACCTGGGGGTGGGGGCTGTGAGCACTACAGCTCAGAGGCCTGTTCTCCCAAGAGACCCAGCACTTCCCTTGCTTTTCAAAAGGTTATAAACCAACCCTGAGCCCAATAGTTCCCCATTCTTTATCTGTCAGCTCTCTCCTTCAGGTTCTGGGGTATATTGTCATCAGCCCCCATGTAATAGTCCAGGAAAGCATGTGCCATGTTGCACTGGATCATGGTGAATCCCAGGAAATGCACAAGTCCTAAGAGTGTCCTCTCCATATGTCCCGAATTCCAAGAGTCTAGATAGAGCCTGGGTCTGTAAGGCAGAGTCCTTGATGGTTTTCGAGTCAGCTGGAGCTGGAACAATCAGAGCAGCAACACGCCTGCTTTCTTATAAGCCCAGGTCGCATGGCCAGATCCTGACTAAAAACTTCATGGCTACTTCTCACATGGCTGCTACAACCTGCCGCTCCATCATGCTCCTCTAACATGATCATTTCATCATGCTTCTTCTCATGGCAGATGCGGCCTTTCTACATCCTTTTAAACAGAATGACCCTTTTTCCTTCTGGCTCTCCTTCAGGAAAGGCTCAGCTATCCTTTTGTCATTGATATGCAAAAGCATCATAAACAGTATCATTTTCTCTTTTACTGGCCCTAGCTACCATCCTGCCACAGATATGCAAAGTACCTTAAAAGATGTATTATCTCCTTCTCCCATCCCCAAAACTATGGGCTGTGGGGACTTTGTGGACCCTGCTCTATAACATTACAACTAAAATATAGAGCAATCATCACTTAGAACCATCAGAAATCGAGTTGAATGGAAGCCTGACAGTCACAGATTAAAGAAACCACATCCATCCTGACGGGGAGAAGAGGTGAAGACACAGAATGGGCTAGTCCCGCATCCATGTGTGGTGCATAAAAACTTGGGAGGAATACTTTGGGAGTGAGGAGTCATAGCCCCGTACCAAGCCCCCAAACCCAGGGTTCCAGTACCAAGAAGATAAATCTCCATAACTTCTGACTACAAAAACCAGTGGGGATTGAGTTGGTGGAAGAAACTTCTGGAATCCCAAACAGTTGCTCTTAAAGAACCCATATGTGAATTTACTCAGATTCACTCCCTCTGAACTCCAGTACTGGGGTAGGAGCATGAGAGGCACCAGTGACATACATACAAGGTGAAACTGAAGTGCCTGGCATCAAGGTGAGAGCTGGGGAATAGATTTCACCCAGATAGAAAGGTGGGCAGGCCATCGTCCCTTCTCTGAACCCTCCCACACAGAGTCACAGAGCTGTAGGCTGGTGCCAATCAAAGACTCCATCAACATGGCTAACATTGGTTTCCCATCCCTGGAGATCCCCCAGAGACTCTTTCCTACCCAACTTATGGGCCCACCCAAGCTGTTTTTCCATATGAATGGCTGGTCTTGGATCATGCCTCATGACTTAATAAATACTCTCAAACAAGCAACAGCCAGCCTCAGTGAGCCCCCAGACCCTCCTTACCTCTTGCTAAGTTGCCTCAGGCCAGGTCCTAGCAGCAGCCAGGCTAGATTCACAGCTTGGCTTAGCCTGGAAATCTCTAATACTGGCACAAATAACACTCAGATTGCTTCATAGTTCAGGCATGGTATCCTAGACAAAACACAGGTAGGGGCTGACTTTGACTTGCACCACTTGGGAAACCCCAGAGCCTATGTACCAGTGGAGAGCTACAGATCACGTTGGAGCACCACCACCCTGCCCCACATAGCTGATCCTCCATGGAGGTTGGAGGTTGGTGGTCAGTGGTCACAGCCAATTCTTTTAGCTGACTTGCCTCGGTAAATCCATCCCATTGACCTGCCAATAACAATCAGAACTTAACTACAAGAGGAGGATATACTCAGCCCCCATGAAGGGCACACGTAAAGTTCCCAGCATGGGTGATAGGGGAGGCTGTGCCACTGGACCTTACTACATAGGCCATGCTACGAAGACATGGAGTCAAAGCAGCTCTACCTAATACATAGAAACAAATATATGGAGGCTGCCATATTGAGGAGACAAGGAAAAAATGTTCAAATGAAAGAACAGAACAAAACCCCAGAAAAATAACTAAAAAATGTAGGTAAGCAATCTATCAGATGCAGATTTTAAAACACTGGTTTTAAGGATGCTCAAGGAAGTTAGTGAGGACCTCAGCAGTGTAAAAAAATTCTGCCAGAAATGAAGGATACATTAATTGAGATAAAGAATAATTTACAGGGAAACAACAGTAGAGTGGATGAAGATGAGAATCTAATCAATGATTTGGAACATAAGGAAGCAAAAAACAACAATCAGAACAACAAGAAGAATAAAGAATCTAAAAAATGAGGATAGTGTAAGCAGCCTCTGGGACAACTTCAAAAGGTCCTATATTTGCATTATAGGGGTGCTGGAAAGAGAAGAGAAAGAGCAAGAAATTGGAAATCTATTTGACAAAATAATGAAAGAGAATTTCCCTAATTTGGTGAAGGAAATAGACATACAAGTCCAAGAAGCACAGAGAGTCTCAAACAAGATGGATGCAAAGAGGACCCCTCCAAGACACATCATAATTAAAATGCCAAAGGTTAAAGATAAAGAGAGACTCTTAAAAGCAGCAAGAGAAAAGAAGTTAGTTACCTACCAGAGAGTTTTCATAAGACTGTCAGCTGATTTCTCAAAAGAAACTTTGAAGGCTAGAGGAATTAGCAAGAAATATTCAAAGTCATCAAAAGCAGGGACCTACAGACAAGATTGCTCTACCCAGCAAAGCTATCATTTAGAATTAAAGAGCAAATAAAGAGCTGCTCAGGCAAAAAAACAAACAAACAAACAAAAAAACTAAAGGAGTTCATCATCACCAAACCATTATTATATGAAATGTTAAAGGGATGTATTTAAGAAACAGAAGATCAAAACTATGAACAATAAAATGGCAATAAATATGTATCTATAAACAACTGAATCTAAAAAACAAGCATACAAGAAGAACAGAGACAGAATCATGGACATGGAGAGTGTTTTGATGGTTTCCAGGTGTGAGGGGGTTTTGGGGGAATGCGTGAAGAGGTGAGGGGCTTAAGAAGTACAAATAGGTAGTTACAGAACAGCCATGGGGATGTAAAGTTCAGTATAGGAAATGGAGTAGACAGAGAATTTATATTCATGACCCATGGATATGAACAATGGTGTGGGGATTGCCTGAGGAGGGGAGTGGAGGGTTCTGGGTAGAGGGGAGGCAAAGTGGGAAAAATTGGGACAACTGTAATAGCATAATCAATATAATATAATTAAAAAACACTGCCTGTGTAAATAATTTTTAGCTCAGGTCTTCCTGTCTACTATTACCACTACTGCTATTACTATTACTATTGAAACTGTAGTTAGAAAACCTGGCAGAGAATAATGAAGCAGTTGATTAAAAAAAAATCCTGATCTTCAAAGATCTTACAGTGTGGAGCAGACACACAGGAAATGTTACATGGTGATTCAACAGTACCTGAGATGTCACAAGGCTGCGTGTGACTATGCTTCAATGAATGTCATTGGTAGAACATAAATGCTTTGAGTTCCTAGGAAGGAGAAATTATTGTTTCAAGGAGAGGTTAAACGAGCTCAGGAGAGGTGGGACGGTAACCAGCCTTAAGTGGTAGGGAGCTCCTGGGAGGTTGATGAAAGGCCATATGCATTCTAGGCTAGGGATCAAGCTTTGACCAGAAGCACAGTGATGGGAAAGAGCAGAGTATAATTTCAGGGAATCAGGCTGCATCCGCCTCAGAGGTGGCAAAGGCTTGCTTGGGCTTTGTAGTTTCTCCAGAACTCAGTATTCCCTATAAAGACCATCCCTGAAACAGTACAGCAAAGGATCTGAACTACGCAGTGTCCGGACCTGGGGAAGCATGGACGGTGAGGGACGTGAGTTGCCACGTAATCTCATATGGAGAAGTGAGGGGCCCGAAACAGTTTGAACCTTTCTTCTCCTTTCTCCCCCGCTACCACTTCCCTTTTAAATAAAAGGGGTGAAAAAAACAGATAAGCAGGAAACACAAAGTTTTTTCTTTTGCTTTTACTCTCACCTGTATAGCTTAATATTCTGTCTATACATAAAGTTGTTTCCAGATTTGGAGAAACACCCATTCTTTGAAATTTTCCATGTAGAAGACCTAATTCCAGTTGCAATGCACTCTGGCCTCTCTCAGCTTTTTGCTAGGAAGACTTTTAAATATAGTCAAAACTGATTTCCTTCCATCTTCCTCATTCTAGGGTTGAAAATGATTAAGTCTTTCAGTCAATCTTTTCTCAGCTAAATAGCTTTATCATTATCATTGTTTCCTCTGAGGGTTATTTCTCAAACTTGTAATCAATAAGAAAAAATTTATTTCTTCTTAAATGTCTCTACATTCTCCACATCTCATTTTAAAATGTGGGGCTAAAGACTACAGAGTATTCTAGGATGGCTTGTATCTGTATTGAGAATCAAGAAAAGGCATCCTTTTATTAAATCAATCATGCTTTTAAGGCTAAAGCATGAACACAAATAGCTTGTGTTGACTATGAACTCCAGATCGTTTTCCTTATGACATCATAAAATTAGTCTTGCCATTGTGTGGTTTGTTTTCTTCCCATGTGAATTACACTATAGAACCTTAATTGGTTTGTATCCACCCACTTCTCCAACTCATCAAGATCATTTGCACTTCTGTCCAGTTTTCCAAAGTGGAATGTACCACACCTGGTTTAATGTCATCTTCAAACTTAATAACTATATTCTCTACCATCATCTAAATCACTACTAAAAATAGCATCAGGTTAAGACCAATCACTCTGGAATCCCATGAGATATGCATCTCTGGGCTGACACTGGACCATTAATAATTACTTACTGAGAAAGGCCTTCTACTTATGAATCTGCCTAATAAGATGATGATTTCAGGATGTAATTCTTTAATTGCCCAATGTCAAAGAAGACAAAACTTAGAGCTGTACAACAGTCAAAACTATTTCACATCTTTGCCTTCTGCTTGGTTTTACCAGATTTGCCATGCTTCTGAGGAATAACATGTGACTAATGTGAGAGGATTTTTAAACACAATTGCCTTGATTTTTATCCAGCATGCTGTGTGTGTGTGTGTGTTTTGATAAGACTGTAATATATTTCTGGATCTGAATCTTAGTGTCAAATCCGACTTTTTGAGTTTTCTGATTTCTCTTTTTAAAAATACAAGTGTGCATTTCTCTCTTTCTGTCCATAGACACCTCACCTCAAGTTTGCAAAGATAATTGCTAGTGATTCTGTGATGATTTCATTGAAATGCCATACCATGGTGTTCGCCAGTAATTGTTTATTCATTCTGCCATCTGAGCTTGCAGGTCATGCATTAGCATATGCATTTGTGTATTATAATGATTTTCAATTTATTGAGTAAAGTCATCATCTGGAGCATAGTAAAAACACAAGGATAAAAGCAAAGCCTACCTCATAGGTTTGTCACCTTACTGAGGAGAGACATGACAATTAAGAAATAAAAACATAGATGAAGGAAAGGTCAATCATACTGCCAATATATGGCTGGCAGCTTGCTGAATTTTTCTTTGGCACAACCTTTGGACTGTAGCCATTTCAATTTAGAGGAGACCCATTGTAGGAAAATTCTTCCTGGAATGTGAGAATTTTGATGAGGGTTCTGAAAAAGAAAAGGAACTTGCTAGTTGGAGGGAGAGCACAGATAGATTGGTATAAAAACAAACAGGTTGTTCTCATCCCTCTGTTCTGTGAAAGGGACTTTCAGTGGCTTCCAAAGGAATTCTGTGTATGACGCGTGTGTCGAAGAAGGGAAATTACTTAAAGCCGTCACCCTTGTTTTACCTGGCAGCTAAATAAAATAACCATCCATACACATGAAACTGGCTGCACAACTCACAACATCTTGGTTATGATAAGGGTTGTTCCTAGGGAATGGTGTTTCTGGTGCTTGAATTCTAAAAGGTTGTTGTCTACCAGCTATTCACTTTGTTGGGTGTTGTGACTCAAATGTTGATTGTGGTTAATCTGTGCAGAGGTGGGAATGGAAATGATTCCCTCCAGGAAGGCTGGCTGGATTTCTGGTTGAGCATCTGCATACTGTTAAGGATGTGTGTGTGTGACTAAGTGTTGTGCATACTGATGAGGATAGGCCTAGCCTGTGATCTGTCCTCATTCCTTCCTCACTTTAGTCATCTCAACCCCAGTGGCTAAGGACAAGCCTGACATGGTGTTATCTTTTCTTACAGCCTGGGCTGGGATCCTCACCCCTGGGATCACTCTTGGGGTGAGTCAATAAAAGGGTAGCTGCCACCTCCAGAGGCGCGAGGTAGCAGTTTGAATGTACCTGTAGGGCACAGAGGAGTGAGTGATGCCATCTCTTTACTCCTTTCCTATTTGCTCATAGGACTAGTTTATTGTATTTTCTAACAACGAAAAGCCTGGTCCTGAGAACACGAGATTCCAGATGACTAACCTGCAAAGTGAAGTAGGAGGGAAGTGGAGGAAAGATGAAGAGAGTATGGCATGATGAACGTTGGGTTAGAACGCTGTGAAGCCCAGGAAAGCAGCCCCAGTTATTGATGGGCCGTCCATAGAGGGTGTGTGTGGTGCCAATGATGTGGGCTTTGGAATGCGAGGGCTGAGGGAGGTATGTAAACTTTGCCCATCAACTGCTTTCTTCTTGTCTTTTCTCCTTTTATTCTCCCACATGCCCACTACTAAGCCTGTGATAATGGCAATATTAAGTGTCAAAGCATTCTGCTTTGTACCAAAGATCTCTGAATGAGGCTACTGTTTATTGTATTCTTTGCTGGGTGAAAGGTTAAAAAAAAAAGTGCATGTATTTTTTTTAATCTGGTTCATTCAGATTTTAATATAGGGCAGGGCAAAATACAATAAAGAGTATTGTACATTAAATTCTTGGTTTCTTGAAGATATTGAGAGAATATAGCTTTCTGTTCTTGCCGTGAGTGAAAAGTAGACCTTCCAAAGTCTTGACTGATATCTTTCTTAGGTTGTTAGTATTATTGAAGCCTTTCGGACATTGGTACGTGGTGAGGTTGAAGCCTGGCTGGTACAGAGACGATCACGAAAGCTTGGTTGCTGAATTACAGGTCCTGCTTACTTAACAGGCGCACAATCGCAGCTTCCACAATGGAGTAATATATTCCATGGAGGGTGCCAGGGAGGGCAAAGGGAATGTGTTATCCTGAGGTAGATTAACCCAGCTCTTTGATACTGGCTGGAAACAGAAGTTGAAACTTGCCACTGGTTGCATAAGCAATTCCTTCCATACACTTCGTCTAATTACAAATTTTTAAGTAGAGTGCTCATTAGCTTCTGGGTAGAGAATATGGTATTTTATTTCAATAGAATCCTGGTAATGTTCGATCCCAAGATATACTTACTCTGCTTCTAAAAAGTGTAGTTTGGTGCTACTTTGGTTTTTGACGCACAGTGCAAGTTGGTGGGAATATTATTGCATAATGTTTGAGTACGCTGAAATGGAATTTCCTGCAATTTGCCGTAAGGCTGTTTGTTAAGGTGTGTTGTTCACTGACTGCCTGTGTGAATGCACCACGGGGGGTCACGTGGGACTGGGATGCTGAGCATGAAGCTGAAAGAGACTATATCTAATTACTTAGGGCCACTCTCTGCGCGGCTTGGGTGCTGGGAAGCTTTGTTTGCAAATCCCTGCTTGACTTGAATTTATCACTGACCAGGCCTCGGACCATTTGTCTCTGTGGAAGCTGTAGTTAGCCATTTCTTTTTTTTCTTTCTTTCTTTAAAAAAATTTTTTTGAGTATTTTTTATTTTTTAATTTATTTTTTATTCTTGTTTATTCGATTACAGTTGTCCCATTTTTTTTCTTCCTTTGCCCTCCTCTGCCCAGCCCACCCCCCTGCTCCTACAGTCAATCTCCACACCATTGTCTATGTCCATGGGTCATTCATACATGTTCTTTAACTAGTCCCTCCCCCTTCTTTCCGCCATTCCCCTTCGCCCCCCTTGCCTCTGGCAGCTGTCAGTTTGTTCCATGTTTCCATGTCCCTGGTTCTGTTTTGTTCATTAGTTTATTTTTCTGATTTTAATACATATACATTACGCCTCACTTTCCCACCAATGGTAAGGCTTGTGGAGTAACTTTTCAGAACATTGGATTAATCTTCTTCAGAAGCGTCTTTTAACCCAATTTAAGAATTGTTTTTGACTAATTTAGAAAAATAAGTTATCAATTAATGTGCCAGAAAGAACAGTCTTTGGAAAGATCAGAATGGCACTTCCTATCTGTGTCTCCCTGGGCAAATTTACATAATCTTCCTGAGCCTCCATTTACTTTGGGGTGAATACACTTATTCTTCTCAAAGGTCGCTGAGAGCAGTAATGAGGTAATGGACATCCTATGTAAAGAGATTAACATAGTGACTAGCTTAACTCAGTCACACATCAAGTGGTGGTTTATCCAAGCTGGCTTCTACTGGCTTGTGAGCCAATCGTTACATTTTCAGGAGGCTGTTGTGCTGGTTGACAATACTTTGGTAACCTGAAATCAGCAATGAAAATACAGATCAGACCATTTCTTCTTTCTGGAGAGTTGGTTGTTAAACATTTGAGAACACTCCATTGATAACAAGTGTTAATCCCCCTTCACCACAGCTTCAAATTATATTATAAACCTGCCAGCCTTTGTAAACAGCCCCTACAGAATGTAAAATGATCCTGTAATAGCACTGAAGGCACCACAGTAGCATCAATCTTTTTCCATCTTGTAGCACAGATGCAGTCAGAGCCCATTGAGACTGTCCTCTCTGACCGGTGAAACTGAAGAATGTTCTGCTTTTTGAGGTTTTATGCTTGCTTTTTATATTTTTTTCCTTCTCCTGTTATATCAGGGGAGCTGGCATGTCTGTCTCTAATAGCTTCCCCACACTTATTACTTATTTGTTAGCTGACAAATCAACTGTTAAAATAATGTGTAATGTAAAAAACTGGCTCCCTGTTAAATAGTGGACCAAGAATCTGAATTGATATTTCTGTGAGGCAGATTTACAAATGGCCAATAAACACTTGAAAATATGTTCAACATTATTAGTCATCAGGAAAACGGAAATCAAAATCATAATGAGATGCCACATCACACCCACTGGAATGGCCACAATTAACAGGTCCAATAATAGCCAGTGTTGCTGAGGATGTGGAGACACTGGAGCCCTCATGCACTTGTTGGGAATGTAGGATGGTACAGCTACTTTGGAAAACAGTCTGGTAGATTGTCAAATGATTAAACATAGACCCATACCATATAACACAGCAATTCAACTCCTAGGTATATATCCAAGCAAAATGAAAATGTGTCCACACAGAAACTTGTACAAGAATGTTTACAACAGCATTCATTCATAATAACCCAAAAGTGGAAGCAATCTAAATGTTCATCAACTGACAAATGGATAAAAACAGTGGTATAACCATACAATAGAATATTATTTAGCCATAAAAAGGAATGAAGTGCTGATACACGCTGCAATACAGATAAACCTTAAAAACATTACACTAAGTGAAAGAAGCCAGTTACAAAGACCATAGAGTATATTATTCCATTTATATGAAAGCCCAGAACAGAGACTCTATGAAGACAGGAAGTAGATTAGTGACTGCTTGGGGTTGGGGTAGGAATGGCGGCCTGGGAGTAGGGGAGTGATAGCTAAAGTTTATTGGGTTTCTTTTTGAAGTGTTAAAAATATTGTAAAATGGATTGTGATGTTTGTACATATCTGTGAATGTACTAAAGACATTAATTGTATACTTTAAATAGATGAATTACACGCTATGTAAATTATATCTGTATAAAGCTGTTAAAATTTTAAAATACATTATCATGAAGTAAAGTTTAATTCATAGACTGATAGTATGATCTAAAAGTAAGAAAATATTTTTATTTTAATGTATTTTAATAAATTAATTAATTTTTAAAAAAGCAAACAGGATTTGAGAGAGAACCTGATGGGTCAAGGGGAATGTGTGGATTTTTGTCATCTATCTTGACTGTTTAGGAACTTTTTTTGTTGTTGTTATTTTCTGAAGAATTACTGTCTTAAATAAGTAATGTTCATCTCTCTGAATGAGTTGTTTACCATACAAGAGTTTTAGATGACTTTTTAAATAACCGATACTGAGGGGACTGAATAAGGCACTCCCTCTTCATTTGTGTGCATGTTTAAATTTAACATTTCTGGATGTCAGGGGTGATGATATTGTAGTTCAGAAAAGAGAGTTTAATCTCTGGTCCCTCTAGAAACCACGGGAGGGCCAAGTGAGGGGTAGGAATGGCAATATTGATATCTACCAGTCCTCATTGATAGAGCAAAGATGAATGATGAGTCCATGTAGCCTAAAAATAACAAACTATTCAACAGCTGTGTGTGTCTCTGTGTGTGTATGCTTTCCTTTTGAGAAGAAGATTGTAAGATGTTTTGGTGCAAAGAGTATAAAGGTGAAGATACTTATGTAAACACCAACCCATGCCAGTAACTTTCCATTTGGTATTATGCTCTTGTGCTGTGCCAACACCCAGCAAAATGTTCTGCCTTTCTTTGAAGATTGTTGTGAAAATGTTACCTTATGCCCTCTTTTAGAAAGAATTAAATATTTGAAAAGAAAAGTGTCTATGCTTTATTAAGCATTCAAATGCCTGTCTGAAATAAACAAACAAACAAACAAAAGCCATCATTCCTTAAGGGTAAGCTGATCCCTTACAGAATACTTCCACTCCACTTGTAAGGTTTTTTTTTTAATGCTATCCTGTGACTCTTCCATAGTGAAATTCAATTTTTTTAGCTTCTATTAATGCTATTTTTACATTAATATTTGGTTTGTTCTTGCTCATGTTTTACTGCTAGTCATTCTTAGTTTATTTTTGTTTGCCACAGATCTCAGGGCTTAGATTTCAGGAAGAAAAACAAACAAGGAAAAGTACTTCTGAAGTTCCACACCACATTCATTGCCTCAACATTGTAAATACAGGCTAAGAAATACTAAGACTCCAATAGCTCAGCCTCAATCATCTGGTGAGTTCTAAATGCTGTGGGAAGGAAGTTAGCCAATAACCATCCCCACCTCACAGCATGGTCTCTTGCCCTCCATGCACCTGCCCAATTGTGCAAACCTTGGCTTAATTGTGATGTCGTTTTCTCAACTGGCTCTGGGTCAGTTATAAAGTACTTCGGCATTGTGGGAGAGCATTTCTTTTTGACCTCTATCAGCCTATTCTTGATCTCTAGAAGCCTGGGCATTGATTACCTCCCAGTTACTATACTTGCCAATCTCGGTTAAACATTTGAAGAGAAAGAGAGGGCAGAGAGGTAGGCAGTGTTACTGCTCTTGGTGGTCAGACTCATGGATAAATTATGTCCTGGGGAAGAGGGAGACAGGAGAGTATGCAATGATTTGTGTATTTGTGGCCTGACAGGGTCAGGTGAATGCAATGACTTAACGGCTGGGACTCTCTGGCACTTGGCTTTATTTTGTTGGAGTTGATCCACAGTATCAATGTGAAATCTTTGTGCATCTTTCTGAGCTTTACAGAAGAAATAAACAACTTGTAAATGATATTTTAAGTAATTTTTATAAAACTTCATGATATTCACATCTTATTTTCCATCTTAGGACAAATGAAAAATGGCAACTAATGGGTAGGAAGACAACCTGGGCCTCATCAGCTCATAGCATCTCATATCAGAAGACAATCCAGTTTATCTTTGATGCCATTTACAGAGTTTCTAGCCTATCTACCATCTAAGTTGTAAAAATATTAATATAGGTTTTTATCTTTATGAAAACCTATAGCCACTTACGTTCATCTTTCCTTCATTCAAATTATTAACTAACTGTTGATTTTAACAACTTCCCATGTTTAATTGTGCACTGATTCTAATGAATTTCCTGGGTGTTATTAGATGTTTCTTTGTATTTTTGCTATCTTCCTTTGGAGAAAAGGTGATTTTAACTGAATGTAGAACAAGTGTGTGCCATTGACTTCTGTAATTGCTTTGGAATATATTCTCTCTCATTCTAACTTCAATTTAACAGTATATTTGCTTGCTTTCTTTAAAAAACAAAAAACTCTGCTGAACATCCTGCATACATCTTCATTAAGATGTCTTCCATGACCCTAAATCTTTTCTCTGTAAGTTTAGAACTAATTCAGAACTCACCCAAGTGGATGACTTATTTAAATTGCTATTTCCAAGATGCATTACTTTGCACTTGTCTGCTGTGAGTTTCATCTGCCACTGTTTTGCCCAATTACTGAGTTTGGATTCTATACTTCTCACATCCATCTGTATAGACTTAGGGAACCAAAATAGTTTTGTTTAGTCAGCAAATTTCAGCACCTCATTATTTAGTCCATTTTCAAGGGCGTTAATAAATATCCTGGAGGACACTACTTTTGTACTGATTGCTGACACTCTACTATTAACTCTGTTTTATGCTGAGAACTGGTCATTTATTCTTTCCTTCCCCTTCTGTCTCGTAACTCACTTTTAACCCGTGATCGACAACCCTTTACCTCTCGCCTGGTGGTGGGCTATTTTCCTTAATAGTCTCTTGTGTAGGACTTCATCAAAAGGCCTTTCTGTGAGAGTCCAAATAAATTATATCCTCTAGTTTTCCTTTATCTACCATTTTGTTGCCTTCATAAATTTCTGCATTAAACATATCCAAGGTATATAAGCAAAATAACAACTTCCAAATGTTCTAGAACCCTCTTTTCCCCTTTTTGGATATGTCCCCTTATCATCTGGTGCTACTTTTAAAAATTTCTGTTTGTCGCAGCTTCACTGAACCTCTGCAAACCAAACACACATTCCCCACCTCGTGTTAACGCTGTGACACAACCCGCAAGATTTGGAGCCACTTGATGACGTAAATCAATTCCACTCGCTGGCCCCATCAGCACTATAAGAAACGTGCCTTGCTAACTTCACTCATTCGGCTGCTTGTCTGAAATTTCAAGAGGGTAAGTTTTCTTTTTGGTAGTTAACAATCCAGTATTTTGATTTCAAGGGCATGACACCTTGTGAGGACTTTTTTTTTCTGTAAAGATACTTATTTGAGACATCTTCACACAACTCCAATAATTCCTCGATTTACACATTTCCCCCTCCCTGGAGTTTAAAAAAGGAAACTTAAAAGTGTGTAATAAGTACACCAGCCAAAGCTCTTCTTTGCACAGCTCCGGGTCTGACCCGGAGGATGGTTGCCAGCAGCGGCTGCTCCTCAGCCCGGCGAGGCTGTTGCTGGTGCTGGCGCTGGGTAGCATTTGCATTTAGATTTTTTGGGCCTCACAACAACCACCTTACGAGGTCTGTAAGGCAAAAATATATATATATGATTGTTATTTAATTATAAACTAACGCATAAGAGGTATATTATTTGTCCAAGGCCATGGGCCATGGTAATGACCTGGAACTACTACCCAAGTTTTCAGATCCTTCATCTCAAGCCCTCTCTATGCTGCTACTGTGAACGCCTCTGTTCCTGTGAGGTGAGTGTGTAAAAGGTTAAAGCCATTTAAAAAATTACTGGTAACCTTTTATATACTTTTTATTTCAAAGTCTTTTCAGGAGACATGCAGTTCTAAATGTAGAGGGGACATATCCTTGCCCTCTTACATCATCTACCTGCCAAATCTTACTTTTTTTGAAATGAAGAATATTTTCATTTTGGATTAATATTAAAACTAAATAAAAAAAGCATTTTGCTCTCTGAGGTAGGCTTTCCTTCTGTGTTTCAATAAACCATTTATACTTCTATCATTTTTTTCCCTAAAAAAAATGTCTCCCACATTTAAATTGTCACAGCTTGGGAGCCCTGCCTGGAATACATAATAACTGCTTGTAACACTTAAAATGAAAACAAATTTACCAAGGATGGTGCAATGACAACAAAGAGCAAGAAAAATAAAAGTATATGGAAAATAATCTCTCCTACGCAAGTATTTTCAGCACTAAATGTTTTTATTGAAGTAGCTACCTCCAGTTCTCTTGCTTACCTCTTCTTCATCAAAAATTATTTTGGGGGGGAGGGGAGGTTAAAAATCTAAATATCTGAGGGGAGAAATATGAGTCTCTAGAATTGTTATTTGATTTATTTGGTTGAGAAGGGAGCATTTGGTGAAGTAATACCGAATCTGAGCAGAACACTAACTGACAGGCAGCAGTCAGAACCAGCCTCCTCAGCCTGCGTAACTATTTGGGGCTGGATACTTTTTTGTCAAGTTGAGGTCTGTCCCATGTATTGTACGATGTTTTGCAGCATTCTTGGCCTCTATACACTAGACGCCAGTAGCACCCCCTCTCCTCAGTTGTGACAATCAAAAAATATGCTCAGACATTGTCCGAAGTCTCTGGGTTTAGAACCCTGACTTAAAGCCCAGGTTCTTAGGAATGCACTACAGGACTCTGGTAGGGGCTCTGGCAGACCTCCTGTGTCCTCTCATGGGCAATCTTTCCCCATCCAGGAAAGACTGGTCTTGATCCCTGGAAATCAAATTGCCTTCAGTGAGGCCTGCTAGCTTACCCAGCCTTTGGTTATGCTTTTTGTCTAGTGATTCTGAAAGGTCTATTTATTCTCTTTTGCCAGAATTAGGTAGGCTTGACAAAAACACTTTGAGAGCTTCCCTATTGGTTGGGAGGGACTCATGACATTTACTGAAAATTCTATGCTCCTCTCTGGTCTTACCCTATAACGCCTCTCTTTTTCCACTCAGCATGAAAGCCATGATGAAATGAGAACCCGACTGGGAAGCAGCAGACCTCTGACCTTGAGCGAGCCAGGCCCTGTTTCGGGCTTTTGTTTTCTTATCTACACTTGGAAACAGTTGGACTAAATAATATATTTTCATGGCCTTTCAGCTCTAGAGTATTATGGTCTGAATGTTCTTATTTTCCTTGGCTTCTTTAATCTGCCAGTTAGGACTTCAGAACCCCTACTTCCTTCAATTACACCAACATATAAACCTATTTTTGTAAAAATGTGTGTTTGGAGTTGAGTTTACCTACTTACTTTATTTCATCTATACTTTATTTACGCCTCCCAACCCCCACCCCGCCCTAAAGCCTAACTTTATTAACCATAAGGAAATATTTGGAAAACTGAGTTACATCTCTTAGACGCTCATTTAATATAATGATCACATCTGGGAGTTTTGAGTTCAGTGACACCTTGTAAGATCACACTATGCATTAAGATTATAGCAGCAAAGGGTGGGAATAAAAAGCATATTTCACATACAGTTGGGAGAACAGGTTATTTAAAGCAAACTACTGGGAAAGCCTTTTGAAAAAAGAGATTACTCTTTAGAAAAATATAAGTCAAATAACTATTACTGGATATATCTGGAAATAGGCATTTCAAAAATTATTACAACCTGATCCATTTTTCCAAATGCATGCAAACTTTTGCTGCTACTCTTAAGATACTGCTAGTGTTCACTCTTAGGAAGTCCTGTGTCTGATTTTCAGGAGAAGACAGTTTTCCCTGCTCTGACTTGCTGGTAGTGTGACCTTGGGCAAGTCCATTTTCTTCTCTGAGCTTCAGTTTATTCTTTGGTAAATTTAGGGTTATATTTTATTTCTAAGTTCTCTTGTAGTTCAACAATGGTATGAGTTATGTCAGAAATGTTGGTTAGGAACAAGGCTTTGGAACACAAACTTCTTCAGCAGGGCTGGGGAGCTAGATCCCGGTGTGCACTGTCTCCCCCTGAATGGGAAAACCCTGAGCTCTTCTTCCCATCGGGGAAGGAAGAAGTGGGCAGAAGCTTGCTCCCTTTACTGAGGCTGCTGTAGGAAGGGCTGCATTCAACCACCTGCTCCCCGTTCCCAGCTCAGTGCTGCTGCGAAAAGGCAGCAGTTCTAGGAAAACTGGTGGAAGCCTGCTAGGGAAAATGCATCAACAAGCCCAGGGAAGGAAAGGGCAAGACCCCAGGGGAAGTCAGACATTCTTCTTCTAATCAAGGAACATAGACTGGGTGCTATCAGCATGCTCTTAGCATGCACTCCCTGAGTGGGAAAGGAACAGGTGGGGTGAGTAAGGGGTAACTGAAGTGCCCTCACTCCAAAGATTCACAACGCAAAATCCCAACTCCTGAAAATCTGCCCAAGTCCAGAGCAACCCCAATTCCTCCACGATCCCAAAGCTCTGCCTGAAGGAAAGCTGCCGCCATTCCTGGGGATGTTAGTTAAAGAAATGACCCAAAGACTTTCGTTCCATTGGTCTTCTCTGAAGGTGCACTGGGAACCACGTGTCATTATCACATTACAAATTCATTTGTTAAAGGATGTTTGCTGAGCCATTACTGTGTACCAGGCAATGTACCGGATGGTTGAGGTTCATCAGTGAACGAATGGGCCCAACACCCCTGCCCTCAGGGAGTGTGCAGTGTGGCAGGGCAAAGGGACAATGCACAGTCAAGATAATAAGGAACTTATTAAGGTGATGGGGCCAAGGAATGAAAAGAAAAGAAACGGTGCAATTTATTCCATCTTCCCTCTTTACTTTCCTCTCCCTCCAGCATTCGGAATACCCCCAAATAGTTTTTCCTCCTTATCATTTTTTATTCTTCCATTTTTCATCACTGGCATGACTATTATTTGAGACTAATTTCATATTACATTATAACAATTTTTGAGTTGGTGTTAAAATGCCTTGTATCTATCTGTTCAGTGACAGATTTTCCTTTCTCTGCTTGTGTGAGGTGGGCTGAGACGCCATTTTCCTCATGTTACAGATGAGGAGCCTGGGGTGTAAAGCATCTTTACAAAGCTCGGCACCTGGACTTTTTCTCAGCGTTCCTTTGTAGGACATATTTTGGGCATTTTCTCTGTGGGAAAAAGTGTTAGACATTTCAAACAACTGAGTTCAAACAAATATTTGAAACAAACCGGGCTATTCCTTAGGAACTTCTAATATGGTAATTACTTTAGGTGGATGCCTGTCTAGTGGGATAGTGACTGTTCTGACTGTTCTAGTAAATGATGGTTAAAAAGAAGTTGACTTCCATGTGGGACCTGATGGTCACCACTGTGGTTCCTGATACCAGGCCTATCCTTAGCGAGCCTGTGACCTCCCCCACCCAGGATGGCAGAGGAATTTTTTCTCCATAGCACATCATCGATGAAGTGCAAAATCTTTTTTTGTTCTTCCACAGACTCTTACGATGCTGGCAAATACTAGCATACCCCCACCCCCACCCCGCTCTCTTGTTTTTCTACCTTCTGGGACTTACTATCAACTGCATCTCCTGGAAACAGGTCACATTCTTGGGTGTAATCCAGGCACGTCTTCTTTAGAGGACAAATGGGATGTACCCACACACAATCATTTCCTGAAGTCCCTGGGGAGTTCGCCTGTGTACATTCAGAATATATAATTTGATAAGCTATAAAGATCAATGTTTTATCTCTGAATTCCTTTGCTTTGCTCCTCTTTTCCCCCAATGTCCAACTTCTGCACAGGGTATTTTTCTCTGACCACAGAAATCCGTGGCGAAGCTTTTGTCCCCAGGTGGTTTCTCTGTGAAAGCTCTTGAGTGCCTTTCATCAGTTGCTATATGCTCAGCACCCACAGTCTAATTTCACTATTAGGGCAACCATAGCATAGTAAGGAAGGTAAATGTACCTCTGTCGCTGTCGCCAAAATATGATTATGTAATGTGTTCTTACACCACATAGAAATGATTTTTGTGCTGTGCTTTATCCTCAATAATCTAGAGTGCCGCTCTTAACAGTAATGTGAAAAACTGGGGGATTTCTAGTTCTGTCTTTCCCACCCTGTTCTCTTTTTTAGAATAGACACCTAATATTGAATTACTTACAGCAGGTTAAAATTAGGCAGTGTGGTGCCTTGGGGCAAAGAGGGACTTTCAAGTAGGGAGTCTTGGTTTTTGAACCTGACAATGATGTTTTATTAGTTCTGTGACTTAAGCCTATTTAGTTTACGTCTCTAAAACTTAGTTTCTTTTTCTATAAAATGGGAGGAAGAGTGCTTCTTACAAGTTGTTTTAGGGATTAAAAGGGATAAGGGAGAAAGTGTCTGGCCTTTAGATAGCATACAATTCGAAAATGTTAGTTTCCATTTCTCTTCTCCGCTTTCTCCCCCTTAGATTGGTCATAAAGCTTTCTTGGGAGTGAAGTTTTTATGTGACAGGTTTATTTCTCTATTAAGACTCCATGCAGCCTGAGCAGTTTGCGGTGTGTTGTGGAGGTATCGGCTTCCCATGTGTGGCATGGTGGGAAGAACTGTGTTCTCTTCACCACTGTGTTGATTAAAAGACACTCATCTAAACCTGTTGCTGAAAATGACAGAGCCTGCCTTGGGGCTGATCTCTTGTAGTGCTGTGGTGTGACTGTTTACCCTTTAAAATCCATGCATTTGGGAATTCGGAGATTAGCTATGCTCACCTAACTTGAAAGTGTGCTTAAGAAATAACTGATACTCTTCTGGCTTCCTCTCTCGTAAATCTCTCATTCGGTCTGAAATGCTGTGCCAGACCTTTCTTTGTCATTAAACCACAGGAACGAGTTTCTGGCCAATGACCCATCCTCTGGTCAGTTGCTTCTTTCTCGATTTGATGGCTGCAAAGAGCAGAGTGACTTCTGCCCTGAGGGGACAAAGCCTGAGTGTGGAGGGCTAGGGGTACTTTGGGAACTTGTAACTGTCCCCTCAAGGTCCCCCCTCTGTGCACTGGTGAAAAGGATAGTATTTGATATCACTAGACAGGAGCTTCTCCAAGTGACAAGTACAAATTATGCTTCTTATTCTTGTAATCTGAGTGGTCAGCACCTGGCCCAGAACAAGGGCTCGGCAGGAGAGAACATTCCAAAACCCCAACCACATCTAACACTGCACACGTTGCCTCCCTTATGAAATGAAAAACGGCTCTGCAAGAGAAATAAAACAGAGGTGAGGAAAGCTTACAAATAATTAGGAAAAGTAAGATGTAAGATGGGAGTCAGATTCAACAATGCTGTCTATCAAAAACATAATAGGAAACAGCTCCATTAACTTTGTGTAAATAACTAGATGAGTATACTCTTAGGACTTAAATCATAAGCAAAATGAAAATTGCCCAAAGAAGTAAATAATTTCTTGATAGAGGCTTTCATAAATAATTATGGTTTGTCTCTGCTGGATATTTCATGTTTAAATTGTCATCAAAATTTTCCATATAAGCTAGAAAGCATGGGATTGTGTTCTTATGATATATAAAAAAGCTAAGTACCTAATAACATCCCCTTAGAATTATTTCTTAAATTCTATTTGCATCCAGAATACACCGAGGAAACCCAGTAAGCCAAACAAAAACAAAACAGGAACAAAAGCAGACATAATTGTGAGGACTTGTGCGCTTGCAGTGATAATAATGACCCCTTCCATGTTGAAGGTTAGTCTTCCATGAGTCCTGAACAGGAGAGAGATCAGACCTCTGAGACCAAAGCTGAGCTGGTCTGATAGGCTCCTACAGAGCAGGAGAAGGCTTTTGTTTCAATCACCTTTATCACATCACCTTTTTAAATAACATCTGAAGTGCTCTCTCTACTCCACACTCAGTGAGGTGGATACAGCAAAGAGCCTGAGCCGCCTTGGATTGGGGGTGAGAGAACTCCATAGGGTTTTCAGGGTGCCCTTAAGCACAGATGTGCTCCCCTTGCTTGGCCTCTGAGCCTAGTGGAATGAGTCCAGCAGGGGTGGCGGGACCCCCTCAGTGGAGAATCACGGCTGTGGAGAGTGAACACATTCAGGAATAAGTACTTGCTCTGTACAATGACTGGCCGATTGGCAATTTGCATGTGTGATCCCTTTTTCAAATGGCAGAAAGGAAAAAAAAATACATATGCAAAGAGAACACATTTCAACTTTCTTCCTGGTTCCAAATCATTCTTGAGACCCATCATGGAGGCTTTCATTTAAAAGCAGATCTGAAACGTTTCAACGGCCCAGGGAGTCAAAGGCCATCTTCCTGGCTGTTCAAAGCCATTCCCAACCCCGCACCCCCACTTGGCTCAGCTGCTGCCACAGCCCAGCTGAGCCCAGTTCCTTGCCACACCCTGTCCTTCCCTGTCTGAGCCACCTCTGTGGACGCTGCTCCCTCTGCCAGGAGAGCTCTCCTCGCAGAATCCCGCTGTCCCTTCAAGACCCGGATGGGATGACCCCTCTTCTGGAAGGAATCTCATGCACCCCTGGAAATTAAGAGTTCTCCTGGTGTGCTTTGCTTTTATTCAGCTTTTGGCACTTTCTGTCCCAAGACTTGGGCTCCAGTTACCTGCCTGCTTTTCCCACCAGATACAAACTCCTCAAGGGCCAGGACTTGCCTTACTCACCTTTGTGAGGGAGTGCCACAGGCACTAGGAGAGTTTCAGCACAGGCTAGGTGAGGTGGACCCTGGATAATACACCTTTTCCTCTCTATTTAGATTTTGGTGATTCGCCTTGTGAAAACTGGAGTTGAAACCCCTTGCTACTCTTGGGTTTTTGCTGAGGTGTTGTACTGTGTCTTAGCCTCAGCTTCTAAGAAGTGTTTACGTTCCGCTCTGTGAGAGTTCAGGCCCTGGAAGCTTGGGCCACATTATGTCTTTCATTGCAAATCCTGTCCATCAGATTATATTTTCCACACTGGCTTTTCCCTCCCAGCCAAAACTAATGCTCAGTGTGTTCAGATTCAGTGCTGAGTAGGTAAGAAGGGCTCCCTTTGTGCAGTAGGCCCTGGACCTGTGTCTACCAGTGGATTCCAGATTTGTCACCGCTCAGGACTGGCCTTTTGGTTGGTGCCTACTGAGGGTGGTTGTTCCTGCCAGCCAAGGACCCTGCTGGAGAAGTTGCCAGGGGAAGTGTTTGTTCTTCTCAGGCTTTTTACGAATGGATTTTTGTACAGTTCACTGTGGATCAGTAATTTTCCACAGTCAGAGTGCCTCTGCCAGATGGGTAGTTTCCCCAGGCTCGGTAGAATGTCTTCCGATAAGATTTAGGAGCAAATAAATAGTTTACCCATTATAGACCCTTGGCTACCAGCCAGAGAAGAGGGGTGGGGACCCAGGGTACAGCAGAAGACCTTGAGAGGACTGAATAACCCAGAGAGATAGAGGAAATCAGTGTTCCAGACAATAAGATACTTAAGCAATACCCAGGAGCCCAAGTTTACTACATATACTAATGGTCCAATTCATAAAATGAATATGAGTTCACTGAAAACTCAGCTTTTTATCTACTGAGCTTAGGGAGATCTCATTGATAAACTTTCAGAAAAGCAATACATCTTAAAGGAAGATTATATATATACACACACACACACACATATACTACATAATTATAGCTTGTGTTTATTGGGCTCTTTCTAGGTAAGATGCTTCATGCTTTACATTAGATGTGTTGTTCAGTCTCCACAGCAACTCTAAGAGACAGATATAATTATTTCCACTTTACAAATAATCAAAATGAGGCTTAGAATATTACCCATATTACCTTATTTGCATTCTAAAATATTAACTGATGGCTTTTCCAAGTTGTTCTTTTTCTTTTGTTTTCCAAAAGGCTGGAAGAAATGAAGCAGCTCAATGTTTTTTATTTCTATTATTGCCCAAGGATGTCTAAGAGGTTTGCTAGAGGAAAAAGTATCAGTTGGCCGGCCCGAGACCCTTTGGCAGATATGTGGGAGTGTGAGCAACAGATGCTTTCTCTACATAAACTGATATTTTAGGATGCAATAGATACAAATTAGGATGGCTCCATGGTCAACAGTCATTTCCCCAATGTTCATCTCTATGTTGACTCTTTGCTTTTGACCAGTAGCTGACAGGGCCAGAAATTCTTGACCCAAGCCCAGTAAGTAGGTTTCTCTTTGTTAGATTTGTGCGAGGAAGAAGGAAGATGTGTAAACCAGTTCAAAGCCTTTACTGAGGAGGCCCAAGCAGATGCCCTGAGTCTGGAGTGACTGCGGCCCTGAGCAGAAACAGAGCAGGATTTTGAAGGGCTCTCGTCCTGGGTAACAGGATTATCAGAGTCTGGACAAGCAAGCATAACAACTTGACCACAGGCTAAAATAGCTGATTCTTGCAAAACCAGGAGAGGGGGTTTCTGAGAACACAGGATCCCAGGCAACCACAGGTCGTTGCTTGTGGCAGGTCATGGGGTGGGCAAAATGGCAGTCTCTGGGCCTTACACTGTCTTTTGTCAGTGTGGCATCCAGAGATATGAGACTAGAAGTCCTGGGTGCTGAATAATTTCAGCCCTGGAAAGGGCTGGTGCTAAACTACCTGCTCCTCAAACTTCTGATAGGCATCTGTCTCTCTACCTGTGTGGATGCCTGTTTCTGGAATTTAACAAAATCCTGAGCTGGGTTGGAGTCCACCGACAGGCGTCTGTATGTCATCTGGGCAAGGCATGTGCCTCTCTGCTGTTTTGATCTTTGTTCTGCCTTGAACTTCATGTCGACAGGAAGAGGCAGAAATCCATTCCATCTTTGTGGGTTGTGGGGTGCGCTCAGAGGCCCATGAGCATCTCCTGAACTTGTTTATGTTCTAAACTTGCCCAGCAATCACTGGCTCCCCTTTCCCTGGCTGCTGTTATACAGGGCTGAGGTTGAAAGGGACGGGCAGTGAGGCTGAAAGCAATAGAAGGCTCGGAGCAAAGGTTGCAGGGTGGGGTTGTTCTCTTCACTCCCTCCTGTCCTATCAGGTCTGAAAGGAGGAAAGGGAGGAAGGCCAGTATACTTTAGGAGAGAGTATGCAGTGGGGAGCAGCCTGGTGGGGGGAGGGGCACACGGTGTAAGTACAGGAAAGCCCATCTTGGCCTTGGAAAAACTGAATAAGCACCAGAGAATAAAGAATACTCATAGGTGATTAGTGGAAACACCTTGCAAAACGATCTGCTCATAAAAAGCAGGTCTCTGAAATGTAAATGCCCTGAAAATCTCCAAGGCTGGAAGATAAACTTCCTGAGTTTATCATCCTTAAAATTGTGCTCTAGAGCTAGGAGGAGATAGATTCAGGAGTAAGTTTGCAAAAGCCGGAAAAAGAGTGGGAATGCCCTGGTAAATTAGATAGGATGATTTCAGAAGAAAAATTGAGGAAAACATCAATAGCACAGAACACCTGTGATAATGTAATCAAGGGCAATAAATAATATAGACTTTGAAAAGATAAATTATGACAACTCAAATTGGTTGGCTCTAAATCGACTTACACTAGGAATTGAGTTCAGCCAAGCAGATGTTAAATGTTTAAATTTTAGGAAAGCACTTAGGGTGAGTTCTCAAAACATTTTACTTGCAAAATTAGTTCAGATTGATTTGAATACGAACATGCTGAAACCAAACATTAAACACGAGCTCTGGAGCAATGCAAAGTCCCCAGAAGAAAGGGAGATATGAGGAAGGAGGTTAATGATTTTTTTTTTTTTTTCTATAGGAAATAATTTCTTATGTATCTTTTTTTGATCATTATAAGGAAGTGATTAGTTTTTCCTACACTGCATAAAATGAAACAGAAACAAGGGTATGCCAAGAAAAAGAAATAAGCATATTAGAGTTTGTTTTCTAGAAAGCAATCTGAATCTGGATCTTTTGTTTTAAAGAGAATCAAGGAACACAGTGATGCAGTTCTGACCATCCATTCCTTCCACAAGCATGGGTTCCCTGCCTCTTGTCGACTGGGCACTGTTCTAGTGCTGGGGGCATGCAAACTAAACTTGCTATTGAGGGAACCCCAGGAAGGTCCTGGGAGGGATGCCTAGAGTCAGTGGGAACTGAGTTCAGTCTTAAGTTATACTACTCATGTTGTATAATATTTTATATTTTAGGACGTGCCTTCACATACAGGACCGTATTTGGGCCTTGTCACAGCTCTGGGAGGTGGGAGGTGGGGGTGGTTAACTCTTCCTACATGTGTACCTCCACACTTCAAATATTCATCTGGGACACTTTTCCTGACTCCCTTCCAGCCACGAGTCTGTTTACACTCCCCTACCAAAGTGTAAAGGCTCTTTGAGAACAGGACAATTGTTCTACATTATCTTACACTCAGAGCCTAGAACATAAAAGATGTCCAATTAATGTTTATTTTTTAGATAAATGATGAGTGCATAATGAATTGCACTTCTCAGAAGAAGAACTAGAGGTTAACTCATACACCTAAGAGTGACACAGCAGGTCTTCTAATCTAGGGTTATTTCCAATAAGTCATATCTGTGATGAGAGAGACCCTATAGATATATACCCATTGGAATTGAATCTTTATAGCATAAGATGTTGTTTTATAGCCTTTTCCATTTTTTTTTCTATTTTGCTACAGAATAGCAAAATAATGTCATTGGCCGCACTAAATGACAGCAGGAGAATGGAGAGCCAATGTGACTGACAATACAGGCATGAAAAAGGAAGAAGTAGACTGGAGGTTGGGCCCCCACCATGAACTCTCCATGTGCTTCTCTTTCAGTACTTCGCTTCTCTCTGTCTCAGACTTCCTCTCCATAGCATATGCTAGTAGGTTAGGCATATTCTAACTCCGGAACTCTGTGTGTCATGTTTAGCTACATCCACCTTAAGATCGCAGTGAGCAATAAGTGAAATGTACCAGGAAGTATGGTGTGTCTCAAAGCTTGACACAAAAATCACAGGTATTCCAGACGGCATGCCTGGCTGCTCTCAGATCCAGATATTTTCCCCAATCAATAGTGAGGACACCTGTTGCCCTTTAATCCCTTTCCAAGCATGCACGTGTCTAATTGTGTGGAGGACCCAGTAGTGGGTGGGCCTAGTTCGAAGTCTGGAAAGTTGCACTGGTGTCTCCCAGAACCAGCCCATCCCGAGGGTCTGTACTAGATGGTTCATCACTAATACCTCTCTACAGCAAAATTCCCTGGCTCACATTCAGTGGGGAGAGCATGCCCTGGCAGGAGCACATCTGGTCCCATAGAGGAGAGAGTCCCCTACCCTCTCTGCCACCAGCTGCAGCTGATTGGATGGAGGTGGCATCTGTCACAAGCACAGCCAAACCATAGGCTGCTTAAACATCTGTAGAATGACCTCATGCAAAATCTCTGGCTGCAATGAGGCTCTTGAGCTGGGAAATGCTAAAAGAACGGGGCAACTAGCCCCATTCATTCCTGTGGTGGCAACAGTAGCTAAAAAGACACGAGAAGCTCTGAGTTAGAGTCATAACCATGGAGTGTCATGGTAACCTGAGGTTAGGAGGAAACAAATTGAGGTTTGCAAAAATGAACAGGTTATACTTCCACACAGGAGTCCCTGAGGGAGAAGATATACAACCCGGAGTGGAGAATAAGCAGGTCAGTATGAAGGGAACAGAGTAGACAAGGAGAAAAAGACCATGGCGGGGAGGAAGAGGAGTCAAACTCACATGTTCCTGTGCTGTTCTGTGGAGGGGTGTCTTGGACCTGCACAATCTTCTGGTCCAGTTTCATGTTTAGAAAGGTCTGGCCCTACCCCAGTTCCTGTTCTCATTTCTGTGAGGTTCTTTCTCCAGTGAGCATCCTTCCAACAGCCACCCTTTCCTCCCTTCTCTTTGGCAATGGAAAAGCCAAATGCAGACACCCCCAGGGCAGGGCTCCTTAATTCTGACTAATTGCTCTGGCCATAGCAGGGTGTCCAAGAATCAGGTGTCCGAATATACTTGTCACTCTTTCTCTACATTCATGTAACACTATCATTTGCACAGCACAACTCCTTAAACAGACAACCACAAAACTCCCACATATTGATACTTAAGGAAATATTTACATTAGAGTTCCATAATTTGGGGCTTATGAATGCCAAGGAAACTCTAAATGGTCTTTAAAGAGGTCTAGAGACTCTCTGAGATTGTATGTAGTGGACGTTTGTAGGGGCAGTTGGGGGGTTGGAGGTGCATTTTTTTGAGGAGAGATTCCATCACTTTAATCAGATTCTCAGAGTGATTCATTCCTCCTATAAGTTAAGGATCACTAGATTAATCACTGGCATACCTGGGTTGCCAAGAGCTCAGATTCTTGGGGTAACTACCCATTGGGGTAGCCTTGAATATTTTCCTTACTGCTACATCTTATGTTATTCATGCATGAAATGGACCTAATACCAACAGTACTTACACAGAGGAGTGTTATAAGGATTAAAAGAGGTAACAGACATAAAGTGCTTAGCACAGCTCTTGGCATATACCAAATTCTTAGTGATGGTATATATTGCATTTTTATTATATGTAATAAATATAAATTCGATAATTTCTTCATTGTCATGTTTTCAAATTCTGGATATTTATGTTTTATTATCGAGGGCAATGTTTTTGTCAGAGAATTATGAGGCTAAAAGAAAGAACAAATAACCAAATAAAATTTTTCAAAAATAGAATTTTTATTCTCTAGTGCGACATAGTATAAAATGCTATTAAAATAGGTACTCGTATTTTATAAATTTTGTAAATTATAAAATATGAGCAGATGAAATAGATCTATTTTATATTGATGAGCATAATTTTATATACCACCGTTATCATTAATAAAAATGATATAAATTTAAAAGTCAACTGCTTTTAGCTTAGTGAAATATTGAAATGACTGGAGTTTTCACTTAACTTGAAGAATTGTTACCAGTTAATACATGCGCACTTAATACCTATTGGTTTGCCATGCCTCCAAATAACTGAGAAACCAAATGCTCTGACTAGAATTTATGTGGTTGTTTCAATATACCATAGCTGCTTTCCTTGGATTATATTTCTTTAATGCCTAGTAAAAACTGCTTCCCAGGCACATTTTTGGCATTACCAATTAACTCACACAGGACAAGGTGTCATCCACAGCAGGTCAAGCTTCTGATGAGCTATTTTAGAATAAAAGCAGATACAGTCAAATAAACCTCTCTGAAACTAATGGGATAGATGTTATTGTGACACCCTTAACTTCAACTGAGCGTTGCACAATGGAATCCGTGTTCCCAGGAACCTGTCTGGACTTTTAGAAGTGGTGGAAAGGACTCTTGGGCAATGGGGAGCGTGCAATCAGCCGTGGCTGTCCAGCTGGTTCGAACAGGTAATTCCTGATGAGGCCTTCGTGGTGGAGAAAATAAATCCTTAAAATTCCTGATGGGAGGCCCTTGCTTTTAATTTGACAGGTGGTTAGTCAGGTGTATGTGAATGATCATTATACAGGACACAGATCCAGCAAAACAAAACCCAACCCAACCCACGAATGTAAAAAATGTCATGTTTTCAAAATAATGACGTTCAGACTGCTTTTTGGAAAGGCCAGAGCACAGCAATGGTCTTGACCAATGCAGGATAGTGTTCTTGTTCTACCAAGTAGCGGAAATGAAAGTAGAGAATTTTCTGGCCCTCATCCAGTCACTGAACCCCTACTGACTGGGTCTATGGCCTGCCGTTGCTCTAGCCCACACAGGTTATTTGGCTGGACTCCATGTCAGAGTCAGACAAAAGTCCTGCTATCTGTAGATTGTGAAGGTAGTCGTGGTCATGAAAATGATAATGACACTGATGATGATGATGATGATGATGATGCTTTTATTTGGTGCTCTTTTCGATGGATCTTTGTACATAACTTTTAATCAAAAGATCCCAGGCATAATCTGGTTGTAGGGCTTCTGCAGGGGCTGTTTTATCTCTAAGAGAGCGCTCCTTGTGTCAGCTGCCTGCATCTACCCTAGGCCATGCCCAGGCACAAGGCCAGTGGTCAACTTTTTGCTCAGGTGCAGGCTGTTATGTAGAAGCTCTCCGCTCAAACACATTGAGATCTGATTCTGACCCTTGTCCCAATTTTCCCTTAAGACATCTCTATGTAGGACACTGTGTCAGCACAGTATCTGGCCCATGTGAGGAACTAGTTAGGTACTCTGTCAATGTTTTGCTACTGCTTCTTTTAATGAATACATGAATAGGTTAATGCAAAGAAAAACCTGCTCCCTTTCCCCTTGATTCATTCCTTCTCTCTCTCTCTCTCTCTCTCTCTCTCTCTCTCTCTCTCTCTCTCTGTCTGTCTCTTCCTGTGTGTGTATGTGTAGAAAGAGAGAGAGAGAAGGAGGGAGGATTAAGGCATTTGGAAAACTCTTTGGTACATTACTAGTATATTAGCTGCTTTTTATGTAATAGAAGACATGACCATTAGTACAATTTCAAATAGTTCTCAGTTTGGAGTCTTGATTACTATCCATTGTCTATAAGGATCTCCCGTTGTGTTGACTTCTCCATCTCCAAATTTAGGCAGGAGAATGAGATCTTTAAGCAAGTCTTCTGTAAATTCCAGGGCCTCCAGATTGGGTGCCAAGCCTGGGATTAAGTTGAACTCAGAATTATAATAGCAGTTGTTTTTCAAAATCTACTCTAGGGAGGAAAGTGGAGAAGCCTCTCATGTAGCTTTGTTCAATTTGCTAAACTAGAATGATGTTTCCCATAGTCCCTTTCCTTGTATGGCTCCACAGTATTATTGAGCACTAGATACATTTAAAAGATCTGAAAGGTGAAAGTGAAGTAGCAGCCATTGTTTACCCACTGAAGGTGGGTGTGGAACTCCAGGCACCGTGGTGAGTCATGAACTTTGGTGCAAATCTGCTAGCTCACTTGTGGACCACCCAAGGCCACAGCTCCTCCAGCAACTACCAGATTCTCTTTCAGCTTTTCTGAGTCCAGGTGTGTATTTGACTCGCTGGTAAATTATGTTGGCTTTATTGCACACATTACCTCATCATTGAGTTGGGGGGTGAGGAAGGACTGATGTGAGTTCCAGTTTGTCCTCGTGGGTTCTAGTTTATTGTCCCAGGTTCTAGGTTGTCCTTGTTCTTTCCTTCTTAGCATCTATCTTTCCTTCCTGATTGCTGACCCAGGCCCACAGCAACTTCATGCCCAATGCCAGTCACAGAGGTGACTTACATAGACTTACTTTTCCACCAGCACCCACTCTTGTGTAAAGTTTAGTCCCTATAATCTCTTTTTTATATTCCTCATGGTAGTTCTGCTTCTCTTAGCTAAATCTTGTTGGAGATACTGTTTTTATTATGAATGAATACCAGCATCCCTTTTAAAATAGTGGCCCTGAGGTTCGAATGTTCTTTATACTATCTTAGGGAAGGCATTGAAGTTTTTTTTTTTTTTTCTTTTTTTCTGTAATTCATCTCGTATGTTAGCTGAAGTTGTAAACTTGAACTTATTTTATGGAACTCAAGTATTAGACTAGTCCTAGGAGAGGGGTAGATAAGGTTAACAGTTAAAAAATAGATAGTTGTTTGCCATCCAAGAGCCTGGTTGGGTGGGTCAAGTGTATAGAGGCCAGACACAGATATTAAAAGTGTATCAAACACCTGAGGATATAAGAGAAGTGAGGAAAAGATGACGGTGGGGTGGAGTAAGCTGCGGTAAGCATAAATTATGTGTACAGTAAATGTTTATTGAATGAATGTATGAGAGGTGTTTTGACATTTTTCCTAAAACAAATATAACAATATCTAAGAAAAATATAGTTATTTAAAAACTTCCCACTTTCACAATACTTCAAAACCACTATTTTCATCTTTAGATATAAGTCTCCATATATATGTATAGTTGTTATATAGTTGGAATCACAAGGCAACAGCTTTTTGAATTTTCTTTGTTTTGTTTTGTTTTTTTTCAACTTATTTTTCACATACACAGGTGGGCAAAAGGAGGTTTACATTTATTTCTATGGAAAATAATACACTAATATATAATAATCCACAGATAAACTCTGTGTTTCACGTACTCACAACTGCAAACCTCCTTTTGCCCACCGCTATATATGTTTTTAATTGACCTAGATTTCAAGGGAGGCTATGAGTACTTTCAAGGAGATTTTAAAACTCTGTTGAAAAGTGTGTTACATTTTCTACTTCAACTCCTACTTAGAATGTTTGGTACTAAAACGGATATGAGCTGTTTTTGAAATCAGTCTAACACACGACTGTTAGAAGAGTGTGTAGCCTAGGTGAGTCCTAAAAAGTAAGAGCTGTTGCTAAGGGAACCACTAGAGAAACATTTAGGATATAAACTTTGCTCTGATATTTAAATTTCTCGCTACAGTCCTTGCTTACTGGACTTGAAAATTTAAACAGCTCCAGTCAAGACAGAAGTATCCTGGGGGTGATGGACGTGG
Organism: Furipterus horrens; assembly: GCF_987537825.1. Taxonomy (NCBI): domain Eukaryota; kingdom Metazoa; phylum Chordata; class Mammalia; order Chiroptera; family Furipteridae; genus Furipterus; species Furipterus horrens. The sequence continues at coordinate 173,474,389 of NW_028327176.1, forward strand.
TCTGGTCAAGGGCACTGTCAGAAGAGACAATGCCAGCTGATGGAGAGAAGGGAGGGGAGCTGCTCATGTCCACTGACCAAGGAGAGCACTCTTTGGACTCAGGGATCTGGGAACTTGAGGGGGAATTGGCTTACTGTTGGGAAATATCATCCTGGTGCAACTGCCAAGGTCCTTGTCTACCAGGGGGCAAGTGTTTGCTAGCTGGCAGGATACTACCTATATATATTTAAGCAATGGAACCATTACAATGAAACCTTGCTTTGGACTCCAATGCATTTAGTTGATATAAATGGAAGTGCATTGTTGAGTTTTGAATTAGCCGACTGAGAATTTCACTTGCTTAGCCTTGACCTCATCCTTAACCCCACCTTTACTTATTTTCTACTACAGTCCTTGAAGTTATAAGAAAAATAGCTTGAAAAATGCTAATTTAGATTTAGATCCTCTTTAGTTTATACTTCGTCTTAGGAGGAAATTTGAATTTTGCTTCTTTGTATTTTCATTAATCTCTTTGTAATAAAAATGATCTTATAGTAACAAAATCTATAGTTGCAAAATTACTGCTCCTACAATGTGCCAGGTCCTGTTCTAAGTACTTTACATATATCAGTTCATTTACTCTTTCCAACAACTCTATATGGAAAGTACTAACCTAATTCAGCAATCCTAAAACACATTTTTCTCTTATGTGTTAGCATCCATGAAACTGGAAGGTGTCTTACTTTTGATGGTGTTTCATAGTTTAACTGACAACATTTTAAAATTTCTTAATGGAGCAAAAAAATAATAGTATGCTTTACACAGAGAACAGCTTAGAGTCCATAAAATACAATATTACTATCCTTGTTCTACAAATGAAGAACTGAGGTATAGAAAAGTCAGGTCACTTGCCCAGTGCCACAAACCCTGGCATGCTCGCTCAGGAGTCTATGCTTTTAACTCCGTTGGGTCCCTACTGGCATTCAGCACAGCTCTCCCCGTTTCTCTCTGCACTGTTACTGAGGGGCACACCCTCAACCTGAGGGCCTGCCAGTGCTGACCATGAATTTCATCCATTGGATTGAGACCCTCATCCAGCAGGGTTAAAACATAGAGCCTTTCTCATTCCACCATTGACGTTCTGCTAGGATTCACTTACTATATTGCACTTCCAAATGAAAGGCAATTCCAAAACAGTGATTTAGAGATCAGGCACAGAATAAGTTTTGATACAGGAAAAGAATGGAAGGACAAGTGGTGCATTAGAACTGATTCTGACTGGCTTGCAACAGTTCTTGAATGAGTTCTCGAAGGCCATTGTTAGTTAAATAAATCATTGGTAACTTGAAATTGACCATGGTAAAAGTGTTTACATCAGAGAAATCAGCAAACACCATGAATCAGAGCAGAGAAATCAGCAAACACCATGAATCAGAGCTTTGCTTGTCCTTTTGATAGAGCCAGTTTAGGGACATATGGCTACATAGATGTTACATTATTGGATTCTAGCAGAAAGCCCTTGTTGGTCAAAACACAATAGTAGGAGGGGACCAGGCAGGGTGAGTATGAAGAAATGAGCAGATCTGAAGTTTTCAAAATAGTCTCAATGTCAAAATAATTCCACTATTATTAGTTACATTGTGTGTATGCATATATTTTTAATTTAATTGATGCTATGATCTTAATATCTTACGGATGAGACCAATGGTACATTCCTCTTGATCTGAAGAGCTGTCGAGAAACAAAAATTATCCAAGGAGAGAGCACTGCTTGCTTTTTATTTTGCCCTCTTTGCTGAGAAAAGATGTTAGCGAGCTAATTGCCAAGAAAGTGAGAGGCCAGCCCCGGAAGCCTAGCCCAGAAACGATAACTATGAGATCCTAGAGGGCAGTACTCAACATGCAGGAAGTGATCAATGGTTCTTTCAGAATTAAGCAATTTTATGATTTCTGATACTGTCACATCTCTTCCACGTGAACACTTCGTTATTTTCTCTTTTTCTCCTTGGTGATTCTCAGTGAAACCCACAAAACAAAAAGGGCCTGTGGGCTTATCATTAGGAGCAGGAAGGAAGTGAGCTGCACAGACCAAGCCTCCGCCCGAGGAGAGAAACTCCGGGGGAGCAGAGCAGATTGTAGCTTTGGGTTAAAAAGACACCCAAAGCTGGCCAAGACCCTGAGTGTCTGGCAAAGAGGAAAAGGGGATCATGGGAGCAGGTGGGGGTCTGAGCAGAAGCTCCTGGGGCCAGGAGGGAAGGAAGGGAGCTTGAGTCCCCAAACAGGAACTGCTTCATCATCTTGGGGCCACAGAAAGCACTGGACATTGATTGGGTGAGGAGGGGGAAGAGAAGGGAGAACCATTCCCGAGGCAGACTGGAGGTGGAGGTGGGGATGATGGCTGGATAACTGTCGCAAAGGACCCACCCACTTCTCATTTCCAAATTAGGCTATTTTAGGAAACAACAAGAACAACAGAAAAACCTGTGTGATTCTCCTCTATTTTGAGCTACCAAGGATTCGGGTCCAGAAAGGTACCTTCATGGATCATAGGATGGAAATTTTAGCAGCTGGCCTCTTGGCTAATCAGAGGGAGAGGATGGGCTTCATGAGGATAGAATATAAAGACTAATTAGAAACTTCTAGAATGATCTTTCTGATATCTTTTCCCACTCACAGAAAAGAGTTACCCACAACCTATTAACAAACTTGGCTCTCATTATAATTCTTTGAACTGGCAGAGCAATTCTACCTGATTGAAAATAATTATCAGCCTCTCCAAATGATTAAACAGCATGTTTGGTTTTTCATTTATATCATCATTTTGATTGAATGATGTGTATGTGTGTGGGACTGTGTATTAACAAGGTATCTCTTCAAAGTAATAATAAATACTTGATGAAAAAGAGTTGCATATTGCTCAGCATAAAAGGAAAAATAAGAAGTCTAGAGCAGGTGAATAAAGAACAACATTTAGAACCTAAAATAAATTGTGAAAGACAGGCTGTGGCACAGATTAAGTTTCATGGGACATAAGTGATAAACACAGAAAAATCCGACGTTCCGAGCATAGCATCAGAAGATTGAAAATTCTGGTCAGCATCAACAAACAAGCAGTGTAATGAATCTGGAACAGAAAGAATACCACAGATGTTTAAAATTATATGTTTTTTTCTACTGACTCAGTCTCCTGCATATTTACAAATTGGAGGTTGTAGATTAATAGCCCTGACATTCATACCCAGTGGGCCCGGCTCCAGGTTTGCCTTTGTACTCAATGACATTCTTTTGGATTTGAACTATTTCTCCTAATCAGAATATAAGAAAAATCGAAGCCTAAACCTGCTTTGTCTCACACTGGTCTCTCAAGTGTATTCTGTTAAGGATCCACTCAACAAGAATAACAAACAAAAACTCCCACCAGAAACTGCAGCATCTCACAGAGGTGGTGTTCACGGCCATTCTCTGCTAGCATAACTCAGTTCCGCGCAGCCTCATTCACAATAACGGGAACTCGCTTCCACCTGGTTCATTTGAGTTCTGATTTTGCTGCATGTCCGCATCTGGATTAGCTCAACAAACCTTAAATGCTAGAGAGATTATGCAAACATGGAAGTTTATAACACTCTGGGGACATTTTATTTCACAAGACCCAGAAGCAGGCAAATGTTTCACAGAATGGTAAACTAAGTCACCAAGCTGTTTTGCTGGTGATTTAAAGTCTCTTGGCAGAGCCAAACAAACACTAGAAGCCTGGCCAGAATTTTAAATTCTGCAGGTTAGTGTTAGAGCACTGCCTCTTCCAGATATTTCTTTCCATCTTTCTTTCTTTCTTTTTATTTTTTTGTTCAGTGCTTGTTAAAGATGATATTCTTCTGAAAGGGCAGTGAGTAATACAGTAGGCCAAATGGTTTGGAAAGAGGCAGCTCTACAGAGGAAGGATCCACTTTCTACCTGGGAGTCTTTCCTTCAAGACTGCTGGCTGATGGAACTCCAAGAGAACTTCAGCCATGGACTGGTGGTCTCTGAGTGTCTCAGGTGGCTTAAAGGACAGCAGAAACATGGCAACCCCTGCCAGATCCATTTTAACCTGAAGTATTCATTCCAATCCTGGTTGAAATACCATGTCTCAGCTATCCCATAAACACTGAAATCAGATATAATTTGTCAAATTGTGAGTTCCTACATAAGCCCTTCTACATTGCTATGAGGTCGATCAGAGGCCAAGTCCTTTGTTCTTTTTCTATGAAATAAGTTAGCAAATTAGAATATGATGAGAATAGATTAAAGTGGGCCAAAAATAAAATATTCTCCTCTCTAAAAATTATATATTCACAATTTACTGTTATGACTTAGATACAAGTTTTATCCACATTTACTTTCAAGTTGCAAAGGGTATTCTGACACACATACTCACATACACAAAGTTAAAAGTATTCAAAGAGATCCTGAGAAATCATTTGTCTGCTTAGTGACCAGAATAGAAAAAGAAATAGAAACCACGTAGTATAAAAATAATTTCTCACAGTCTCTGGCCTACAAAAACTACATTTGGTTGCTACAAGTAAACTGGCCCTTCCCCCATTGCCTCTAAATTTTCTCTTAACAATTCCTATCTCCTTTTATTCTTCCTCAAAGTACTAGGTTTGGAGAATATTAGCAATTATCTTTAACAGACCCACTTAGGTTATGTTTACATAACAACAAGAAAATGTTTCTGGAAGGAATTCACTATTGCACCGGGGTCTAGGCATTAATTTCTTCATGTAAGAACCAGTTCTCTGAAGAATGTTTCATCAAAATGTTTTTTTCGAACCAGTAGCTCAGCCTAGTGAAGGGGTGTTTTCCACACAAAGGCCTGCCTATTGGATAAGAACTGGTCTCGCCCAGGGTGTCCTAAACTGTCTTATCTTTTAACACATTTTCTAACTTCTTTTAGACAAAAGAAGGAAACCAAACCAAAATTGAGGCTAACAATATGGTTAAGATGATAGGGCATCAGCGTTGTACCAGGGACATGTATTCCTGTAAAAATAAAGGAAATGCAAAGGAGAGAATCATTAAATTTCAAAATGTTCCGAGTTGTTGGAGGGACTTGAAACTAATCTTCCTTATTCTACAGATGTGGGTGGAAACTGTGATCCACACAGAGCAAAGTGACCGATCATGTTTTCTAAAAACATTTGGTCTCTGTGTACGATCCAAGAGCTGATTGAAACATTCCAAGGCAGATTTGTCTAGATATTCCAGAAAAATACCATCTCATACGCTCTTTCATTCCAAAATGAGGTCATTCATATTGTCTGGCAGCCTTTTCTTTTATTTTTCTCAAACTTCTCCTGCTGGCTTGTTCAGGACAGGTTTACTTTTTTGGCACATGGCCTAAGGTGGACGAGTATTCCAAGAGAGGACCTGCAGATGGTATGACCCTGGAGAAAGGGGACCCCTCACTCAGGCTGGAGACAAACCTCTGTAGCTGCCAGATGCAGGCCTTCAGGTTGAGAGGTTTTCCCATGACTTAGAACTGAGGACCATTTAGTGCACAGGAGTCAGAATTTTAACCAGGACCATGTTGCCTGAAGCTACCAAGTCCCTGAGTCGGCCTAAGGGAGAGAGGACTGCTTTCTTGTTTTGATCCTTCTGTAGCAGTTGAAGCTCACCTTTTGGCCTTTAGACAAATCCACAAGATTGTCCTTACTCTCCCCTTCTTCCCTTTTTTTTCAAATCTTAATTTCCTAGTCATTTAAAGTTTTCTGTTTTTCAACTTTCTGTGCCACCCCCAATTTTGCCCTAATCCCTTAATCCCATTTAAGCAATGTATTGGGTTCCTTTTTCATCTTTATTTTCTCCCTGCAGTCCTTTGGATGCCTTGGGAAGTTTACCTCCGACCCCCACCCCCACTTTTTTCTAACCAAATGTGAATTTTGTTTATTTGGATTTTAAAAATTAGTGTCTTCTAGTGTCTATGAGACTGGTTTTTCTCACTTTTTAAGTTGCTAAACTTCTTGGAAGAGGTCTATCCTTAGTCAATACTTAGAGTCTCCACATCTCATTAATTCCTCAACCCATTACAGTCTGGCTTCCACACAATTAAAATTGCTCTCTCACCAGCATCCTCCCAATCGGCCAGCTCAATGGCCCTACTTTTCCTGTCACCCTCCTTGACATCTATGCAACATTTGACATGGTTGACCAGTCACCCCTCATTGAAGCTCTGGCCCTTCTCGGCCTCTTTTACTGCATCAGCTCTGCCTCTCTAAGCTTTCTTCTTGTGCTTCCTTTGCTGCTTCCTCACATCTTTTGATGTTGTTTTTCTAGGGTATCTATTTATGGTTTGCTCAGCCCACACACCCTTGCTCTGTTCTAATTTTGTCAATAACCCCATATGTTCTCTGGCTTATAATTTCTCTGCCCTCCCCAGTTCATATATCCTAAAGCCTCTTGGACATTTTCTCTGAAGATACTATATTATAATTATTGTCGTTAATATTCTTCTTATTATCATTATCAGTATCATCATTATTAGATTCTCTGTGCCTTCACTCTCGTTGTTTTCTTGGCCTGCCATGATTTTCCTTCATATTCCCTGCTTGGAGCACTCCTGCTAATTAGTTGAGACCAGTCCCTCTGATGCCACCTCCTTTTCAGAATAGTCTATGTCACCCTTAAGAGGAGTTCATTGTTAGTCCCTGTTGGAGCATTCTGATAGTGATAATGACTACCATTAACCAAATTTTTAGGTGCCAGTCTCTGATCTCAATCCTTCTCATGGATGATCTCATTGAATCTGAGAGCAACTTCTGACACAGGTTCTCTTCATCCATGGATTTTGGATGAGAAACCTATGGTTCAACATAATCACTTGCAGTTTCTCACAATAAATTTTCAAGCCCTGAGACTTATCCGGCCTCCCCAACTAATAGTGGCATACTTTGACTTTGACTAACTGCTTACTTTGTGTGTGGATTTCTGTGTGCTATCTCCTTTGGTCCCCAGAATGCTCTTATGAGGTAGTATACTTGTTCTCTCTATTTTATGAATGAGAAAACTGAGACACAAATAGATTAAGCAACTTGCTCAAAATTACATAGCTCCCAAAGTAGCCAAGTCAGGATGCACTTTAATTTACCTCTGATATAGAACTTCCCAGATTGCTCTATCATTAACTGCTTAGGAGATATTTCACTCTTCCATCAGCAATTTGAGGGCCCAGGTAATATCCTTTTTTTTAACTTTTTAATCTCTATATCTAGTCACAAAATATAAGTAAATATAAAGAGACAGAAGGACTGATAAACATGTTGGTTATTCCTATCTTAGGGTCTTTTTTTAGGAAAACTGATATTCACCCACTTTGTTACATGTTTTCCCTAGCAAATAATTTTTTTGTGTGAACAGTTTATGAAGCCAAATATGAAAATGCTGTCTCTGCAAGCTTTTTTTTTTTAAATAAAAATAGTTTCAGTTCCCAAAGGTAAAATAATTGTTGCCCTGACAGTCTGTATCTGCTTCCCTCTCTCTTTAGCAGTTTTTAGCTGTTATGTCCAGATGGGAGGTTTACTTGAAGAGACCTGTAATCTATTCAGAGATAAATACCACATATCACAGAATATAAGCTGACAACGTATTTAAGTCACGTCACAATTTGAAAGAGGTCATTTACTGTTGAGTGAGGCAGTGTCTGCCTATCTCAGGTATTTTCTAGCACTATTTCCTTCGAGACCCCCTCCTTCCCTCCGTCTCCCTCCCTCCCTGCCTTTCTCCTTCAGTTGGCTGGGTCTCACTGCTTGCTGATGATGTCACATAAAATCTATTACGATCCCGTGTCCAACAATAGAATCTCTATCTCTCCACTTTTTCTAAAACAAGTTGGTTTGTAGTTATTTAAACCATAAAATATAATTCTTTCACCAATAAAGCATAATATAGGTTTTCATGTTTCTTGTTTTTGTTTGGTTTATAAAGTTGCAAAATACATATTTATTGTAGAAAATATCCAGAACACAGTTATATACAGTAAAATTAAAAATCCTTCTTTACCGTGTATCTCCAATTCTATTCCTCTACTTGTTTTGCTTGCAACACTTTTTTTCTGTTGATGATAAACATAAATGTCCATAAATACACACACATTGAATTTTAAGTTTCATAATCTGAGATCATATCATACAATCTTAAGTACATTTTCCATGAAAGAATATATCTTCCCATGTCTGTGTAATAAATCTATTTCAATCCTTATAATGGCTATATAGTATTCCATATTAAGAAGTACATACCTTTTAAACCAATTCCTCTTACAAGAACATGTGGATTGGGCTCCACCATGCTAAATATATTCATATCTTTGTGCCCATGTGCAAATGTCTGTAGATAAGTTCCCAGAAATAGAGTTGCTGGATCATTTTGACAGATTCTCATTGTGGAAGCTGGTCTCCAATAATGGCCCCCACTGAACCACACCAACTATATTCATATCCTTAGATAGAACCTTTTACATTAAATCTGGGTTCCCTATCCTTACAGTTTTAACAAACATAATAAAATCTATTTATTTTAATCAACATTGAGAATTAATCTTCCTCCCCCTGAAGATGACAAGACTGGTAGCAAGGATGCTTTTACTTTTCTTGCTCCTCTCCTACCTTTAAAGTTTTGATTGAATCATTTAGAATTTTCTAGAACTTGCTAATTTTTCGAATGCTACTCCTCAGTTTCTTATGACATTTTCTAAAAATTGCATTGGGCTTTATAGCCCCATTGTCAAAATAACTGAGGCCTAACTGTGCTAGTGTTTTTTTCTTCATTCTATTGTAACATGCTATACTTTAAAATTTTTCCTCTTTTGTTTTAAATTCCTCTTTTGTATTTGGTATATTTTCTACCCAGAGATATTGGGTGGTAGGGTTGATAAACTGTTGCATGTATAACAATACCTTTATTTTTTTCTTCATACAGATTGATGTTTTATCTGGATATGGAAATCTAGGTTCAAGATAATATTTCTTAGTTTTTTGAAGGCGTTTCTCTATTATCTTTTAGCACTCAGCTATTGATATAAAATATGACGGTAAACTGATTTTAGGTAACACATTTCTTGTGTCCTTGGAAAATTTTTGGAGTTTCTCTTTGTCCTTGGAATTTAATAATCTCACTAGGAATCCTTTGTGTTTTTGTTTGTTTGCTTTTTAAAATTTCTGACTCAGCACTTTTCCAGCCATTTTCAGAAAAGACATTTATTTCCTAAAACTCTCAAAGCCAGAGATGCTGAATTCTTTTAAATCATTATTTCTTGTGTCATACTTTTTGAAAGAAAAGAACTAATGGGCTATAAGAAAAACCAAAACAATAGAGAAGGAAAAATAACATTTGCAGGTCCATAATTAAAACAACAACAACAAACTTCTTAACAGTTATCTGATCATACGGATCAGTCTATTTTTTACCTAATAGATTTGAATATTCAAAGATAATACCATTCAACATTCTTTTTGGTCACGAGGGCTATATAATTGCTGTTTACAGCCATACCCAAGAAACATAGATCATATAATTGGTGTATTCCGGGAGGGAAAGATCTGCTTTTTGTGCCTAAAGCCTATATTCTCACTCATTTTCTTAATAAAATTGGAGATGGGTTTGTCCTGAATAATAATTTGGTCCCATTCATTATAAAATCATTTTCAACAATTTAAGAAATGACTTTAGATTACATATTTAGATTGTACAAGTTTCTGAAAAATGTATCAATATATAACATAACACGCAAAATATCAACAAAAATTCTCTAGCATCAATAAGTAACTTAAATGTCGTCGTCGGCGGCAGCCGTCCGTCTCGAGAGACGATGGTGTAGCTTCTTAAGAGTCTATCTGCACCGCCGAGAATGGTTGTGCAGTCCGACTCGGGAGTGACACGATATCTGTCTCCTCCCGTGTTGAATTGACATCTTGCGATGACGCTGGAGTGTCCTCTCCAGTGAAGCTGAAGCTACAGAGCCTGGACAGGGTGATTGGAGGGTCTGCTGTTGCCCATGCAGCAGACCCCCCCTCTCTTCGCAGCTGAGGGATCCAAGGGAAAGACGGAGTCAATACAGCTTGGCTTCAGGTGCGCCGCAGGAGTTGCCGGTGTTGACTACAACGTCAAACCGCCTTAGGGACTCCGGCTCCGGATTTTCTGTCGGGGTTTACTCCCTTAGCCCTTCCCCTGAAGAGGTATGCCGCAAGGCAGCGGAGGTTTTTTGGAGTCAGAGTTTTCCTTCTCTGGTGTGCCCTGACTGGAAGATCGAACCAGCGACACTTAGCTCGCAGGCTGACGCTCAATCCACTGAGCCAAACCAGCCAGAACTTAAATGTACTGAAGGGAAAACAACAGTAGGTCTGACTGAATGTCCCTGGGCTAATCTTTATTGACCGTGGCTGTTCTCCAGGCTCATCTCTACTATCTTCATTACGCTTCTTTCCCATGGCAGGAAGCTGAAGTTGAGAGAGCTTGCGGGTAGGACCACACAATTAGCAAATGACCAAGCTAGGATTTGAATCCAAGTTGCTGATTCCTCAGGAGTGTTTGCTTCGGCTGCATTGTGTAAAGAAAGTGTCGGGGAGTCTGACCTCTGTAACTCACAATCAGAGAAGACATTCCGGAGGTGATGGCTTCTGAAGGGGTTAGTCAGGCAAAAGGAAAAGGGCATTTCAAGAGAAGATGTATTTGCTGACAACACAGAAGAGTGGAGAATATGGCCCATCGGGGAGAATTGTGGGTTGCTGTGTACAGATGTACCTATCTCTCTGTGGCCATCGCCTTTTCTGCAGCATGGTTCATTTGGTGCTTTTGGCTTTATCAGCATGTTTACACAGTTGTCCACTCAGCAATAAATATCAGTGATAAAGGTGGTTGAAATAACAGAGCTGATGAAGATCTGGTTATTTCAATCATTTCAACGTAGCTTCACAGTTTGGTTTCATCTTTTTAGCATTGGGCCTTAACTTACCATGGATTTTAGATAAAATTGATCATAAAAGCACACTGTGGTCCAGTCATATTTACTTATCAGAAAAATTGACAGTGAAGTTCAGGACAACAGAATCAGATGGCATGATTTTGGCCCATGAGAGTTTCAAATAGGCTGTCCACTTTCGAGTAGGCTCATAGAAAGGAAGAGTAAGAATAAACACCCAAGAAAAAAATATAGCAAGTAGAGTAGTTTTGATTTTAAGCTTTCAGAGCATTTCTATGGACCTAGATCAATTAAAAGCCAGTTGAATAGTTAAGAAAATGTTTTTCACAGAGCTCTTTAAAATGTAACAGGTATCAAAAAAATTCTGCCAAGGAAGCTGAAGCACAATCTGAGTGTGTTGTGTGTTCAGTGCTTTTGCCTGACAAAAGGACAAAAATGAGACCAAGTACCGTCATCCAGGGAATGCTGAAATTTCAACTCTGGGTTCGATTTCATCATATACTGGAAATATCCTGGATGATCGAATTAATTCCCTGTATAATGAATCAATTCCTATAGATTGACATAATGAAAAACTTGCTCTAATGAATTATATTGTGATTTTCTTAAGTCACCCTACTAGGGCTGCTATATCATGTTTTTCTGTGGGAGCCAGTGCAGTTGTGTGTATGAAGCTAAATTCCTCCTGTAATCTGAGCCCCTCTTCACTGGAGTGATCTCTGGCCACTTTAAAACCTTGGTATCTCTTCAAAAACAAAGGCCTTATCTCTTCAGATCTCACCCTGAATTCCATTCGCCTCTGAGTTCCAATCAAAGAAAACTGAATAATCCAATTCCCTTTGAAATTTTTGATGCAATCTGATGTTGACATCGATCTCAAGGTTAGTCTATGTAAAAAGCATGCTCTCCTGCTGGATCACTGCCCACATTGGCTTTTTGTATCTGATTCAAAGCTGTTTAAAACAAGGTTTCTCTAGAGTCTCTTACATTATCACAGCTTGGATAAATTGACTTTAGTGGAAAACATCTTGGCATATCAGCTTCACGATTTAGGAAAAGTATGAGTTTTGTCAGAGAAAAGTGGTATGAATTAAGCCTTGATATGATTTTTAAAAATGTGACTCAAAAAAAAAAAAAATCTATTTTTAATAGGTGGGCTAAATTCCTAAGGTCCGACTACAGTCTGGAGACAGGTTGGCTGTGGGACTTATGCTTCTCGTGCAACATCAAAGAGGAAAAGGAGGACGCAAGGATGAACCTACAAGTCATAACATATTTTCCTGGGGCATGAACATTCTTCTTTCTACTCTGGCTCCTAAATTTTTTCCTTCAGTGGCCTTCTATTACATGAATTCTCTGAACTTCTCCTATGGGCACTTAGTCTATTTATTCTTTGTCTTGTTTTCACATTGTTCATGTGTTATCTTGCCTCCATAACCATATTGAAAGGTCTGGAGATCAAGAGTGATATTTTACACTGCCTTTGTGACCATCACAGCACATAATAGTTGGTTGAGTTCACAGGAGATATCTGTTAATCCTCATGAAGTGAAACCAAATTCAGTACGTAGTCTTGGTAATCTTGACCCAGGGCCAGGATAGAACCCACAAAATCTACTTGTCCTCATTGGCAGCCACTTTACATCTTATTTCTCTGCCAGAGTTCTCTTCTGGCTCAACTACCCATATACTGTTATGCTTCAAAGGCATCTTCATTTTTGGAAAATTTCAAGACTTTTCTCATGTGTAGTCCCTTTTCTTCTTCTTGAATGCCAAACCTAAGTATGTGGCATTAAATAGAGTTTTATTTGCCAATAATTAACAAGTTAATAAATTATACCGGTGTGGTTGCCTAGTCTCAGCACAGGATTTAATAATAAGTATAGGCTTACAGGCCTTGAGAATGGCTTTTAAGTATATTGACTCAGTTTTTATTGAGCTTGACAAAATTATCATTTTTGTTGGCATTCATCCTTGCTCCCAAAGCTCAAGCTATTTCGTTATATTTTCATTCTTTCTTTTCTCTTAAAAATGTGTATTTCCTCTGATTCAGTATGTAGTTATTGTAAAGATTTTGGCAAATACAGGAGGACAACAAGAAAATTAAATCCATGCATAATCCTATTGCCCAGAGATAAGCATTTTGAAAGTGACTTCCTTCCAAACTTTTCCTATGCATATGTATGTGCATGACCCTTACTCCATAAGCTTGGATGTATAAGACATGTTCTCTTATTTTTTTAAATCCAAATGAAATCTGACCTTATTCTTCAGCCATCCTTGCAGGGCATATTACATTTACCTTGCCAAGTTTGAGGAGATTTCACTATACTTTTATTATAATTGACTGAAAATTATAAATCAATTCATAAAAAGTATTTTTATAATATTCAGTCTCTCATCTAAGAATATGGTATATAACCGTTATTCAAATTTTCTCTTGTCTCTTGGTTAAAATGTTATAGTGTTTTGGGTTCAAGGGGTATGGAAGTCTTACCTTTTTCTAAGTTACTTCTAGGTATTTAACTTTTTCATTGCAATTGTGAAAAAATCTTTTAATCTTTACATTTATGATTATTAATGGCATTATTTGAGAAAGTTACTGTTTTTTTGTATTTATTTTGTCTTCAACCATGTTAGTTATGTTAGTTTTCAGTTTGTTTCTTGGAAATTTTAAGTAGATCACTGTACCTTCAACAAATGATAATAGCTATACCTTTTATTTCCATTTCATGTCTTATTACATTGACTAAATGTCAAGAACAAGGTAAAGAATGCTCTATTTTAAAGACATTATCTCAGTGTTTTATAGATATATGTTGTGTTAGCTGCTGTTTTGATATATGTTACTTATTACGCTAAGTAATAAATAGTTGCTTTTTAAAAATGTTCTTTGAATGAGACTTCTTAAGAATAGTGTAGCTATCTGTTTAAAAACTATTGTGTCAAGAATAAATGTGTCAACATGGGCATAACTTACTAAATTCTTGATTATTAATGGGTAATTATAATAATAATTAACATGTATAACATGTATTTACATTATTCCACTTTTCCTAGAGTTCATCATGCCATTTATTTTTATTATCACTTATATTTACATGTTTTCTTCTTCCACTGTATCATAATCTTCTTTAAAAATCATATTATTCCTTTGCAACATCTCACAATGTCTTCTAAAGTGTTCACATTCCATGTATATTTGTTGTTGATGGCTTACTAGCCTAGTACTGATAATAATAACTATAATAGTGACCTAATATTTATTGAGCACTTATTATATACCCAGGCAGTTCTGAGAATTTTGTATGCTATCTTTTTAATCACACAACAACACTTTAAGGGTGACATCATTCTTATAGCTGTTCTTCCATATGAGGTACTGAGCTAGATTAAATAGGTGGCCCCAGATGCACACCTAGGAAATGATAGAGCCCAGATTGGAATCTGGGCATTCTGATCCCAGAGCTATGCAATTGTTACAGAACTCCTGGGCTGCTCCAGTTGAAAACAAACCCGCGGGCTCTTTAGTTAGGGGCCCGATTGCCCGCCGCCAAAATTATAACTCTCAATACCAGAGTTTAGTGAAAAGAAAAAGAATAGTTTATTTAACAGTTATATAGATTTAGTTATTTGCGGATTTCTGTTGTTGTCTTATGTTCTTTAAAACACCCATAAACACATATCCTTGCCTCCCCCCTACCAAACCAGGCTAGTTTTAGAAAAGTCAGAGAAACCCTTTCCCTACTTTCCAAACACAGTTCAGCTTTACCAGTAGCTGCCAATCATTCACTCCTGATTGGGGAGACCTCGTCTGTGTTATGGGGTCCACCAGCTTTTAATCCAGAACCTCATGGATTCTCAGCCTCCTTGTAAACTGTATAGTTAGTCCTTTTGTAATCCGCACAGTCAGCCTCAGCCTTAGTCCAATTCGCACAGTCCGCCTTAACCTTACTTAAATCCGCACAGTCAGACCGCCTAAAATGTCTGCCGCTTATTTTTAAATCCCTGACTACATCCTCTGATGTAGTGGGTGCAGTAACCAGTTCTGACCATTCACAGAACTTTACGCAGGTTCTGTGTGCTTTCTCCATACCATCCCCTGGTTCAAGACTCCTCCCATCTACCTGAGGCTTTGGATGCATTAAAGCCATTTTGCATAAAAAAGACACTAGCCACCGGCCTCAGGCATATGGAGGCATTCTGAAAAGCTGCTTCCTTCTCCCCATCCCCCAGCTGCAAACTCTGGGGTTTTTTGGAACACCCCTGTTTCTGTAACACTCTCTTTCACAGATGGTCATGTTATTGTACAAGTCATGCTAGCAAACTTCTTTAAATAAAATTTTAATCCTTCCTGATGACTATGAGACCTGGTGCAACCAATAGAGTGTGGTAAGACTCAAAATATATTTCTCTGGAATGGCATTTACTTTTTTGTCTTGTTTTTACTTCTCAAGATAGAACTTTTGATATTTCTATATGAAAGGGCCCTAAGAATTTTATTCAGTAAACTTCATAGCTTTTCCTAACTAGCAAAACTTTGGTTATCACTTAAATCTTTATTTTGCGAAATTCTTTATCTTTGTTGAGAGCAAAAATTATTTTATTCCTTGTGGCAGAATAAATATTCACAATTAGTAAAGTTACGATGATGATGCCCATGTATTTTGAATAGTTTATCCGTAGATAGTTTTCCCAGGGTGTGCAGGCTAACTGGGTAAGCTATCTGTACTCTGTTGAGTTCAAGATGGACTGGCAGGAGCCTGGGTAGAGAATAGGGAAACGGGAGTCTGGTCCAGCTAAACACCAGTCACATGCAAGACCACTGGAAAACCAGGGAAGTGTTCTTATCTATGATAACAGTATGTAAAATTAACTAAAAGGTGATTAACTTTTCTTCTAGGGCTAGAAGCTTATTATCAATATGATAATGAGAAACATAATTCAGAAATTACAAAAAATTGTTTCTGATGAACATCAAAATATCAATACTATTATGCTCTTTTAGCCATTTGAAAACTCTCAACATCTTGTTTAATTAATATAAAATGCATTATTTGAAAAATCTTAAATACCAGTTTAATATATAAATTAAACATCTTCAATTTTGAGTGTGAGAATTACCACTTTTTTTTGCTTCTTTAGGAAATAAACTTAACTGACTTTTCTAGATATTCTTGAACTGTAGTTACTTTTGTGTTCCCACTCTTTAGCCCATATGTTCACAAATAATTAAAATAATAAAACAATAGCCACCTCTCAATTCCATACAAAAATAGTGATTTAAAAAGGGCAACTTTCAGGTTATCACTCTACTCATTTCCAGTTTCAGGCCTCCCAATAAAAAGCTATTTTTTCATATTTTATTTTCTACTAGCTTAGATTATAAATAGTTCTTGGAGTCGATATTTTTTCAAAATTGTCATGCTTCTTCATTGAAAAAGAACTTTTATCCACATTCATTTTATATCTCCCAGTTATGTCTACCTTTAGTGTTTTAATTACAACTTATTTTGGGCTCTCTGCATAAAGATGAATGAATTTGGAAGCCAAATTTCATTACTCCTACTACAAAGATAGGGCCAATAACAGATGCAACAAATTTTAACTATCATTTCCATCAGGATTACAGATGGTATTGATGTGGAAGACATCTGTGGCACAGGCCAGAGAAGAGATAGTTGGCTTCCTCTTAGAGGCAGGGCAAAGAATGTGGCAAAAAAGATCTAAGGATGCCATGAGGAATTCCAGCACTAGACTTGTGCATATGCAGGTCATGGTAAATCAATGAGAGCAGATTCAGAGGCTCTGTGTGGGGGAAGGGACCCTGGGACGCACTGGGGATCTTACAGAGTGTTCCAGGGTTTTCAAACTCTGTTGCTGGCAGAATCCAGAATGAAGAATAGATGCGATAAATTGTTTGCATTTACAGAATAGATAGAAAAGATTCTAAATGGGAGAAGTGCTTTATCAAGTAGGAATATGCAAGTTGGAATCTCCTTGCCTTATTGCTGAGGAAACATATCAGATAAATGAAGCAGCAAGGTAAATAAATAAACCTTGTACTGGAAAGATGAAAAGGAAAAAACGGAGCAGCACTTTCTATTAATTAAGTGTATCAACAATAAGATATAAACATGGGCTTAGACTATCCATGTATTAATTTACAAATATTGAATACCTATTCTGTGCTAGAGACTCTGACAGTTGCCAGGAGACAACGATGTGTAATTTAAACATGGTCCCTGGCTTCCCAGATCTTAGGGTCTTGTGGCAGAGCCATTATGCACATTAAAATACTAGCATAAGTATAAAAGATAAATACAGAATTGAAACAAATTTTTCTTTTTGTTATTTTCAAAGTTTGTACACTCCATCCTTTCCATTATTGTAAGCTACCAATATTAATATTTATGACAGTAAGCATTTTACATATCTTAACTCATTTAATCTTCACACCAATCTGTGGAAGTTAAACTATTTATATTCCCATTTTACAAGGGAAAAATCTAGGCATAGAAAGATGGCAGTGACTTACCAAGGGTTAAACAGCTTCTAAGCCTGGGAGCTGGGAACTGAGCCCCAGGAGTGTAGGTCTGGAGCCTTTGCTCTTCAAGGTGACTACATGGCAATGATGCAATTCTTTGTGTTAAACTTCCTGTAAAACTTTCACTTTCATTGGGTCATAATGTCATTGATGTTTCCTGAAGTGCTGTGTATCTAATGGACCTTTGGAATGTGTTATTGATAATTGAGCTCACTAGCCAGGCAGAGAGGATCAACTTGTTGTATAAATGATGTTGGCAAACTTCTTTAAATGCAGTTTTAATCCTGCTTTGTTGCTATCAGGTGACAAGTTAACAGGGTTTTAAGTAAGGATAAGCCGTAGGGAAGTAAGGAGGACCCAAGACTATACACACAGGCAAGAAGGCTCCTGGCATTTGGGGATATAGCGATGCTGCTGCGAGGAGGTTGGCAGCCGGTGGTCCAACAGCATCTCTAGAAGAGGCTGCTCTTGGGACCGCAATCGTCTGCTGCCTTTTCTCCACAGCTCAGTTCTCTCTCCATGTTTACTCTTGATAAGACACACCTCCTTACTACACTGCTCCTAGTGCTTCATGACATCTAGCGCACATTTATTTCTACTGACGTAGTTGCAACTGTCAGATTCATGAGATGGTATCCAATGGGACCTGGTTTAGGGCAGAGGTTTGAAGTTGGTCCCTCATGAGCTGATGGCCATTCTGAAACCACTTGGGCTTGACTCAGAAGCTGAATGCTGTGCATTACTTTATGGCCATGCTGTGATGATACTTAGCCTTTGCTGTATCAGGAGCTTTCTGCAGGAAGTTCTGGGCGTGTCAGGCACTCTGAGAATTTAAGTAGGGCGTAGTGAAACTGTCAGACAAGTTGCATTGCTTTTCCAGCATAAACATATTGCTGATTTATTTCTACCTTGAATGCCTATGTGATCTAAGACAGTAATTTGTGTGGCTGGTGGGCCAGGGAACAGAGAAAGAATCTGCTAGAATAGGAAGGGAATGAGGGGGACAAGGACCATGAAACTGTTAGAATTTCATACATATTAAGTTTTGAAGAAATTGCTAAAGCAGAGTTGTTAATTACGTGTTTAATTGTAAAGTTGCTGATAGCAAAGGAATAGGGCAGAAAGGAGCCTCAAGAGATTGTCTAGATCATTTTCCTAATCTAAGAGACTAAAAGAGGTATTTGTCAACCATTTAAACATTTGTATCTGAAATCTGTAAAGCAATACACTCTAGAGAAGACACTATAATGGAAAGCCTGCTCCTTCCCTCTTCCCCATTGTTTTTCTTCTTAGCCTCTATTACAAATATTATTATATATTGTGTTCATTTATTGCAGTCGCACTTGCTGGAATATATGCGTCATGCAGCAGCTTGGTCTCTTTCATCTACTGCTAAATCTCCTGTGCCTAGAAAGTTTCTGGCCTATGGTAGATACTTATAAATATTTGTTGAATAATTGAATTAATTAATATATGTACTGAAAAGTGTCTGGAAGAATACATACCAAATTGTTAAAAAAATATTCATCTCTGGGGAATACAATTAGCAAAGCCGGGAAAGAACTAAAGGAGGAAGGAGGTAGAATGGTGAATTTTTATTTTATAAATCTCTGTATTATTTACAGTAGTCCCTCTCTGTTTCATGGTTCACTTATCGCGGCCTCACTGTATCGCGGGATTTTTAAAAATATTACACTTAATTATTTATTGCGGATTTTTTGCTATATCGTGGGATTTTGCGGTACTGTATATGTATGTTGTTAAAGTTAATGTAGGTTTAAGAGTGTAGAATAAATGTAAGGTTCCTACTTCACCAGGGGTTCTAGAACATAATACCCGTGATAAGTGAGGGAATACTGTACATTTAGTATTACTTAACAAATGATATTTGACTTGATTTACATTCAACTTTTTATGAATGTACTTATTGCATAAACAAGTAAAGGTACATTTAGATAGTTATGTTGTAATGCTAATAATACAGAGAAGGAAAACTGACTCCAAAAAACCTCCGCTGCCTTGCGGCATACCTCTTTAGGGGAAAGGCTAAGGGAGTAAACCCCGACAGAAAATCCGGAGCCGGAGTCCCTAAGGCGGTTTGACGTTGTAGTCAACACCGGCAACTCCTGCGGCGCACCTGAAGCCAAGCTGTATTGACTCCGTCTTTCCCTTGGATCCTTCAGCTGCGAAGAGAGGGGGGGTCTGCTGCATGGGCAACAGCAGACCCTCCATATCACCCTGCCCAGGCTCTGTAGCTTCAGCTTCACTGGAGAGGACACTCTAGCGTCATCGCAAGATGTCGATTCAACACGGGAGGAGACAGATACCGTGTCACTCCCGAGTCGGACTGCACAGCCATTCTCGGCGGTGCAGATAGACTCTTAAGAAGCTACACCATCGTCTCTCGAGACGGACGGCTGCCAACAATGCTAATAATATGTTTACTGATATCATATAGTCTTTTTCAATGAATATATCCAATGTTCTATGGCAAGGTGCTGAATTCCTTTCCAGCAGGGCTCATTTTAAAAATCTAGGTTTAGTATTCAGTATGTGGTAAGAAATCAGTATGTAATTATTGACTGACTCTCTGGACAAAACAGAACAATAGTGATACCAATTAAAAAAATAAAAATATCTTCCAAATGTCTGGAAACAGTCTTTCACCAGATACTCAGAAAAGTAATAGAATTTCTGGTAAGAATACCTGGAACTATTTAAGAAGCAGATGACCATAAACAATAGATAGAAACATTTTGTAAGCATAAAAAGCATATCAACACACATAATAGCATTTTTAAAAAGACTATAAAATTGCAAAATTAAAGATGAAGAGTATATTGGTCAGGGTGCAGTCAAGAAAACAGAGCCTGTACCAGATATATTTCAGCAAACACATTTCTTATGGGGAAATAATTACAAAGGTGTTGGGACAGCTTACAAATCAGACAGAGGAAGGAAGGAAACCCAGAGATTAGCAATAGGAAGAAGCCTCTATAATTTTTATTGCTGGAGGCAGGGCCCCGAGGCCAGCCAGCATCACTGGGTAGGAACTGAGATTGCCCAGATTCCCAAAGGGAGGAGCTATCCATTGGGGCCCAGAACTGTAAAGGGTGAGGCTCTCCTATGGAAAATGGTCTATTTAGGAGACAAACTCACTACTCAAAATAGAAAGAGGGGAAGAAATACTCTGGCTTCTCCCTGCTCCCCACCCTCAAGTCTACCACTATTGCTTCCCATTGGCTACACCTAACAAGAGATCAATTTGAATGGGATCCTGGGAAATGTAGTTTATAGAGTCTGCTCCCTGGAATACAGTAGAGATTGGGGAAGAATAGGGAATGGTTCTGAAAGCAAACAGGCAAATGACCTGAACAAATAGTTTAATAAAGGAAAAAATATATTCTATTTATGCAACAGTCAAGTTTTAGATAACATATTTTTAGGTATATTAATATTAATTATTTTAAACAACATTTATTCAGGTATTTTTGGGTAAGAATATCAGTGTGAATTGAAGAGCAACATTAATCATTTCTCAAATATTTTAGACTCAAGAATCCTGTTTACATCAATAGATAATCTTGCTGATCACCTTATTGAGTCTTTATTCTTATATTATTTTAATGCTGTATTATGGCACCAAAAATAAACACACTTTTTCCCCCCCCTCACTTGATATTAGGAGTTTTTGTAATTGTGACAAAAGTTCAGTTTTTAAAAAATATTTTTTCTGATTTTTTTTCTAAATTTCAAACTAGGAGAGAGACTTTGAGGCTAAATTTATAAGCATTTCTCATGAATAATCTTTTCCCCCTTCAATATATTAAAAGCCAAATTAGACATAACTGCCATTATACTTTTTCTGGCTTTTGAAATATTGGAGATATATCAATGTGCTGTGTAGGAATTTAAATTAAATGAGTGCACCTTATGGATCTTTTGAGGATCATCTTGTGGGGAATTTGCAGAATTATTATCATTTATTGCTTTCACCAACTGTATAATTGAGAAGATTCTCTCAGTGATTAATATCACCATAAAATACTTGGTCTTATTTCTATTAATTATGATTTGAAAGATGTAGTAAGTGTAATGTTAATGAATGTGTTGAATGATGTTGGACTAATTGAAATGACAAAAACGCCTTAAGCAAAGAGTGATAGTTTAAGGCTATTGGTAAATCCAAAGATAAAACTGTTATTTACTTTGTGTCCTGCCATATCCTTAGAAAGCTTACTGGTCCAGAACAAGAAGTTAAGTCCAATTTTCATTTGTCATTCCTTAAATTTTTAAAATACTTCTCATTATGGAAATTTCAAACATATACAAAAGTAACTCCAGGTATTACTCACCCAGCTTTGATAATTATCAGCTCATGACCAATTTTGTTTTCATATATACAGGGTGGGGCAAAAGTAGGTTTGCAGTTGTTCGCATGGAAAATAATACAATAATCAATAAATGATAATAATAATACAAGAATAAACTGTGTCTCCTGTACTCACAATTGTAAAACTACTTTTGCCCGACCCTGTATTCCCTTTCTTCTCTCCTTCAACTCCACTGAATTATTTAAGAAACAATCTCAGACATTGTATCACTTCATTCCTGGTTTTAATAAATCTTTTATTGAGAGGGTCCTGGTAGCTTTCCATTTAGTAGTGTAGTAGGAGAATCAACACAAAATGTATCTGTTTCCCAAGAATGCCTGTTACGGGTAGGCCATAGTGTTGGAAAATAGCAGGGAATTACATATCCTTTGGTGTATGGTTCTAAATTTAGGCACTAGGTAAACAACTTTGTAAAATATATATGTACTTCCTAAGAGGGGAAACATGTTAATTTTCAGAAATCATTAGTATGCATCTTAAAATCAGACTCATGTACAATTATCTGGTTCAATGTAGAGCTATAATGACATGGATATTTGGACAGAAATATTTGAGAGGTATTTAGGAATGTCACAAAAATATTCCAGAACCTAGAACTTGTTTTTCACCAGTAATGGCAACAATGCCCTGGTACTTTTGTGGAGAAATAAGCAGAGGAAGGATTCTTTTCTCACCTCATACAGCCTCTTTGGAAAATCATATCTCTGTCCCTGGTGTCAATCATACCTTGTGATGATGACTTCCATGTCTGTATTTGTGTGTCTGTCTTGAGCTCAGGTTCAAATATAAACCTCCTAGGTGATATTTCTGCACACTTGTGCATAAAGCTCCTCATATTCCACCAGCCTGGAAGCAGTTGTTCTGACCTCTCAAACCTACCGTCCCTGTCACCGTCCCCATCTATGTGCATGGCATCATCATGGAATTAGATATCCAAGTCGCAATCATCAGCTTTTGTCCTGGCTGCCTCTTAAAAGCCTCTCAGCACCTCTCTCTACTATTGCTTTGTTTTACTTTAGACTTTTAGTTATTTATTTATTTTTTGGCCAGAACTAGTGAACTGGTCTTAGACCCAACCCATTCTCCATCCAACTATTAGAGACACATTGAACATACAAATCTAATGTCTCTCCAGTCTCAAATTCTTAAAGTTGCCCTTATGTATGGTAATACAACTCTTTGTGAGGTAACCCGGCCGTACGTTTTAGGCTCAGCTCCTACTATTCTTTAATGACTTTACCTTGTACCCATGTGGAAATACATATAGTTCTCCACGCCCATCAAAATGCGAAGTGTGATTCAGAAGATTTGATTCAGAAGGGGCCTGAGATTCTGTATTTCTAATAAGACCTCTTGTGATGCTGCTGAACCACAGGGCACACATAGTAGCAAGGCTACAGGATCGATTATCCTATTCCTTAATTATCAGCCAAGTCACAGCCGTTCCATCTCCTTGCCATTCATTCCGTGTTAACAGTTGTATAGCTTCAGCCATTTTATTTTACAGGACCAGTCAGTTTCTCTCTCCAAATGCCCCACTTGGCCAATCTTCTTACCTTTCAATTCTCAGCTCAAATACAACTTTCATCTATAAAATGGGCCCAGGAAGATTTGGGCTCCTCTTCTGCTGTGTACACTGCATTTCTTAGATTCTTCTATTATGGCCCTGGCACGTTACACTGTAGATTCTTGTTTGTCTATTTCTCAATTCCAAGTATTACTCACAGCACCAGACACGTGGGAGAAACGTAAGAAATATCTGTTGAAGAACAGACAGATGATCCCTCCTTAAACAATTTTATAATTTTCTTTTGATATCCCCATGGCATTCACTGAATTGTATGAAGGGGCAAATAGTTATGAAGAGTTTTAAAAGTTTCATGGATCACAAACCTTAGAGATTAATTATAGTCCCATGTGAATAATAATGTGATCACCAGAGGCTAATGGCTGGCTCTGGACATGCTTACAGGAGTGGCCTGATGAGCCTTGATGAAGTTATCATGGTCTGTCTTTAGCCCCCAGGCTTGTAGGCCCAGAAAGATGATTTGACAGCATCTGGACTGAGTGTCCCTTTTTCATGGGCAGACTCATGTTAACTCAGGTTTAAGATTGATGTCTAATTTAGAAAGTCAGCCCGTTCATTCACGGTGAGAAGTTATGTAATTAAGAACCAGAATCATGGACTTCACATGCTTAGCCCTCTCCTTGCTGTAATGAACCTTTAGGGAAAGTCAAATCTGAATTTTTTTTTGGTAAGAAAGAATCTGAAAAGTAGAATTTAGATAAATTGGAGGTGTAGCAACATCAGGTTACATTATTTTGACACACCCGAAGCGTAAGAGAAATGATCTTGTGAATGGGACCAGAAAAATAGTCAGTGGTCACCATTCTGTGGCCTTCTCTATCAGAAGGATGCATTTTCAGTGGGAGTGGAAATGCTCAGACTCCAAAGTGCTTGGATGGGCCTTGTCACTGGGTGCCTTTGGGACTCTTCTTGTACGGGGTTTCCATGGCAATGAGCCCTTTTCAGACTAACTCATCTTTCCATAGAGCAACTCTCCCTTTTTTTAGGTGACTTTGCATAACTTTGCCCTGATCCCTCACTTGTTATTTTCTATCACTTCTTTGTCCTGGAAGGCACTTTCCTGTAAAACCCCAAGCGATACAAAAAACAAACAAACATTTCCTCCAAAAAAAACAAACAAACCCCTCCTTCTGTCCCGTCTGTAGTACGTGCAGGATTGGCCTTAGAAAGAGGGTTGATGCCCATGAGGCAGGATATAGGGATTCATGAATGTCCTCCAATGCAACTTGGTAGCATAAAAAGAAACAATAAATGCTCATGTCCTTAATCAAATACTCTACGTTCAGTACAGCCATTCTCGGCGATGCAGATGGACACTTAAGAAGCTACACCATCGTCTCTCGAGACGGACGGCTGCCGACGACGACGACGACGACGACGTTCAGTAATTTCTTTTGAGTTCAGTGAAATGCCTCTGGGAGGGGTAACCCTACTTGCATGCTCTGTGAGTGTCCATCACAGTATTAGATATCTCACTGGGTAGAGGGCACATGGCTTTAGGTCTGTGTTCCAAAGCCCTATGAAAGTCCAAAAGACTATGGTTTTCTTACATTGCCATGAAGTTGTTGGGAGAAAGGGAATCTGTGTTTCGAGCAAAAAAAATCCTAGTAAATAATTAGAAGGGTAATAAAAGAAAAGGTGAAGGGCTGTGTAACTGCATCTTGATTAGCTAAAGCTAATAGCTCCTTAAATATGTTATCAAGGGAAGTTACAATTTTTTCCCTTATTGGATATAAATGTTTAAATTGTTGACAACTTTGTTTTAGTATTCTGGTGGTAGGAGAATGAAGTGTTTCTTTACTCTTAATATGTCTCTGAATCACATAGGGATCTTGTTAAACTGCAGATTCTGGTTCAGCAGGTCTGGTTCCAAGTGGCCCCGAGCTTCACATTTCTGACAAGATCCCAGTGGATGCTATTGGTCCACACAGCACACGGTGAGGAGCAAGGGCTGCAGGATCCCTGGAAGCCTGTTCCCACCATTTGCTCTGTTTTACCTGCTCTCTGGTTGCAGCCATTTGATTTTGCAGAATCAAGCCTGCCACGTGGTAGGAAACCTTTCTCGGCCCTGTGGGTTTGCATAGCCCTGGAAACTTTCAGTAATGGGGAAGCGTTAAATAACAAGGAAAACTGAGTGGAGGGAGAGGGCACTGTGTGGGAGGAGAAGGAGAGAGACTGGTGTGTGAAGTGGGGGGCAGGGAGGGAGGAAAAGAATATAATAGGTCTCGTTGGAATGTGGAAATGTGTGTATGTAAGAGACCTGTTAACTCATGTCTAAAATAGCATAACATCCTAGCATGGTTGGGCAAGTACAGTAGCAAAATAGAAAAAAAAAAAATCTAGGGAATGTCAAAGAATATTTTGGAATAAGATAACACCCACACTCACAGTTTCTTTCCTCTCGGCTGTTGCAAGTTGGGTGTAGTTCTCTGATGTTCACAGTTCACCCTGTTCCCTGTCCTGTCTTGCAGAGGTGAGGTGGAAGGCGTCACAAAGGGAGAAATTTCTGCCGTTTCTGGCCAAACAGTATTCACGGTGTCATTATTCTAGTTTCACCTCAGTCTTCTCTCTAAAGTGTTATTATATAATTTCTCTGCAGAAATCCCACTTCACATCCCAACCTTCCTGACTTTGCTCTTTCACTTTTTTAAACCTTGTCTTTGTAGAAATCACACAATCAGTGGTGGAGAATTACTATTTTCCCCTTAAAAATAAAACCACCAAAATTTCAGTTGTTAACTTTTCATTTTAACCATCCCCTCCCCATTCAATTTTCCTTGGTAAGGAATTCCACCTTGTATTTTACGTTGCTATTTGTTTCTTCTTATTTATGAAAGTATCTCCCACAGTTATGCTTCCTATTACCAGGCTTTAGAGAATTAAGAAAGGGATTTTAAAATAAAGCAAACAATCAAAATCTCCAGTGATCAAATGGCAGTAAAAATACTTCAAAGAGTTTTTCTCTTGGAGAAGTTTTTTTTGAAAACTTCATCTTTCACCCAAAGACTCAGAAACTATTTTGTAGGCTTTTCTGCAAAATAATTTTCTATGGTTTTTCTTCCTTTTCTTTTTTTTCATCATGGAAAGAAAAACAGCTTGCAGTAATTTTAAAAAGAACAAGAAGAAGAAGATTGTTAGATGTATTGTGATTGTGATACATTTCAATTTTCAAATTCAGATTTGGGTTCATTTCCCTGTTTTCTGTTGGTTTTACACTTCATATCTGTGCAGTACTGTAGGTTAGGCATCTCTGGAAAATCTGTTCAGAAGAAAGTGGTTTTCATGGAGATATCACTAGGAAATGTTACTTTTTATTGCTTGGACTATTTGGAATTTTATATGTGTAACATGCTATATAATACCATCAATGATTACTCTCATAAATAACTTCATGACTTGGTTTCTTATTGCTATATTCAGTTTATAGATGGTAATATAAAGAAATGGACTACAGGGGAGTTGAAATTAGAATCTACAATCACAAAAATTTCCAGACTGTTGTTTAGTTTAAACTGTAGGCTTGCAATTGCTTCGCTGTATTTCAACCATGAAATACCTGGGCACTTGGCATCTCCGGGGCTGTGTCTGGATTTGTAAAAAGAAAACAAATGAGGAGGTGTGAGTCAATTACATAATATCACGGAGAGAAAAATCCCTTGTAGTGAGGGATCTGTGGATCCTGTTGGCTCAATGGTCTTCCCAGCAAGATGAAATCTGCTGGATCATGCTCTATTTGAATTTGTTTTTGTAAACATCACTATTCTGTCTGTAACATTTCCAGGAATAACAGCCTTCCACATTCTTTTTGAAGCTATAATTCCAATCCCGAAAACGTGTCAATCAGATTCTGAACAGTCAGCTTAAGATCATATGGCTGTGACCTCAGAGAACCAGGTTTAAAACCAGAGTCTATCTGGTTTTTCCAGTGGACTGAGTGGAGGTATCTTGACAATCCTGTTCCATTTGCCTGTGGCCATTAGCATTGCCTTTAGAAAGTTTATTCTAAAATGAATGAGCCAGTAGGGTCAGTGTATATTCATGGGTGAAAGGTGGGAGGGATTCCTCACACCCCTCCATTAGATGGTGCAGTCCCAGAGGTTCCCAGGAGAGCCGGCCTTGAACTTAAACAGGGCTCTCCCATGCCTAATAGGATGTAGAATCCTCAACTGTTCCTCTCTGAGGAACAAGCAACCCTGTGATAACCTCAATTTTAGCCCTGTGAGACCTGTTTCAGATACCAACCACCAGAACTGACAATAATGATGTCACCAAGTTTGTCCTAATTTGTTACAGCACCAATAGGAAGCTAATACAGACACTTTTTGCCTTCATGGGCTCTTTCCTCCATTGAAACAATATTAAAAATTACATTTTATGATTACATTGGTACAAATGTAGATATATTAATATTATATATTAAAACATTCATTGACCTAAAAGTTCCCCACTTTTTATGACTTTAAAAGATATTAGAACATTTTAATGGCTACCTAAAAGTATAGTGGACTCTGCAATGGGGCCAGCTATGCCTGATGGACAAGTCAGCTCTGCCTATGGCCCCCTCTCTGCAGATTTCCTATCATTCACCACTTTGGATCAGTATAGCCAAGTGCACACCCACTGAGGGATTTGAGTTACTGGATTCTTGTTTTGAATGGGGGGAAATTTTACATCAGTGAGGATACATATTTTGAGCAGGAAGAAGTTATTCAAAGTGTGTCTCAAGTCACATGACATCAGTGTAGCGCCCCTCCCCCCACATTGTATACATAATACACATATAAGTTCCAGCTGAGTGAAGAATTCTGACAAGGCTCCTCTTGTCTTTTTCTCTTTATTTCCTGAAATAATTTGCCTGATCAATATATCTTTTTCCCCCTGCATTGTAAATAAAAGCTACAATGGATTATGGTTAATATTTGAAGACAGATGTAATAATATTAATATTCCTCACATTTAAAGAGCATCCACAGCTTGCAAAACACTTTTATGTTCATCATCTCTTTTGATGGCCTATAAAGTCACTTATGATCTTAAGAGGAAAATATTTTATAGCATCCTTGTATTAAATAGTAATAGTAACAGTGGTTTTAATTTTAGACAAGGTATTAGTCATCTATAACACTAAGAAAGAATAGTTAGCTCCCTGACTTTTGTCACTATATAATTTGGCCTATGCTCTCACAGGGAGGCAAAAAATGCAAAACAAAATTTGTACTCCTTAGTCATATATATTACTTTCCACACTCTGCCTCTGTGAAAAATGATACATTTCCAGCTTATGACTATAAGCGTTAACGTTGTGAATTGGAAATTATAACATACCTCATTAACCGTTTCCATTGCTCTGACAATTAGAAGCTGGAAAGGCATAATTTCTTCCTAAAAAGCAAAGTTAGGCTGAGAGAAGTTCAGAGACCTGGAGAAGGCACCTGGGACTACAGGTCCTGCTGCTTATAGAGGCCACATGGGTAAAAATAACCACGTTGCTGAATTATGACCCTAATTCAGGATTTGCAGAGTCTATTCTAACTTGGCACTGTTCTGGAAAAGGCTACATCGAAAAGGCTTTGTTTCAAGAGATTTTCAGGAAAATAGCCAATTCAAACTGCTCAGCAATGTGAGATCATTCCTGGCTGGTAGCAAGTTCGTTTGGTCATAGTAGGGTTTGCTTGAGAGTGAAGGAGAAATCTTCATACCCACTGCTGCGGCATTCATATGTGGACTCTCCGTGTGTGCTTATGTTCATACACACACACCAGCACCTGGATCTTTATACCTGCCTTTCACGCCAATTGTGTGAACAACTTATTCATAAGCCTTCAAAGTGTCCTTGTCAGACCTGTTCAGTCCAGCTCTGGGAAAACAGATGGGTAAGGTAGACTGATACCTTCCATGAGCTTTGTCCCTCATTTCATGTGAAGTTTTGGCAGGATGTCTGACCTCCAACTGCAAGGAGGTCTTTTAACTCTGTTCAAGGGCAACCAGGTGAAGCTGCCAATTCTGTCATTAAGAAAAGCGAGTTGCCATTCAGAGACCCTCCCTTCCATTGTCCTTCCATCACGAGGAGTCCTTCCCTGCCAGCCTATGGTTAGGTGCCTTTTAAAAAGTCTCCCTCATTCAAGTTACACCCTGCCACACCTCCGGGCCCCAGGATGCTTTCGTGTGAGTTCCCAGCAGTCTTAAAGCCTTGCCAACAGCAGAAGGAGGCATCCCATGGAGCCCAGGGTGGAGAGAAAGCCTTGCATTATGCAACAGTGACCCACTTGGCACAGGTGCAGGGCAATCCTGATGGGCTCCAGGGACTCCTCATCCTTGTCCCCTGGGATTGTCCTGTGGCGAACTCTCACAAACACAGTCACCCTGCCACAGCTGAGGGTCATCAACAGAAACCCACGGTGACAGGGCCCTGCCCCATGGCATTCTGAGTCAGTCCTGTAGTGTGATTTACCAGCTGTCTGAAAAAAGAAAATAGTGCTGGGACCTGGGCTGGGACCAGGAGGTGTGAAGGTGTCAAGAGTGAAAAACAAGGTGGGTCTAAATCTGCCCCAGCCCTGCCCCCTCCTTCCCATCCTGAGAAAATTATTCCAGTGTGCACATTTCTTTTTAAATTTAGTACATCTTTGTGCAAGAAAAACTACTTTATTGCTCAACATTAATAACACTCACTTTGAACCTTAATTCTGAAAACCACAGAATTTAAAAAATGCTGTAAATAGCTGACATGGGTGTTCTTCTCCTGCTTTCAAAGGAATTGTTTTTGTAATTACTGAGCGGGGTGAAGTCGAATTGTCCCTCCCGCAGTAAACAGGGAAGTGTAAGGAGAGAGCTCAGCTGAGAACATTCATCTTCTTCAGATTAATTAATAATGGAAAAGTATCTGTGTGTTCCTAATGCTTTCTTTTAAAAATCTTTTCTTTTTTTAACTTGTTAGGTCTCTATTCGAGTTCCGAGTACAAATAAAGGCCTGACATATGGTCTAAGCCAAATTCCAAAATGTAGCAAAAACAGTGCCTGCATATTTGGCAGGAGTTTCCACCAGTTCAGGTCAGTGTCTATTTATGCCCGAAGAAGAGTTTCTGCATTTACACTGGGCTAGGAAAATAACACAGGAAAACGCGGGGGATGACAGTAATATTGTAAGCTCCAGTGCCCAGCTCGCCAAAGTACGATGTTTACAGCAACTTGGGAATCATCGCCCAAGCTGCAGTTGGGTTTGCAGTAACATTTTGGGGGAGCAGTGAGTAAGAGAAAGAGTGTGGTTGCATTGTTGTCACGACATGGCCTTCTTCTCCCTTCTAAGCCTCTCACCTTGCAAATCACCCTCTCTTAGGGAAAGCACATCTTACTTGTTAACTCCTCCCCTGCTTGCTAACCTTTTCAATCATCCCCCTTCTTCATTTCAGAATGGCCTTCAGAACAAAGCAGCGTTTTAAAGCCTTTCCCACTAAAAGTTCGCCCCTCCCCCCCTTTAAAGAGGCAGTGTGGGGGTGATTTTCTTGTTTAAAATTTGTTTTTCTGTTCTCTGCTCTTGTAGAGCCGTCATTGTTTGAGGGCTGATGGATATTTCTTCGGAGATACCATCATATCGCTTGTTATTGTAACACTTATTGGTGATAAAGTTCAGACTAAAAATTAAGCAGCTGCAATGTAGCAGCACAAATTAGTTTAATGTAAGCAGTCAGGAGCAGCTGGCTGGCTCAGGCCTCGAATTTAGCTGTGGGGGGGAGGGGTCTGTGACGCTGACAGTGTTTTTTTCCTCTACATAAACATTTTTGGCTGTTGCAGCTTTTGTACTGATCATGTGACAGTGTCCCTAGGCAGATAATTTATTTCTGTGGCTTTCATGAGCAATCATTAACCTTCAGACACCGAGTTTGCTTTTTGCTTTGTGACATTTGTTGTTATTATTATTATTATTATTATTTGTATACTAACTAGTTTAATTCAGGAGAAAATTACAACCGATTCATAATAGACTGCAATGCATAATAGTTATGTTTCTATTAGAGCAGACCTTGCTCGCAGGAGCGTTCTCATAGTTGAACAGGCAGTCCTGGATTAGAATAATTATTTTCAGCATGGCTACTGTGGGGATGCTTCTTCAGTGTCCCCTTCTGACTGCAAGGCCATTGCAAGCCGGCCTTGCAGAAACTCGATTTGGAGAGCAGTTTTTGGCAGTCTGCCTTTACTCCCTAGGAAGCTGGAACCCCAAGAAGCATGAGCAGGCCTGAGAATTCAGCTTCTGGAGGTGGGCATGTTTGGGTTCCCTCTTCCTTCAATAACGGACACACCAACCTTTAGTAAACAGTATGGCCATTCGTAGTAAACAGCAGGAGCTAGAATATATTGAGACTGAGAAACAAAGAAAACCAAAAACTGTGTCCTGCATAAATCAGAGGCGGGCGGGGAACAGAAAAGTATCATTTCTGACATCTGCTAATCATGCTGACCCTGTTTTCTGAATTCATCTGTTGTGTCCTCCTCAGATCTGTTTGCATTGCTCTGCCATTTCTGCCAACCAGTAATTCAGGGGTAAAATGCACAGGGTCATTCTTCGGTGCCTATCATACATGCTATCTTCAGACACTTTCAGAATGCCGATTACCTCGTGGGTATTGTGTGGGCCCTGTTAGATATTCATTTATTCATTCTCTCATGGCGCGGGGTTGGGGGGGGGGCGCTCAGGACTACTTGCACAGAGGGATTTGATAAAGTGTATTTATACACCCCAATGGACTGTGTTGAGTGCAAAATAAGGTAGAGATAACCCCTTTTCTTTCTTACCCATTTGAAATATTTCATTGATGAGAGCTGCTCTTAATTGATCCTAATATTTCATAAGAATAGGTGTATGGGTTATAGAACACAGCATGAATATTCCATTCTTCTAAATTTATGGTTCAAGAGCTGAAAACCTAGGGGAAATTGATACTGTCATTCTTTAAACATTTTGAGGCCCCGTCAATGGGCTAACCAGTAAGGATGAGCTTGACCTAATGATGGAAATGAGAATGTCCAAGTGTTTGGGTGGTCTTTGCTGTTGCATGAAAATAAGTGAGTGGGTCTCATGGGTGTAATTAATGTGCTGGGACACAGAGTATTCTGAGTTGCATTATTGCTGTGGTGGGCTAGGGGGAAGTGGGTAGAATATGGGACCTTCTTGGTCCTCGCCCAAAAGAGAGGGATCTCTTCCCCATTGGGCTCCAGTGTTCTGGACTTTTTCTACTTCTTCCTCACATGTTCTTTGCTCACTGATTCCAGCTCATACAATTGGCAGGGCTGCATTATGACTTTTGTGCTTTATTTGGAAAGTTGTTCACTTACTTTACTGAGGACTTTTGCCTTCAAGGGTTCCTTCCTCCATATTGATAATCATATTTTATGATTATGTTGGTATAAAGGTGGATATAGTCCAGGCTGGATTTATTTTTATTCATTCATTATTATTATATCCCCATTTCCTTCTGATTTTAAAAGAAAGAAAAGTGAGAACACTTTTATGCGTCCTTCTTGTTAACCCTGGGCACAAGCCCGTAACTGATGCTCATCCAAGGGGGAGAGAACTTAGGTGAACAAACCAAGCATGAGTGAGAAACACCACACATGTAGTTTCCTTTCCTCAGGTTAAAGCATCCACAGTTCATTCCAGACACTCCTTTGTCATGGGCCCTCCTGCTGGGATCAGCTCTTTCTGGGGGCCCACCTGGGGAAGACCACCCTTAGCCCAGTTTGCCATACTTGGGAATTCATTTCTAGCTCTTCTTGGCCTCTGTCTTTAGCCCTGTGTGCCTTATCTCAGCCAGTATTTCTGGGACCCTATTCTAGAATGCACTTTCCTTTTTTTCATTGCTTATCTTTTAGTCTCAAACCCTGCACATTCAGGAACACTGCATTCTAGAGGCTTCTATCTATGCAATTTTCCTCCTGCTACAGATAAGATTCAACAGCATTATCTCTAAGACTCTCCTCTTTTGAGTCAGCACATCCTTGTTAACTCCCAATTCAACTTTGTCCTTTTACCATTCGAAATCCGCTTAACTTTACACTATTTCAACCCCACCTCTCAATTTCTTTCTAAGTGATCTTGGATAATTCAGTCTTTTTAAAACAATTTTATTTATAGATGTTTTTAGAGAAAGAGAGAAGAAGGGAAAGAGAGAGAGAGAAACATTGATTTGTTGTTCCATGTATTTATGCATTCATTGGTTGCTTCTTGTACGTGCCCTCACCGGGGATCAAACCTACAATCCTGGTGTATTGGAATGACTCTCTAACCAACTGAGTTACCCCATCAGTATTCTTTAGCATTAGTTGTTTTATCTGTACAAAATATATTAATATTAGCCAACTATTGAGTATGCATTGTGGGCCAGGTGTTGTGCTAAGGAACTACTAAGTGATTAATATGTATTTTCTCTTTTAATCATGGCAAAGACCCATGAGATATGTACTATCATTAATCTCATTTTACAGATGGGGAAGGTGAGGCACAAAGATGTTGAATGACTTAACATTTTCCAGATAGAATGTGATCAGGTTTACAACTCAGGCAGTTGGATCGCAGTGCATTAATTCTCAATCATTATGCTGTATTGCCCCTATGTTATTACAACACCTACCTTATAGAGTTATTGTGACTCACTTACTTAGCAAACATCTGTTTCCCATCTACTGTGTGCCAGGTATGCATTGATACCTGCTCTGAAGAACTTTCCATTATTGCTCTAGAGTTTAGTGAGGAGCCATAGAAGTCTAACTAAAAGCCACTGATAGCACAGGCTAAGTATCTCCCAAGGAGCTCAGAACATGATGTAGTCAGAGGTTGGGGTGAATGGGAGGGTAACTGGGAAGGCCTTTTAGAGAAGAAAAATTTAGAGCTTAAAGGAAAGATAAATTGTACTTAGTGGGAAAATGGGGGAGGGGGGTTTTTCAGGCCAAAGCAAAGTTTATGCAGGAGGCCAGGTCTTCTTCTGGTTTCAACCATGGCTTTAAAATAGTCAACACCTGGCCGTTACTGTTTTGCCTAGGAATCTCTGCTTTTTCTCTGAGTAGTTACCAAATGATAATTACTTTAAGCAGGTAGAGAGTTGAGACCAAGATGAGGTTCATATAAGATCCAGGAGAGTAAGTCAAAGTGAGATTGTGAGAATAACATTATTTATTCAATCTCTTATTCATTTTTCATCATTACTTAACAAATGCCATATTCTGAACAGTATAGGAAATTTGCTATGGGGTCCAACATGCAAAGACAGTCCCCATCTTCAGGGAGCTCAGTCTAGAAGGGCAAAGGAATAGGAACATCTAAACAATGACCACTGATCATATCAAGGAAGTTAGAACAGTCTGTACTAGATGCAGAGGTAGCCCTGAGCAAGGAGCCTCTTCCTGTTTTTGGAGCAGAGACGCTGGAGGTGACATTTCAGTTGTGTCTCAAAAGATAAGTAGGCATCTGCCAACTTGAAAAGGTAAAAGGCATCCCAGGGAGCGAGATCAACATATGCAAAGGGGCAGAAGTGGGGAGTGTGACAAATGCAGAGAACTCCAACAGTTTGTTGTCACAGGAGCTTCAAGGACTCAGCTGGAATTCAGAGCTGGGATGTGGTTTCAGGTGTGGTGAGATCTCCAAGGCCGGGTAAGCGGAGGGAGAGTCGTGGTCAGTTCACACGGGCAGAGCATGAACTGTAAGGGAAAAGACAAAGAGTAGGAAGACAAGTCAGGAGCCCATTGTGATCATTTTGGTGCTAGACGACTAGGACCTGATCCAAAACAGGAGAGTTGCGGCGGAGAGAATGCATATATTGAGGCTGAGGACTGATGGGGTGTGGATGGTGTGGAGGATGGTGTAGAGAGTTTTTATAAGATTTTATTTGAACCTAACTGGTGACAACGGCTGGGAATCAAGATCTCAAATGCTCTGTAGAAAAACAGTTTTGCAGTTTATTTTATGCTTTTGAATTCAAGGAGGGAACCTAAAGAAGATTACACAAAGATGAGAGAAAAGTAAGGTAGGGATTAGATTACAGGAAAGTTAACAAGATCATGTGGGTTCCTTCGAAAAAGAGGCCTGCCCGAGGTGTGTTTACCTAGAGGCACAGAAACAAGGGTCAGGCCTTGCATAAGGCAAAGATAAGCCTTTTACTACGAAGTTAAAGGTCTGAGACCTGAATACCCTCCATGACCTGCCCAGATAGGAATTTATGATCAGATCACCCTGTGAGGTTCCTTTTTGTAGAACTCCTTATTCTTCCACAACAGAGAGGGAGAGAAGGCTAACTGCCAGGTTTCTGGGACATTCTCTGAGCCTTTGGGTAAAGTGAACATTTAAGATGAAGTAAAGACATAATTATAGTCAATTCTCTTGATCTGTGGTAGTTATGTTTTATAAAGTTGCTATAAACATGGAATTAGTGAATCTTGAACTAATGCTTCTAGGCAAAATACAGGGTGAGATTCCTGTGAGCCTCTGGTCACAACATTTTCATCAGCTGATTAATACATACCCTTGTTTTATGTCGTCGTCGTCGTCGTCGGCAGCCGTCCGTCTCGAGAGACGATGGTGTAGCTTCTTAAGAGTCTATCTGCACCGCCGAGAATGGCTGTGCAGTCCGACTCGGGAGTGACATGGTATCTGTCTCCTCCCGTGTTGAATCGACATCTTGCGATGAAGCTACAGAGCCTGGGCAGGGTGATATGGAGGGTCTGCTGTTGCCCATGCAGCAGACCCCCCCTCTCTTCACAGCTGAAGGGTCCAAGGGAAAGACGGAGTCAATACAGCTTGGCTTCAGGTGCGCCGCAGGAGTTGCCGGTGTTGACTACAACGTCAAACCGCCTTAGGGACTCCGGCTCCGGATTTTTTGTCGGGGTTTACTCCCTTAGCCTTTCCCCTGAAGAGGTATGCCGCAAGGCAGCGGAGGTTTTTTGGAGTCAGAGTTTTCCTTCTCTGTTGTTTTATGTATGTTTTTGTTTAAAGGCACTGTATGAGTAAGGGTTCTCCAAAGAAGCAGAACCAATAGGGAAATATACCACACACACACACACACACACACACACACACACACACACACACAAACACAGGAAAACTATTGTGAGAAATTAGCTCACACAGTTATGGAGGCTTAAGAATCTCACAATTTGCCACTTGTAAGCTGGAGACCCAGGAGTGGGTGGTGTAATTCCAGGCTGAATTTGAAGGCCTGAGACTTCAGGGAGCAGATGGTGCAACTCCCAGTCCAAGAGCAGGAGACCTAACTCACACGTGCAGGCAGGAGGAAAAAGTGGCAAATTCCTTCTTCTTCCACCTTTTGTTCTATTCAGATGCTCAAAGGATTTGGTGATGCCCCCCCACATTGGGGAAGACATCAACTTCACTGAACCAAGTGATTCAAATGCTAATCTCATCAGAAAACATCCTCAGACACCTATCTCCCCCCCTCCCCCAAATAATGTTTAATCTGGGCACCCCAAGGATCAGTACAATTGACACATAAAATCAGTCTTTACAGACACCTTATTCAATATATATTGTTGATTCATTAACAGTATACTCACTGCCAATAACACTATAACATGCCTGAATTAAGCTTACTTTTACATGGATTTTCTCTGTAAAGCACATTACTGTTTTCCTGTGCTTAGTAACACTAGACAACATTTCACCAGTACACTTGGGGTGTTCATTTTGAAAGTGAAATCCCCAACAGAACACACAAAAATGTGGAAGAAGTGTCCCTAAATAGAATGCAGAAAGAACACTTGTTTACTGTATCAGAACTTGCATTGCTCACTGGAGACTCGTGGGTCCAGCATCTCAAATTCTCTCCATTCCACACATATGTGTGAACAGCCACGAAAATATCATGTGTATTGATTTTGGTGTTACAACTTAATTTTAGTGAGTAGGAAAATTTGTAATTTGAAATCTGTGCATAATGAGGATCAATTGCTTTCACTTAAGATTTGAAAATTTTGCTTATGAGGTGCCTTTAAGACACCCAGTTGAAATGAGGAGAGATGTTGAATAAGAAAGTGGGCCTGTGAGATACATTAATAGTTAAATGGCTGAACCACACTGACTGTATAAGAGATTGTTATGAGGTGTAAGAGATTATTTACGCAGCAGAAGTACATGCATGGTGTAAGGATGGAGAAGGAGGGACGTGGCTGTTACGATGCCAGAGGGCAGGCCTGGCAGAGTATGGCAGAGCCTTGGAGGAACCCTGGGTCCTCATGGAGTGACTACCTGGACCGCTTCCCTCCACATCCTGCAGTGGAATTTGATCTAAGTCGGGCGTTGAGTAACATCCTTGAGAGAATGGACTCCAGATCATCACTGTACAAGTCACTTTCAGAGCTAATGCTTCAAGGAGGCCCAAAAGGCTCATGGTCAGGGCCTGGGTGTGAACAGGGCAGAGAACTCTGATAAGAATCCATGCCCCACACCTTGGACTGCTTGCTCTCTTGGTAGGAAAAGTAGTGTATCAGCTGCTCTGTCCCAGGGCTCTTGTATCCCCTTCCCACTCACACCTTACAAGTTCTTTGAGACATGGGACTTCAGAGGCACATGGGGGGCCATTCATCCCCACCGCGATGTTCTTCCTTTAATTATAAGCCTCTGATATTTCTGCCTAACCCTATCCTTCTCTGGAAGCCCCACAACCTACTCCCCATGTGTGTGATGGTCTTTTTACTTGATTCTGTCTCTTTCCCACCATAACCCCATCCTCAGGGATGCAGCTACATGAGCTAAAATAGTTAAGACTTAAAAAAAATAGTTAGATTCAGAACTCAACCATTAACTATTCCTTCTTTCTCTCCTTCCCCACCTGTGGTGTGTGTCAGTCAGTGTGCTAGAAGCTGGGTAAGCAGTGACAAATGGACTGGCAAGCTTGGTCCCTGCACTCCCACAGCTACAGTGTAGGAAATAGGAGGTGGTGAGAGGCAGGCTGGAGCCAGGACACCAGGGTTCAAGTTCTGGTTGTCTCACCATTTGTCCAGGGTTAACACTGGACAAGTCACATGAGCTCTTAGCAACCCTTCCCACATCTGTAAAACATTGGATTTAATTTCTAAATTCTTCTCTGGCCCTTTACGTTTAATAATTGTGTAAAGTCAATACTCACACATTTGTTACAGGATGGGGGCAAATGTTATTGAACTTGATTGATGTAGGGAACCAAGACTTCATAGAGGGTGTCTAAATTGCTGACAGGTTTGAGCCACCTACCCTATGTATGTATATGCTCTGCAGAAAATATAGGGTGACTGTCAACACTCACCATGCGACATTTGAACCCTGAAGTACTTGGGTTCCATAGAGGAATTTACTCAGTGGAAGAGAAAATGTCAGCCTTGGAAAAGGATTTGGTGATACCTTGCATGATTTAACACCAGCTGGAGAGTGGATCTTCCACTTCCCGTTGTTATGCTCAGATTTAAGGGAATGACTACATTTGAAAGCCACCTTTGTGTGGCCGTGTCATTGTGAGCAGTAGCAAATGCTTACCTATCATTCAAGGTCCCCAAGAACATCTTAGAGAGACCAGGAGAGCACATTTGAAATACGAAATTTGTTATTCTTTACCAGAGGCAAACACAGCATTGAAATCTGTTGCATGTGCCATAATTTCTGCAGATCAACTCTTGGCCTTCTCAGATACAGATCTAGTGAAAACAGAAATGAAGCATGAATCCAAATAAAAATTGTTTTTCAGATAAATATTAGGTAACACAACAGTAGATGCCAATGGTTCTTCTACTGTGCAATACCCACGTGTGATTCAGTGTTTCACTATTGACAGAAGGAAGCTTAGAGAGACTTTATAAATGTTTTATGACATTCTGTTATGTTAGGATAAATAGATACCTTCTTCAAAGGGTGTTATTTTTTTTTAAGAAAAAAATTATGTCTATCACAAAACGACCCTCTTATATTTGTTTTATAGCTAAAGGATGGCTCTATTTAAATTAATAATCTATTGTGATACAGTGAGAGAGGAAGATTGAATCCACAGGCCAAAGCATGGTCGCTGGCTGTGACCTTAGACATTGGAATACATTTCTCTGGCACTTTCCCTGAATGCAAAATGCAGATAGCAGTAATTTCTATCTCTTTTCCTTAGCTTGTGTGCTCATTAATCATGGTAAGACGTATGGAGTTTTTTAGGAGAAAGGTTTGCTTTTAGAACAAGCCAACTGAGTAATATTTATTGAGTCCACAAGTATATTTGGAACTGTGATTAGAACTGAGTTGAGTTACTAAAAAATGCAAGACATTTAAACTCCTGGGAATACCTGATCATTATAAAATGCGGCCAGATTTTTAAAGAAATAGCTGCTAAAACGTTTCTGACTTTAGAAACTCGGGTAACCTGTGTGAAAGAGAAGACATTGAACTTCTGGGTAATCTCTTCTACTGACTGTTTTCTGTAGTAAACTGTTCTTTCTTTTGTTCTCTCTAGGACTTTTGCTTTCTCCCTCTGGTTTTCTTCTTCCTCCTCCTCCTGCGGCTGCTTCTTTACCTGGTGTTCCTCACAAGTGTGCAGAATCCGTTCTTGAACTCAAACAGTTGGCCCTCAGAGGCTGTGGGAGTCAGGTGACACAGTCTTTTGTTGGGAATGGCAGAAAGATTATATTACAATGTTCTAGTTCCCCAAGGAAAAGAGACTTTTGCCATTCAACAGTTTAGCTGATCAAAGAAGAGCCAGTATGGAGGGTCACGTCCGAAGTGGCAACAACAACAAACCCCCCCCCAAATAAGTGCCATCTAAAATGCCAAGAATTGTAGAGTCTACTATCAAAGCCACCGCACTCAGGAAATGCAGAGATAGTGTGGTTTCCGTGATTAGTATTAGTATTATTTTTTAAATGTATGGGGTATATTGGATAAGGTCCACGTGTAAACCTTGCTCTCTTGTGATTTGGCAGGTAATATCTGCTAAATTAAAGAAGTTTGGCAAAGGAGTAAATGTGAAGAAAACACTATCATTGAGTTGAGAAAACCAGTGAATTGTAAACAATGAAATGAAGTAAGACGGAGTCACTTGGATTTTCTTTCAAAGTAGTATGAAACGATTTTTTGAAGAATTAATTGAATTATAATTCAATTTATGTCACTTCTTTTAAAAAAAACTTTTAAAAAAACCTTTTAAAATGTAAACCGTCATACGCGCTCCAAACCCTTCGAATGTCTCTTCATATTCTGTCCTCTTTCAAAGCTCCTCTCCTGGGTGGGGGCCCCTTCTCAGGCATCCCAGCATTTGCAGGCGAGCTAATCCTCTCCTGTGAGGCAGCCTGAGCTGTCGGCTCAGCCGGCTATTGTAGCAGTTGCCACCCAGCACATCTCTAGTGACATGGAACTTCCTGTCGGGAGGCCCTCTGTGAGCCTAACGGCCCTTCCTATCCTTGTCTCTTCTCTCTGTACTCGCCCTTTCCCCAGCATTTGCTCTTTTTCATACAACTCTCTGTTGACCTTCCCTTCTGGCTGAAGGGGAAGCTCCTGGAGGACTAACATTATCTCATTCATCCTGTATTCTTAGCATTTGCCATGATGGTTGATTCTTAGTGGAATAAACATTTCACTGTCAAACCGAAAGTGTGCTTTCTTATCATTGTTTTTGAAGTAAGCAAATTTTTAAAAACTTGTATGTGACGCTTTCTATCCAATTTATCTCTGTTTTGCTTTCTAAATTGCAAACTGTCCTGTCCATCTGTCAATGGTAACATTGAAGATTCCTTTATTTGCTTACGCATGATGTTCCTCTGCCTGCAGCCCTCCCACATCAGCCTTGCTGGCTAACTCCCATTCAAACTTTCCATCTCGGCTCGAACTCTTCTGCTGCTTTTCCCAGCATCTCCCTCTCTCCTCCTGCCCACCCAGTCTGGAACAACTTCTCCTAAAAAGATCACTTATCACACTCTTTCTCCCCTTTACATCATTTATCAACAGTATAAAAAAGTATAAATGATAGATTTTTAACGGGTTGTCTCTTCTACTAGATTGTAGGCTACATATGAGTAGAGAATGTATATATTTAGTTCAATATTTCTAACACCTAGCACAGTGTCTGGCATAAACCCAGTGTGCAATAAATATTTGTAAAATTATGATTTTTTTCTTCTTTTACTGTATGACAGGTACTGTAGGAAACACATAGATAAATAAGATGTTGTATCTAGCCTTAAGGGGAAATCTGGTGTCTCTGATGCTCTCAAGTTGAAAAAGACACATTATGTTGGGAATGTGGAGGGATGCAAAGGTCTAGCGATTGAGTATGGGAATGTTTACTTATCATTAATATATATAATAGTTATACATTTTTAAACATTAATTAAGATAATTCATGATGATGGAAAACTGT
Source organism: Furipterus horrens (assembly GCF_987537825.1). Lineage (NCBI taxonomy): Eukaryota > Metazoa > Chordata > Mammalia > Chiroptera > Furipteridae > Furipterus > Furipterus horrens. Next base: position 173,516,212 of record NW_028327176.1, read on the forward strand.
ATATTTATCCGGTCATGATATTAAACAAGTTTATACATTGTGAATCAGAGTATTTCATTATTTTGAAGGATAGTGGTATATACAGTGAGAAATATACACTATTGAATTTTGTTAAATTTACATATTTATATCAGACTCCTTGTAATAACAGCCCCAGGGTCTCCAGGCTCTGGTTGCTGGGGATCTAGGGCTCAGAATGAGGAAATCAGTGTCTCGGGAGTATTGCCAAGAGGATCAAGAAGTCCTAGTGTGGCTGGAAAGGTGTCCATTCAGGGATTTGCCAAGTTCTAGTCTTCCTGGCATTTAAGCATGCCTATGAGTTGGTATTGTTTTCAAAATGTCTTCTTTCTCTTCAAGACTATCTGTATTAATTTACTTTTTAAATAACCAGCAGTTGCTCTTGCGTGGTTTTCGTGATGACCGTGTTTAGTTAACAAGACACTGTTTTTCTCCATTTGCTGTACATGGTGATAGACAGTATGGAAATAAACACTTGAAGGCACAACACGCCAAGGCATTATGTAACAGGTAGAAGCAAACCCATAAATAATCAAATGAATGCATAAATATTTACAGAGTTTAGCTGCTTAAGGCACTGAAATAAAAAGAAATGCTGTCAACTTTCTTTTAAAATTTTAGTTAGGAAGCCTTTAGGTCAAGCAAAGAGACCTTCTAGGCAATGAAATTGTCATAATAGCTAATACTTAATGTGGGCTATAATGTGCTATATGCTTATCCTAAGTGATTTATAGGCATTAATTCATTTAATCTGTATACCAACTGTATTGAACACTATGGTTTGTCAAACAGATTGCCCCCCACAGAACCAAAGCATTTGTTCCCTCATTTCCTGAAAGGTGGTCTGCTGACAGTTTTTAGCTAAAGCCCTCCCTAGAAATTGCCCTGGGCAGAGAAGAGCTGCCTTGCCAAGGTTGCATGCCTTTCCCGGGATGGCCTGCAGCCAATGATTGGTCGTTTGGGGGGATACAAAAGTCTGGTTGACTTGCCTCAGTTCAAGATATCTCTGCAGGGCCATTCCAGCTTCAAAGCTCTTTTGGGGATCAGATGAGGCTCTGTTGCAATTGTTCCACAGTTCAATTTCAATTTTCCTCCAGCTGGCTTTCCTCACTGCCTTTCTGATGTTTTTCCTGAGAGAACTGCCTATATAGATTTCTATCTCAGAATATATTTCCTAGGGCATCAGGTAATCCCAAATTTATTATTATTATTCTCATTTTATAGGTAAGGAAACTGTGGCACAAAGGATGAGCAATCAGCCCACCGTTACATAGTCAGGATTCAGACTTTAGTAGGCTAGCTCCAGAATGAACATTTTTAGGCACTTATGCTGTCTTAAAATAGGACAAGGAAAACAGATGGGCTCTGCCTGCTCTGGCTCTGCCTTCCTCTGGGGCTTAATCTTCCTCTGTGTCCTCTCACCTTCTCCTATTTCAGTCACACTAGCCTTCCTTCTGTCCCTTTTACTGGTCATGAATGAGTGAGCGAATTGCTAGGGGTACGGTTAGTATGTTGGGATATTAGGATCTAGGCTGGAGATGATTAGAATTTAGGGGAGGAATTTGACCACAGCAAGGAAAAGAAAGAATGAAATGTAACTGATATTATGGTTAGTAAATAAAAACTTATGAAATTAAACCTGAGATTCTCAGCTTGGGGGCAGAATATTTTGTGCTCTGCACAGTATTAAGTTCTTATTGTGAGGCATACAGGAAATAAGGTCTGCATCTTTTGGAAATTTGTAATCATTTTGGAAGAGAAGAACACTATATAAGGAAGAACAAAGGAATAACAGAAGGTGATATGTAATCAAGAGCAAGATATTGTGACATATTGTAAATATATTTGTGGGACTATGAAGATGAAATTAGGGTACAAAAAATATTATGGTGATGAAATTAATTACTGGAGGGTTAGCGTTGCCATTTGTGTTGCATCTTCATAACTTGAAAGGAGAGGGGAGCTCATTCTTGACAGAGGAAACAGATGGAAATCATATGAAGAAAGGCATTGTCTCCTTTAATCTCACCACATTTCTCTGAGATGAGTGAATTTACCATTATCAGGATTTATGAGAAAGTGGAGGTGCAGAGAAGTAGAGTCACTAGCCAGGACTAGTCAAGTTGGGGAGCTATGGAGCCAGGACCTGGACCCAGACAAGCTGCTCCCAGAGTGTGTGACCTTAACTGCCATCCTTTGGAGCACAAGATTGGCAGCAATGCAGTGGATCAGGTGGGTCAGGTGGTAAAGCTGCTAAAATGGCAGGTGGGGAGAGTTTAGGGAGCTTCTTCATCAGGCAATTGGAGACCGTCATAATCAGGAAAAGGCATGGGTTTGAAAAATCAAACTGATGAGCATTGTAGTTCAGCTCCCGTCACTACTGGAAGAGTTGCTTATTCACATTGTAAGCTCAGTTTTCTCTATGATAAAGTGGACTAACAAAATGTAACTTCAAAGTTTGTAGTGAGGAGTAAATATAATGTATGTAAAGCAATTTGAATAGCATTTAGTGTAAGTATTGCAAGTCCTCAGCCAGTGATGGTAGTTGCTGTTGTTTCAGTATAGATGATCAAATTTGGGTGGAGACTTCTGAAAAAGATGAAAGTAGGGGGTGAAGTATGGAAAATGGAATTCTAGAAGGATAAAGATGGCTGAATGGGGTATGAGGAACTAAAAAAAGAATGGGATGGAGGGACTGGATGCAGGTAAATTGTGTGCCACTAATGAGAATTTTCCAGTAATATCAGGATGTGTAATACAGAATGTCTGGAGTTGGGCAGTGGCTGTGGAAACACAGAGGAAGAACTGGCAAGGTACTGTACAGAGAACACAAGCAAAGAGGCACTGAAAAGCAGCTAGATGGGTGAACACCAAAAGGCTAAGAGCAAGGTAGTGCCATGGAGGAAAAAACAGGGAAACTGAGGGAGATGCAATATTTGGACACATGATGATAAATTCTGATGTTAAAGTGAAGATAAGTAAAGGAAGGATCTAAAAATCACTGAAAAGGATCTGAACATTGGAATAAAAAAAAAATAAGAATTTAAAAAGCCAATGGTTCCATTAATTTTGATCTTGAGAAGGTGAAATTTATGGTTGTAGCTTTTCTGGCCAAAATTATGAGGGAAAGAGAGCCAAGAACTAAGGCTACCTTGTACTGTTGTCACCTTGTATAAGAGGGAGCTGAAGTCACAGGAATGGGTGAGATCGGGTTTACAAAAGATCACGATGGATTCGCACATGGACGTCACACCAGTGGCAGATCCTGTCTGCTTGCAGACCAAATGCCTTCCTGTGCAGGTTCAGTGGGATTCTTTCTCTGAAACCTGTCAGTCCCAAGACTCAATGATTTTTCAGATTTTCACTTTTGGAGATAGTTTTAGAATAAAAATTCAAAACCATGTGTTTCTTCTGTCCTTTTGCTTTAAGAACAACACAACAGAATGCTTTGCCAACACCAGAGGGTTCAGAAGAACTATTTCTGTTTTTCCAAAGGGCTTAATAAGGAAGGAGCTTATTCTCTCTGAGGAAAATGACACTTCACAGAGGCCAAATATATTTCTGTAAATTGTGAAGGATAATAATATTGTTCCAATTAAGCTCTTCATGCTCACAGTATAGAGGCCAATCTGACCTTAAACAAATAGGACAGTAGGATAAAAAAGACATTATTGCCAAAAATGCTCTCACCTGGAAGATAAATGTCATAAATAAGTAGTTGCCAGAAAAACTCTAGAGAAGCTAGAAGCATCATTTTATTTTTTCAAAGAGATGAATAGATGAATTTGTAAATTGAGAAACTATAGGGAGCTGGAATCAGGGAATTTGAAAGTATCAGCTATGCTGAGCCAAGTGGCCTTTCTCAGAGTCTAGAATTTCTTATTTTCCAATAACAAAACCTAAATCCCTTAGGCCCACAGTCCTAGAAAAAAAATTTTTTTTTCATTATCGACTCAGATGAAGTTAACTCTGAGCTCCTAAAATGTATTTGTTTTACTGAGTATTAGTGATGCCTTCTAGAAGTTTCCCCCAGAATTTATCTGCCCTAAAAATAGTCAAGGTCAGGTTTTCATTATAGGCTACCTTATCTCCTTTCTTGTACAGTTTTATAGAAATCTGGAGAACAAAAACCCCAGAAGAAGCCTTTCCTTAGCCTGTCTTGAGCCGTATTGTTGTTATTTATGGATTTTTTAAGTATACAGCAAAAAAAAAAAAAAAAAAAAAAAAAAATTTTTTTTTTTTCTACATTCAGTGAAATATGTCAGAGGTGGGAAGGAGACACTCACCACCATACTTAACAGTTCAATCAGACAGGCCACACCTTGGTATATTAGCTAGCCTAGGGATTTTTTTCTCTCCTTAAGTGTTCAGATTTTATTCTCAAGCATTAGTATAAATGTTCATGCTGAAAGATCAATAAATGTCCTGGAAACTTTTCTTTTTTAATAAAGAAATTTTGCTTGTTCAAGGAAAAATAATGTACTCAGGAAAAAAAAAAATGGTATAATTTCATGCCCATGGACCAGGCATAAACTCATTCTACCTGTGGCTCTTTTGGAAAAACCCTCTCATTTGAAGATTTCTAATTTCTAGTCTGTGATATATTATACAGTACTTGACTCTGGAGGGCAAATTTTAGCTGTATGGCATTTTTGGTTGATGATGACAAAGTACATCTATGGTGGTTAAAAAGCGTTGACCCAACATCATACAGGGCTACGTTCCTGAGCAACATGCTCACGCTAACGACAGCAGTTTCTCATGAAGATTTACTGCTCTGTTTTCTCTTTTCCTTGCCGGGAACAGCTCCAGGATAGCTCTTTTGATTATCTAGATTTTTTCACACTTGGAGTAATTGAGGATGTATCAGCCCAAATGTTTAATCCACCGAATTGTTTTTAAAAGGGACACCTTTCAAGGAGCCCATGGTAAAGAGAGCAATGGGGGGTGGGGTGGGAGGAGGCCACGAAGGGGTGAGGATAATAGTATCAAACTTTTGCTGATTCTAAGGCCCAGCTGGTACTGTCTATGAGAGAGGAGAAACCTCGTCCCAGTTCTCCTTACCTCATGAGTTTATTCATGAAATAAGAAAAAGAATTTCAATTCTGAGAACAGTCTTGACTTCTCAGGAATTTTTTCTAGGAATGGGTGCTAAATCTTGTTTTTCCATCTACCCATGAATGCCCCAGGTCTCTTATTCCTGGAATAAATCAGCAACAGTTCTGGTCTTAACTTATTGCCCAACACAAAAAATAACCTGCTCTTGTAGAGAATAACTAAGCTAACATGGACGCTATATTCCTTCCTTGAAGGAAATAAAAATCATACCTTTTATTAAAGCACCAATATTTTTGAAAAGGTTGAATAGGAAATTACTTCAGAAGAAATTCTAGCTGCTGAAATGCAGGATGCTGGAAAGAGTCAAATCCAAGACCATTCCTTTACCTTCCGTACATAGTTTTATTTGCTTCAAGCTTCTGTGATTTATTTTGTTTTTCTGATTTGGTTCTCTGATAACATAAGTTATGTTCAACCTGAGGACTCTTGTCTTATAGGCTCTGTTTCACTTGCATTGTTGCTGGCTTCCAGGCGGCCTCGTTCTCACAGGCATTTGTTGTTTATTTATATACTTATTTATTTAGCAATTTGGTTACAAAATATTGATATTTTCCTAGCATTTTGCCTCTTCTATCACTTATCTGGTCTATTTTTACTTTATTTCTTTACAGGCCTGAAGTTTCTTGTTGATGTTTCTTTTAAAATATAAACATCCAAAGATTATATGAGCTTTTTCCCTAGTTCTTGCTTGAGTTAATGCATGTTTTTAAAGAAGGAGTTATTGTTTTATTCTGTTAAAAAAGCATTGGTTTGAAAATTCAGCAACATAGTAGTAACTTGTTAACAAATTGTCAAAAATACAAAAGTATAAGAGGGCACAAAGTGAAACTTCACTATATTCTCTTAATTCTACTCCCTAGAGGCAACCAAAGTTAACAGTTTTGTATCCATACATCCAGATATATTTTTCCATCTTTATACAAATTCATTTCCATGTCTATCTACCTATCTACCTACTTTCTTAGCTATCATATTTTTCAAACAAATGGAACATAAAGGGGTGGGCAAAGGTAGGTTGATAGTTATGAGTACGCAAAACCAAGAGTTTATTCTTGTATTATTTATTTAAGTATTATTTATTACGTATTATTTTCCATATGAACAACCTTAAACCTACTTTTGCCCACTCCTATCCTGTATACAGTAGATTCTCATCATTTGTGATAGTTATAAAATTGCTGTGAACACTGAATTAGTGAACATTGAACCTCTGTCCTAGGGGAAAAGATAGGGTTAGCTTCCTGTGAACCTCTGGTCATGACATTTCGTTTGATGTGTGTTTCTGTTTAAAGACACCTTATTCAATATATATTGTTGATTCATTAACATTGAACTCAGAGAGCGGTGCTATAACTTATACCTGAACGAAGCACGGCTAACATACATATTTCCTCTGTAATGCACATTACAGGACTTCCTGTGCTGAAGAACACTAGCCAGCACTTCAGCATGATGTTGGGGGGCCATTTTAAATGGCAAAATCAAATGCAAGGAATGCGACACTAAAAAGACTACAGAAAGAGTACTTGCTTACAGTCTGAGAGCTAAGATAAGAAGGTAGAGAGTCACCTTGTACAGACACAGCTGGGAATGAGTACATTGGGTGACGCACGTTTTCACCGCTCTGTGCATTTATTTATTTCTGAGAATGGTTATCAGAGTGCTGTGAGTATTGATTTGGGGGTTGCAAATAAATTTTAATGAGTAGGCAAATTCACAAATTCAGGGTCTGTGAATAGGGAGGTTGACTCAGTATCTTTCTATAATGTGTTTTTCTTACCCTGTTCAACAATAATTTATAGATATCCTTCCATGTCATTGTCTATGGTCTTTAGTTCATTCACCCCATGTTTGTTGAGCAACTACCAGGCACTGTGCCTCGTTCTGGAATATACTGAATAAACCAGAATAGAATCTGTGTTCATAGAGGTTAAGTTCATTGTAAATAGATAATGTAATGCTAGGTAGTGCTCTGAAGAAAAATAGACTAGTATGAGGGGTAGAAAATGACAAAGAGAGTGACTAGATAGAGTGGTTGGAGAAGGCCTTTCTGATGGGGTGACGTTTCAGCAAGATTTGAATGATCTGAAAGAGTCAGGGGTTCTAGCAATCGCCCTATGTCTTTATAAAGTTGCAAAATGAGATATTTTAACTGTAGTCAGTTAAGACGACTGCCTCTCCTCTCTGACTTCCCCTCTGACATTCAGTAGTCACCCCTTATCCACAATTTTGCTTTCTATGCTTTCAGTTACCTGCGGTCAGCCTAGGTCCACAAATATTAAATGGAAAATTCCAGAAACAGGCAATTCACAAGTTTTAAATGCATGCCATTCTGAGGAGTGTGATGAAATCTCTCACTGTCCTGTTCCATCCTGCCCAGGATGTGAATCATCCCTTTGTCCAGCATATCTGTTGTTGGACACACTCCCCACCTGTTAGTCACTTAGTAGCCATCTCAGTTATCAGATGGACTGCAGTACAGTCTTGTGTTCAAGTAACCTTTGTTTTACTTAATGGCTCCAACGAACAACAGCAGTGATGCTGGCAATTCAGATGTGCGAAAGAGAAGCTATGAAGTCCTTCCTTTCAGGTGAAAAGCTGAGTCCAGTAAAATAAGACATTTTGAGAGAAAGAGGCCACATTCACATAAATTTTATTACAGCATATTCTAATTATCCTATTTTATTATTAGTCTTTTTTGTTAACCTCTTACTGTGCCTGATTTATAAATTAAACACTATCAGAAGTACGTATGTATAGGAAAAATCATAGCATATATAGGGTTCTATACCATCTGCAGTTTCTGTCAGCCACTAGGGGTCTTGGATTGTATTCCTCATGGATAGGGGATGACTACTGTACTTCTTGTGTTGGATGTTCTTGGCCATGGACATTTTTAGGAACAGTATAAGGCAGTGGTGTGCTGGTAAATGTTCATTTGTTTTTTTAAGATATTTATTTATTTGTTTTTAGAGAGAGGGGAAGGGAAAGGAAAAGAGAGGAAGAGAAACATTGATGAAAGAGGAACATTGATTGGTTGCTTCTCACATGCACCCTGACCAGGACTGAACCCACAACCCAGGCATGTGCCCTGACTGGAATCAAACCGGTGGCCTTTCACTTTGCATGATGACACACAGCCCACTGAGCCACGCCAGTCAGGAGTATGCTGGTCAATGTCTGACAACCAACTCTCGGGAAATGAAATCCCTAGTTTATAGCACTTGTCACTTACCGTGGCCAATTTCAAGCTATCAGTGTGACATCACAGAAAGCATCAGCACATCACTATGCAGTATTTCCAATGTCCTGATACCATAGATGTAATTTCAGGAACATATATTAATTAGATCTAGAGACTTAATCAGGTTAAGATTTGATTTTATTATCTTTGACCAGACTGTGTCATGGGTAGTATCACACATGTCCACCAGTAAATCCATAATGTATAATAACCTTGTTTAAATAATTTGGTATTTGCCAGCGTATAAGTCAAAGGAAAGCTATACATTATTTACTGAACATTCTCTTGGAACGATGACTCTAGTTTGCATTTGTAGAGATGTTCATTATGACAACAATCTTTTGAAGAAGTGAATTACTGACCTCGGTGATTCTGGTTCTGGAGTCTTGGCAGTAAACAAGTAGAGTAGATAGCCTAATTTCTAGTCACTGGTGAGCTAGTGGGACATGTTGGAGTCTTTTGTGCTGATTAATGTTAAGATTTAAAGATTGAAGTTATTACTTCTAGATGTTCCAATTTTTAAGGTAAAAGAAACAGGACTGCATTTTCCTGTTGCTCTGTGGCAAGGAACATCTATAAGGCTATGAGGGGTATTTCTAAGCAGTGTTAGTATCTACAGGTTCTCCTCTCTGGCTTGGCTTTGGTGTCTTCATGAGTGTAATTTTTGGCCTCCATCATTTCAGTTTCTGGGATTCTCCATCTCACCTTCAGCCTGTGCACTTCTGAGGTATTATTGCCCAGTCCATCTATGGCTCTGCTCTGGCTGATCACTCTAAAATACACAATCTTTTCTTTTTTGTCTTTCAGGATTAACACCATCAACACCTCCCACCCCCCACTCTCTATCTCTCAACAAATAAAAACAAACCAGCATATTCCCTTTCTTTTGCTGTCACAGATTACCCTAACTTCTGAGGGAAAAGTTCTGTGGGTCTCTGGTGAGTGAACTCTGATCTATAAGAGGTGTCTTACAGAAAAAAAATAAATAAAAACAACAACAAAAAAAACCAGACGAACTTTTTGGCCCACCCAATGATTTGTAAGCTTGCTCACAATGACCTGTAGCTTGTTCACTAATGATTTGTACCTTGCTCACAATGGCTATAGACCCTTGAACATCCTCCTAAATTATTATTTTCTGCCAATTAAACCCAGATTCTGGGCTACAGGTGTGAGTGGCCATTACTGGTACCTGGCCCAGAGCTCTTCAGAATCCTTTTAACCATCTGGGTGCTCCCATCCTGACATCTGTGTTATTTTGCTTTGACAAGTCCACCCTTAAGACTGTCTTCAGAGGCCACCCTGGGACCACTGGAGCCACTTTGGCTGCAGGTTCAAAGAGGTACAAGTGCCTGGAGCTCAGCTTCCTGTGGAGCAGCTCTTACCCACTGACGGTCTGGTTTAAGAGCAGAAAAGCCCACCTTTATTGCCACTGGCTGGGACACACCATGGGGCAAGATGGAGACTTTAGGAACTGTGTAGGATTCAGTTGAGGTCACCCGCTGGGACTTCACCTGTAATGGCATTCTTGTTAGGCTGCTGCTTCTTTTTCTTCCCCGTTCTTATATCCTCCTTTCTTTTCTTGGATTCTCCCAGGAGAACTTCTTCGTAAGTCCCTTGCACATAGATTCTTATCTCAGGGTCTGATTCTGGGAACCTGTGTAAGATAAGGGCAGTTAAACAGCTGCTGTGGTGCTGAACTCCCTGCCCCTATCCTTCCTGGCCTAGGCCTTAGAACTTCGCTCTGACTTTGATAATGCCATAGTCTCCATACTTCTTTTGGGACTACAGACCCCTTAGGACACTCTGGTATGAATGAACCTAAATATTTTTTCTTATTCTTGTCAGTTTCCCTTCCTCTCAATTTCTCCACTTCTCTGGAAAATTCTTCCATGGACAAGCGAGTTCAGAGAAATCTTCCAGCTCCCTGGCTTGTTCTCACACATTTGACCATTGCCTGGAGTCACCACAGCTGGGCCTGTCTCTTGGTTTCCACCTACGAGTGCTGATTTCCAGAGTGGTGCTTGAGTTCCTCAGATCCTGGACACAATGCATGGGGCCACTGCTGGGCCAGCCTCAGAGGACAGATCTAAATACTCAGCCCTCCCATTCTGCCCACAGGGTATCCTCTGCCTCCCAGCCAGCTGGCCCCTGGTTAGTGAACTTGTGAGGACAGAGGCTATAGGGACCTAACTAAATGCTCTAGCATTTATTGCAAAGCCAAGCTTAGTAATGGTGCTATTGAATGGATGAATAAATCACCTAGGTTATCACATAAGATTCTATTAACATCTCTATTTCTTTCTTGGCAGGTCCAAAACCCTGCTACTAATCTTAAACCCAATTTAGAATGTTCTCAACAGGGTGAATGAAGTGGCTTTGACAGAGAAGACGACAAACCTGATGTACCTGTACATATTCTCATGCCATCTTCAAGGCAGCATCGTGCAGGATAATGGGCCATGGTCAGCCAAACCTTAGATCCTATTCCAGTTCTGTCACTGATTAATAATAAGTGCTAATATTTACATTGCATCACTAGGTACCAGGAAGCGTCCTAGGCACTTAAGTTAAAATAATTCATTGTTTAACCCAAGAGGTAGATAATATCATCTGTTCACCATTTTAGAGATAAGGACATGGAGGACAATTGGCCCCTCAGGTGGCGGCAGAAATGAGACTTGAACCTGGGAGGTCTGACACCAGAGGATCTGTGTTTAATCTCTGTGATACCTACTGTGTGTGAGAATTAAATGGAATAATAGAGTAAAGGCTTTACAAGGAGGTGGTTCATTGTAGGAATTCAATAAATTCAGGGGGAAAAAAGGGCAGAGCACTTCCTTTTTTTTCTCCAAGTCTGTCTTTGTTAATTTTTTTTCAATTAATCTTTTATTTAAAAAAAATTCAAATATCTAATTGTTTTCAAAAGTAGAGTATAATATAATGAACCCCCACATACTCTTCACCCAGCTTCAACAAATACCAACTCATAGACACTGTTATCTATATCTCTTTCTAAATTATTTTGAAATAAATCTCCAGCATAATTATTTCATTTATAAATGTTTCAAGGTATATCTCTAAAAGATAAGTAATCTCTAAAAACACATCATCAAAACATCGATATCATATCTGAAACTAATGAAAAATAGTTCCTTAACATTATTGAATATCCTAGCAGGATTTGTGTTTCCCAGTTGTTTCTCATATACATTTCCCCCTACAAATTTATATGAATTAGGATTATACATAAAGTTCATAAATTGCAATAGCTTGCTATGTCTTTTAAGTTTCTTTGAATGTATTGCTCTTCTCCATGATTTTTTTCCCTCTAGTAATTTAATTAGGAAAGAACTGGGTTGTTTGTCATGTAGGTTTCCCAGGAAACTCTTCCCAGATGTGGATGAGCACATCTCCACAGTGATGTTTACCTTGTTTCTCTGTGCCCTGTTTTTCCTCTGTGCTGATAGCTCTAAAAGCTCAGTCAAATTCACATTTTATTGCTGTTGTTTTGTGGGTCAAGACTACTTTATAGATGGCGTGATCTATTTCCCTCAGGAGGTACACCTGTCTGATATTTCTCTTTTCAGTATGTTGTCAGTCACTGATAATTATGCCTAGATCTATTAACTTATCAGGGGTTAGAAATGGTGCTACTCTGCTCCTCCTCTACCTCATTTATTATGCAGAAGACTTCTATGTTGAGAAACTCCCCTAATTAATTATTTGGTTATCCTGAGTTATAGCTCATTTAAGAAAGGCAGAGTAAGTGCTAGATATTTTTCCTTTACCAGTTTTTAAATAATGTATTGGTTTCCAAACTCATAGAATCAAACATGTGTTTTTCTATACTTTTTAAAAATGAAACACTTCAAATTTTTAGAAAAATCGACAGATATGCCCCTTACCTAAAAGCATGAGTTGTTAAAATGTTAACACATTTACTTTCTCTATATAAATATTTGTAAAAACTCCTGAAAGTAGGGTGCAGACATCAAGGCAGTTCTTCCCTAAATATTTCAACATACATTTCTTAAGAACAAGGGCACTTTTCCTATATAACAACAATACTACTATCATCAGAAAGAAATTTAACACAAATATAGTATTTAATAATTAATTCATATTCAAATTGCCAAAAAATCTTTTAAAACGGATTTTAAAAATCCAGGAACCAGTGCAATATTATGTGTAATATTTCATCATGTCCCTTCAGTCTCTTTTATTATTCTTTTGATTATTTTCTCTTGTTGGCATAGGAAGCAAAGTTTACCTGACCCAGAGCCCATTATACGGCTTCATGCTGCCCGAGGGGTCATGTATGTAGATTATATAGGTGATGCCCTTTACTTCCCATTGCATTACAGCAGGAGGCGTAGAACGTCAGTTTGTCCCAACACTGGCGATGGAAAGCTTAATTCTTTGTATAAAGTGAAGTTTGCCAGATTTCATACTAGCAAAGGGAATTTTTTCTTTTGTAACAGATAAGTACTATGAGTATTTAGAGACTGTTTGGAACTTCTGTACTCCGCAAAGATATTAGCATATACTTATGATCTTGCCTGAATCAATTATTACATTGGTGGCTGCAGAATGTTGATTTTCTTTTTTTTTTTTTTTCTTTTCTTTTTTTACTGTGAGGTTGCCTCTCACTCGTGCCCCTAACTGGGGATCTGACGTGCAACCTAGTAATGTGCCCTGACTGGGAATCGAACCAGCGACACTTGGCTCGCAGGCCGATGCTCAATCCACTGAGCCACGCAGCCAGGGCTAGAATGTTAATTTTCTAATGTTATATGTTCTATAGCTGGTCTTCTGTGAAGATGAGCTTCCTCTACTTCCACATTTTTTTCTAAGTAACATTGTGAACTCAGAGTTTTTTTTATAATTCTGTAATCCATTATCATCATTATTCTTTTTTAATGTACAAATTGGTCTAAATTACAGCCCCAATTTTTTTGGGGGGGTTGTTTGTTTGTTTTTTTAATATGTTCTTCTTTGTTTTTTAATATGTCCTCATTGGTCTTTGAGCACTTACTTGTTTTCTGGCACAACTAGACATTCTGGCTCACCTTGTTCTCCATTATTTGAGTAGGCAGCTTCTTAAAGGAGCCCTGGTTGTTTTCTGTGAATAATGGTTTTTTAGAAATTGTGATCTGGGTGCCAAGTGTGCCTACTGCTTCTGAGATGTCATTGCTTCAGGCTCTTTCAGTGGGAAAAGCCAGCAATATCCTTTTACCTGTTTGTTAAGTCAGGAGCTCAAACTCAGCCTAAAATAGGAAACTTACCTTTCCCTATTTTATGTTTCTATCTTCTAATCACAATGACAACTTGGTTCTTGACAATATTAAGAAATTTGTTCATTTTCTTTATTCCATAGTATTCATAAAAACTTTCAGAGTTATTACATCAATATGTCTACCAACAAAGAACCTATAGTAAAATTCAAAATATCTTCATAATTTTTTTGTTTCTCTTTGTCCTCAGACTATCTCCCCCTAAAATAGGGTTTCTCAACCTCAATAATATTCACATTTTGGGGTGATTATTTTTTACTGTGGCTGTCCCAGGTTATGTAGGATTTTTAGCACCATTTCTGGCCTCTAGATGTTGGATTCTGGTACTTCTTCCTTAACCCCCAATGGTGACAACCAAAAATGTCTGTGGACATCATGAAATGTTTTATGGAGATGAAATCACTCTTAATTGAAAATCACTTCACAAAGAGGTACATGCAGGCTGAGTACTGTTTTCAAAAGCTGCTCAATTTTATTATGCTGTTAGTTATATTATCAATTCGATATTGATTTTTTTCTATTTGTGTTCAATCTTAGGATGTGCTTTTCTTTTATCATTATTAAACTAAATTTTAATTTCTAAATAAACAAAACATCCACATGGTTCAAAAGGAAAAACTTATAAAAAAAGATACACTCAATAAAGTCTCCTCTGCATCCCTCTTCCTGCCACTCTGTGCCCATCCAACATCCGCCTATAACTATTTTCATTAATTTCTGGTTTCTCTTTCTTAAACAAAATATATCATGCTATATATTCTCCTCGGACCTTGATGTCTCCACTTAAGCATATATCTTGGGTATCACTGAAAAACAATTCACAGAAATCTTCCTCATGTTTTCACAGCTACTTAGTGCTCCTCCATTGTGTGGCTGCTTCATAGATATAGTCTACTCTCTCCCAGAGATGGACATTTAGGCTGTTTGCAGCATTTTGATAACACAAATAATTCCACAATGAATAACTCTGTGCAAGTTTTGTTTTTGGCTTGTGAGAATGTGTCTTTGAGGTAATAGAGCTGTGGTTTCAAAGGTTAATGCATGTGCAGTTTGCTTAGATATTGCTAAATTCTTCTCCACGGGATTTGTACCACTTTGCTCTCCTGCTAGCAAGATGTTAGAGAATGTGTTGTCAAGGCTTAAATGTGTTCCAATCTGATAGGTGAGGAAGTATCTCAGTATGAATTTAGTGTAGTGTTGACTTGCTTTTATTATGAGTAAAATTGCACATTTTTACATGTTTATGTTCTTTTAGATGTGTGTGTGTGTGTGTGTGTGTGTGGTGTGGCTTTTGGTTATATCTCTCCTGAAATTTTTACAGATATTAATATATTAGATTTTTATTTGTTATACGTGTTTCAAATATTTTCTCTCAATTTGTCTTTTAATTTTACTTAGGACTTTTTCTTTGCCATGCCAAGGTTGGAGTTTTTTGTTTTTTTTTTTTAAGTTTTTTAGATACGCTTTTCGGTGTTTTTTTCCCTCACGTTTGGATTTGAATGATAATTAGTCGGTTTTCCCCACAGTAGATTATAGAGATAGTTAACCATGTTTTCTTACTACTGCTTGAATTATTTTATGTTTTATACTTATATCTCTAATATTTTGAAGTTTATTCTGGTGTATGGATCTAATTTTATTTTTTCCAAATAGGGTCACATTTTCCTCAAAACTATTTAATAAGGAGTCTTTCTTTACCCCATTGACCCGTGATATCACCTTTGTCATGTATTTAGGTCTATTTTCTGTTCTGTTCCATGGTCTGTCTCTCTATTTATATTAGAGTACCTCACTTTTTAATTTTAGAGGCTTTCTAGTATACATTAAATCTGGTATGACTAGTCCCCCCACCCCACATTGCTGCTTTTTTCTTCTTCTTCAGGGTTTTCTTAGCTATTATTGCATTTTTATAAACATGAATTTTAGAATCCACTTGACTAAATTCAGCAACAGTTATTAGTATTTTTATTAGGATTGAATTAAACTTATATATTAACTTGAGGAAAACATTAATATTTTTGTAATGTTGAGTCATCCTATCCAAGAGAATGGGGAAATCTTTCTGTTTTTTGATGTCGACTTTAATGTCTTTCAGAAATAAATTAAAGCTTTAAAATGTTCTTTATGTGGGTTTTACATATTCCTTGCTAAATTTACTTATAATATTTTACCATTTTTTGTAGCTCTTGTAAAAACATTATATTTTCTAATTGGTTATGGTTTTTGTTTTGAAGACCATTGAGTTTTACATGCTAATTTTTTCGTATCCTGATATCTTAAGGAATTATTTTATAGTTTTGTTTTATCACTGAATGGCTAAGGTTTCCCAGAATTTTCATCATATCGTCTACAAATAGATAATTAGTAATTATTAATTTAATAATAGTTTAAATTTTTTTTCCAATTTTAAAATCATGTCTATCTGGAATCCTCTTATGACCTTTGTCTTTTCTTTTTCAATAAGACACCAGAATGAACACAGGTATGTTACACTACAGGCTTTACTGTCTGATAGGCATCGTGATTCTGGGGAAAGCATTACAGAAAACAATGTGCCAGGATGTCCCCAGTTGAATTTGTCACCTTTACCTCTAAACCAGGTCTTCCACTGCATTTCTAGGTATTTCTTGAGTGTTCCTAAATCTTGGTTTTAGCTCTGACTTTTCTTTCTTCTTCTGCCTTTACATCATCTTATCTGCTAATTCACACAGATTTCATTCGCTTCAGCAAATTTTCTTCCTTTTCCCTACATCTAATGTCTGGTCCACTTGTTGGTTCAAAGGCCCGGACCCATTGCTTCAACTGAAGGGCCATCCCATCTTCAGGAGCTCGTCTGGGTTGGCTCAGTTCTCTGCTGCAACTGCATTCAGTTTACTTCCCTCGCGGCCCCATCCTACCTTTCTCACATACTAAAAGGGGTTTCTGAGAGCGCTCCTCAATAAATTTCCTGCATAAGGGTCTCAGAGTCTCAGTATGTTTCTCGGGGAATTCCGCCTGTGACATCTCCTGTTCATGCCGACCGCTCCAGCCAGGTGTCCACCCTCATCACTGCTTGCTTAGAATATTGCAGATGTTTTATAACTGGTTCTTCCTCTCACTGGCTCCCCTTCCAGTCTCAATCTACACAGCTGGAGGCAAATTATTTACCCCAAGACACAGCTCAAATTGTGCTGTTTTCCTGCTCAAAAACCTTGGTGACTCCCTGATTATTTAATTAGGTTATTATCCTTATTGTGACCTTCAGACACCTGCCTGATTTAGCCTCTGCTATTTTCATCTGGCATACTCTACTCCAGTTCATACTCCGATGCCCCATTGAAATCCCCTAAATCTACTGCAAAAATTTCTCCTTTCTACATTTGTCTCAATTTTTCTCTCTTCTGTTATCTCCTCTTTATAAAATTCTAATTGTTTTTCAAAGTCCATTTCAAACACCACGTTCTCCATGAGGATTGTCCTTGTACTTCAATCATATGTCATTTCTTTTTCATTAGTCATCCCAATGCAATTTGTACTTCTCCTTGCTCTCTACTTGATCATATATACTTATATATTTATTTTATCATTTTATCTCTCCTCCCCATATTGCCACTTGCACTGATGAAGTATAATTTTCAGAGCAAGGTGTTTACCTAAATTGTCTTTATATTGTTTGAAGCAACAATCATAATCATTAATGCTCGAGTTTAATAAAGTATTACATTTTTAAACTCAATTAAATGTGAGCTGCCAATTTTGGACACTTGCATGAATGCTTTTTATTTTCCAACTTCTCAAGTTTGGGGGAGGAGAACTTCATATTAGGGCACTATATAACTAAGGTTTTTTGAATAATTCATATTTATACTATTTTCCAGTACAATTTTCATCGGAAAGATCTCTGAATTTTCCTTTAAAAAGTTTTTAAAACAAAGGACAGAATGGTGCCCCCATATAATAATGACCATATCTTATTAGATATAGGCAAGAACTGTATGGAATTCCTGAGGGTGGAAATGTACCATGAAACCAGATAACCAGATGATGTGACATCAAATCCTTGTGCAATTCAAAGCACAGCTGTGGGACAGGAACCTGGAATCAACCATGAGTTACTTTCTCTCCTGTTTTTATCCTGCAAATGAAATGATGTGGGTTTTGTTTTCTTATTCTGCACAGGCTGCTTCACCCTTATCAACATAACAGCTTTTCTTTCTTTTTTTAAATTTTATTTATTTATTTTTAGAGAGAGGGAAAGGAAGGGAGAAAGACAGGGAGAACAATATCCATGTGTGAGAGAAACATCAATTGGTGGCCTTAAACACACTCCCAACGGGGGACTGGGCCCACAATCCAGGCATGTACCCTGGCTGGGAATCGAACAAGCTACCTGTTGGTTCGCAGGTCGGCGTTCAGTCCAATGAGCCACACCAGTGAAGACTAGCTTTTCTTTTTCTATGCACATTGGCATCATTTTATTGACTAATATGTCTTTCCCTGCCAAATGGGAACAGTGATATTTTCCAAAGCTCTCTTGATTGATATTTGATACTGCCCACAACACTACAATTAGAGACAATAAAAACAGGGCACTAATTAAAAATAAGTTTTTGTTGTTAAAAATAATACTGATGTAGGCAATCTGTAGAGAGAAATAAAATTGAATGGGATGTCAAAATACATTTTTAATTTTGTTTATCTATTTATGTTATCCTATCCTCAGAATCAGCTAACTATCATTAGTATCTTACTTGAAACGTTAATGTCTCCTATTAGAGGATAGGAATTGAGTTTTTAACAAGCAGAGTGTGGTTGTGGTTGGATAGAACGGTATAGGTTGTATTTACAGTATTCCCTCACTTATCCTGGCTATTACGTTCTAGACGCCACCCCCACCCACCCCGCAATAGGTGAAAATCCATGAAGTAGGAACCTTACATTTATTTTAGTAGTTCTATATATCTTAAGGCTTTATAAACCCTTTCCACACACTTATAAACCATTCCCAGTCCCTTATTAATCTTTCCCACTCCCTTATTAACCTTTTCCACACTTTTATAAATATTACTTATGTTCTTAAACATATTCTATACCCTTAAACCTACGTAACTTTAACAACATACACATACGGTACCGAGAAATCTTGCAATATAGCAAAAAATCCACGATAAATAATTAAATACAATATTTTTAAAAATCCCGCGATACAGTAAGGTTGCGATAAGTGAACCGCAATATAGAGAGGGACTACTGTATATAAAATCTTTCATTAAAAGGACTTTGAGTACTTCATAAGCATGGCTTCATGAATCCTTCCAACATCCTTAGGAGATGAATAGAGTTTTTGTTCCCATTTGACTAACAAAAAACTTGTTAGTTAGAAATGAGGAGCCTTGAGCTTCATATTCACCCATGACCATGCAAATATGAGCTACATAGCCTTTTGATCCTTGATGCTATAACTATACTTGTATAAATGATACACCTGTTCTGATTTGATGCTATTGTTATTTTTATTTGCTTTGGCATTAGACCATTTAAAAAATTGTCATGTAGAAGCTTTCATAAATATTTTGTATTATGAGGTATCATTTTTAAACCTCTGCTTATTGTAATAATTCTACTATAACAGGGCTTTGTTTTGCCCAATTATATAGAGGTTACATTTCACTTGTCTTAGCCTTCGTGACTACAGCCACAATCCCAGATTTGAATGAAGACTGGTCCTAAGTAAGGAATTGCTATCCTAAAGCCCATGAACCTTGCTTTGTCAAAGACAGCATTTGGGTTCCATCACCCTAGCAATATATGAAGAGTAAAGCAAATGGTAACTAGACAGGTATCCACTGACATCAGTAAGAAATGACAACTGAAAAGGGAGAGAGAGTTCAAAAAAACAGTTTGCTATGGACGGTGAGAGTATATGGGGGATTTTGAATATTCTAAGGAGATAAAGGTATGTAAATATTATAACTGATTGGTTATTTAACACGGTTTCTAGTCATTTTTTTAATGGTAGTTTGGGAGTGTTCGGTACCTTACCTAGTTCTAAGACAGGAACAAAATGACAGGGGTAAGTAAATATTTGATGTGTTGATAGATCTTAGTGAGATTCAATTAGAATTAAGTTATATTCTGTGTACCTATGAGATAAGACATTTGTAATTCTGTGTTAAAGACTAATATCAGAAATGGTTTTTAAAAAGAAGTCCCTGAAGTAATAGGTACCAGAAAATTAAGAGTCCTTTTTCCCCCCAAAAGAGAATGAGTTGTGTTTCATCCAGTATAAGTCTGGAGCCTTAGCTGATCAGTGAGTGAGTTATGTGCTGGCCCTATGGCAATTGTCAGAGGGTCTTAACATTGCTGCTAATTATCTGTCAACAGGAACACCTGGCAATGGCAACAGAGGTGAATGTTACCAGAGAAGAAGGCATGGGAGCCTCACTGAGTTAGTGTAAGACTGGCAGAGAACAATAGAAATGGTGCCAGCCAGACCTCCATGAATTGACCCTTCGTTAGTTCCAGGCTCTAGATTTTATGGACTCTACTTGGCTTTGAATAAAGATGAAAAAGAGATCAGCTTGACTGTCTCCTTTTACCCATATATAAATATACTCCAAGGAGAAAACCTGATTGCACTTTCTGTAACTCTGCACCTGAGTCTTCCAAATCACAGAATATTTTGGACCTGGTGTTCATCGTATCAATTGTCATTATACCAAATAATTTTTGGCTCTCAGAGCACTTGAAAAACATGTTTTGAAGATTCTGTGTAGCATTCTGGGTGGGGTGGTTTCTAATAGGCTCAATTTTAAAAACAAAGCAGAGCTGTAAGACCGGTGATTAGTACTGATGCAACAACTCCACAGCTATGCTGACTGTGCATAGTGCTCAGAATGCTCTAAACCCATGCTGGGCTGACATGTCTTTCACCATATGTTGATGGAAGAAGGCTAAAGAGCGTGTGGTACACAGTTTTCATCTTTATCCGAATAAACTCAGTTCCTGCAAAAGTTATTTGATAATGAGAATATACATATATTTATCTTTTTTTAAATTAAAAATATTTCATACATATAATGAGTGTAAAGTAGTATAAATTATAACAATAAAACTTATACCCCTGTGTTTACCACCCACCTAGCTTAAGAAAAAAATCTTTCAATTTTCATGAAACTCCTCATAATTATTTCTTATTTTTAATCACTGTAGAGGTAATCACTATCTTGATCTTTTATTTATTATTCTTATTCTTCTCCTTAGTTTTTGCAGTTTCTAAATATATATAAATATAAAAGTATTTGTACTGTATATATTTATTACTTGTAAATAAGTATAATAAAATAATAAGCAAAGGAATATATATATATCTCTCTAACAAAACAGTGTTAGTTGTACAAGTTTTCTAACTTTATATGAAAGATATAATATTTTAGGCTCTCTTCCATGATTTGCTTATTTGTTCAGAATTTTATTTGTGAGATTTATTTATATGCATATAATTCATCAATTTTCTCTGTTGCAGGTATTCAATATCATAAATATACCACAAGTTATCTATTTACCCTCCTTTGATCGACAGTCAGGTTATTTCCAGCCTATCAGAAACATTCTTTTATGTATCTCCTGGTGTTAACAGGTAAGATTTTCTCTAGGTTATGAAAAGTAGAACTGCTGGTAGTGGAATATGCACATCTGCAACTTTCCTAGATGATGCCAAGTTGTTTTCCACAATCAGTGAATCAATTCACCCTCCCACTAACAGTGGCTCATAGTTCCCATTGCTCCAGATCCTGTCCAACCTTTGGGACAGTTAGATGTTCAAGTTCTTGCCAATTCAGTGGGAGTGAAATAGTATCTTGTAGTGGATATAGTAGTATTTCCCCTTGTTTCTAAAAAGGTTGAACTTCTGATGATATGTTTCTGCTTTGGCTAAATGTCTGTTCATTTTGCATTCCCGTTTTACTATTGGGTTGTTGACTTTTCTTGTCTGTTTTTAGGAGTTCTTTATATATTCTGGACACAGATGCTTTTTAAAATTATTCATGTCTGTTGCAAACATCTCCCAGGTTGTTGTTACTTTTTCAATTTATTTTGATACAGTCTGTGATTTCTTTAAAATTTTTACAAAAGTAAACACATATATTTTGCTTAATATTTGAAGAGGCAAAACTGAATTAATTGTAATACTGAGAATTTTTATTCAGACATAAGAATGGCAGAGATATGTTTCCTGACAGACAATTCAAAGCAATCTATTGAGATGATAATATCTTGTCTTAAACAAATAGATTCCTTTATTTATTTAACTGAATCCTATCATCATTTTGGGCTTATCCAAAAAGGCTGTAAAAATATAAAATGACAACACATCTCTGTCCTTCCTTCCAGCATCCAATTTCTGGTAAAGGCAGTTTATACTTATCTCCCTTTCCTTATAATCACTCACCCCTTCTCTTTTGGTGATCCAGCTTCCCAGCGTGACATGCTAGGAAATTGATCCTTCAAAGATTTCAGTGACCTGTAATTTCCAAATTGAATGGCCTCTTATTTAGAATTGCCAGATTTAGCAAATAAAAATACAAAATTTCCAGTTAAATTTGAATTTCAGATAAGCAAGTCATAACTTTTAGTATACGTCCCAAATGTCCCACTGTATATCCCAAATATATACTCATCATCCCCCACTTCAAACACATTTAATTGAGCACAGGCTACTATCAATGCTTCAAGTAGTTATTTAGTAATTTCCAAGTAGTGATTGTAATTCTGGAGTGAAACAAAGATATGGAAATTTTGGTATTTAGTTCATGCAATGTTTTACAGAACAGTGAGCTCTGATGACATTTCTTTCCAATCAAATGCTATTCCAGCAGTCTCCAGACCTGAGACTTCCCCCTTCTGTGGCTAGATTCTCTCAAGGCAGTGTGGTTGGGAAACAAGATACAGGCTACCATAAGTTATCCTGGTGGGAAGAGATAGAGCTTTAGAGAATTACTCTGACGAGGGAATCTAGCTCTAAAAAAACAAAGAGGTTAGGCTGGGGAGTGGAGATGAGTAAGGTGAAGTAAACTTGGGGTTGCTCCTGGGTCTTAACCTTTCTTTCCTCCCCTAATCCTTCATCACACACTTTTACATTTTCCCCAACTTCTCCTGTCCTCTGCAAGGAAATGCAAGAGACAAATAAATATAAACCCCAGATATAGAAATTAAAGCAGCAAGAAAATATCTTGGAGGGTTTCAAATAGGTGAAAAAATGTGGTCAAAATCCTTCCTAAATAAATGTATTGTACTTTTATTTGATTTGAACTTTTGACTGCAGTAATAATTTCAAGAGTAAATGATTTGAATTATAGAGTTTCAGTAACTCAGAAATAAGAGTAGTATACCATAAACAATAGCACTTAAAAATAGCCCAATATGACAAAAACAAAAAACAAACAAACAAACAAAAAACCCCACAGGATTTCTAAAACCAAAAATCATCACTTTCTTCAAGGTTCTAAGTCTTCAGCCATTGCTTTAGGTATTAAAATTCAATTCCTCCTTCAAGAGCCACCTTGAAAGTCATTGTCTTTCTTCTTAAGACTTCATGAGTCTCAAAAGTCTCAATCCTTGACTCAAAGTAAGTTTGCATTTCAGCTTAGTCCTTACTTACTGACGCTGCTTTATGAGTCCCTGTCCCCTCCTGAATCATCACTTCCTTAAGAGAAGAACCCAGGCTTTATTTCTAGTTATTTTCCCACTGTTTTTGGCACTGGATTACGCTTGAAAACTGTTAATCTAAACCTCATTTAGCATCAATGCAAAGAAAAAACAATTCATTTTGCTCAGCTTGACAAGCATGCGTTTTATTGAACAATGTTAGATATGTAACATTGATAATATATTCTATCTCCAAAATTATACATTGATAATCTGTCTTTATAGTCAACGTATAGGAAATACTTAAATATTTCAAAAGAGACAGTTGTATACATAAGTGATAAAGGCATATTTAAAAAGCAAGAGCAACAGGGGAAAATTTGGGACAACTGTAATTGAACAACAATAAAATTTTTAAATATTAAGAAAAAATAACAAACAAGGGTCTAAAAACATGTTTGAGCCACTAAGCAAGGAAAGGTCATTTTTAAATGATAGGTCTTTCTCTTTTCTGAAATGTCAGAAGACGTTTAATGTGTCTGCAAGGAGGAATTTTGAGAAACAAGGAATGTAGCCTTTCCCCCAAAGACTTCAGCTATATATTATCATGGATTCCGATTTATATATGTGGCAACTGACGACATTAAGCAACTTGCCTAAAGGGAGTCATTGACTAGACCTGGAAAAATCGCCCATCTTGTGCTGTAACCCTTACACTGTGTTGACAGAAGTCAAGCTCTGCAGACTGTTTTGTAAGTGTTACGCTAACATAATGTTAGCAAACAATAAAGCCACATCTGCTGCAGACACAGCCAGAGAAATCAGTTTTTTTTTTTTTTTTTTAAGCACAAAATGACCTGGGAGAGAGGAAGTAAGTCTGAGAAAGATGAGCCCGATGGTTGCGAACATTTTTGTATTAAAGACTTAAAAAAAAATGAATGTTCATTCCCCCCAAAGTAAGAACATCAAGCCACGACAAGGATTCCTATGCAATACTTTCCTATCCCTTCCTTCTGAATAGACCAGTTTTCTTGTTACTCTGACATGGACACAGCTTTACTGAAATGACAGGAGGAGAGAGAAGTATCTGTGTTTCATATGGGGAGAAGTTATATTGAAATAATTGCTGAAATTATAAAAAAAAAGAAAAGCCTAGCATCAAGAGAGTGGCTTCCAGTGTTTCCCCATAATGCTTCTATGAAAAAAAAGGGGCATGTCTTTTAGATCATTGCTAGAATATTAAATGGCTACCATAAGCTTTTCACAGTTTGGTTAAAATATGTAACCAGATCCTAACACTCATTATGAAAACACACATGGAAAATTCTTTTTCATTTAGAGTAGACAACCTAGAAACACTGTTTTAGCCACAAGAATGTATCCCTATGAATACGACACCTGAGCCCCAGACTGCAGTGCTGCTTTAATTTGTCACACAAGGGCTAAAATTTTTGTTTTGCTTCAAATTCCTCTCAAAGCTCTATTTTGAAACTCTTGGGCAAGAGGTGATGTGGGGACAACATTGTATTCATAAAGATTTCAAAAATGTGGAGGTCTCTTGGCTAGACCTATTTTGCCACTCATGCATTATATACTGCAGGAAGTTGCACACATACTACAAGTTCATTAACACTTAAGATGTTCTTATGTTTGTGCATTTATACATGCAGGTACACTCATGCATATAAAAATTTTTTGATGCAAACATACCTTTTCTAGACAAGATGAATAATCAAATATTTATGTACTTGATATACGATTATTGTCAGATATCTTAAGAATTTACTTCTCATATCCAGAATTCTTTAGGCAAAGAGAATTAAGCTTAAAATTCAGGAAAGACAACAGCAGTTAATTGTATAAAATACAATGTGCTGGATTCCATCATTACCAACTTCCTAGCCATGAGAAATGTACTTTGGAAGCTTTGTCAATTCTTTAAGGCCACTAATACATTAGTGTACTAATAGTCTTAAGAAATGATGTCATTATGAAAAGTGCTAATTTACAATTTAGAGCAAGTTATGTGGTGGCTGAATCTAACCCAATATGGTGTCATTGCCTGAATCTCAAAAAAAATCCGATACTTGTTTCCTTGAGGTATTTAAGGCAATAATAGGGGAATGGGTTCTACTCGACCATCTTTTGGTCATTAATTGATTCTTTCATTTGGCATATCTTTTTTCAAGTACCTTTCTCTGAGCTAGAAACTGTTTTATGTGCTGGAATAGAATGTTGAATAAGGTAGCCAAGTTTGTCTTTTCGGGGTCTATATTTTAGTGAGAGAGACAGGTAGAAAATGATTTCTGTTAGGGCCAGAGACCCCATTTTGCCTACCCTGTGACCTGCCACAAGAAGCTATCTGCACGCCTGCTTTCCTGTGTTGTCGAAACTACCGCTCCCTGTTGTGTGGCCTGAGGTCACTTCTGTGTTCTCAGAAACCCCCTCTCCCAGTTTTGCAAGAATCAACTATTTTAGCCTGCAGTCAGGTCATTACACTTGCTTGCCCGGACTCTGATAATCCTGTTACTCATGATGAGAGCCCTTCAAAATCCTGCTCTGTTTCTGCTCAGGGCCGCAGTCACTCCAGACTCAGGGCATCTGCTTGGGCCTCCTCAGTAATGGCTTTGAACTGGTTTAGACATCTCCTGCCTCCTTCCTCAAACGAATCTAACAATTTCCATTAATGATGAGTGATACAAAGAAAATTAAATGGGACAACTTTTTGTGAGGGGTGTCAGGGAAGCCTTCTGAGGAAATAATATTTGAGTTCTGTTTGTTAACTTATATTTGAGATGGTGAAACATTCAGGTTGAGGTTAATGATCAGGGAAGAAAGCAGGACTGTTTGTTGATCATCGGGCAATAACTTGAGTTCTGGGAAAAAAGAGTGGAGCTCCAAGGGAGGTCGAAAGCATCCTTCCCAAAGCTTTGAAAGCCTTAGTGAAGTCAGAATTCCTAAAATAATCTTTAAAATCCACACCTTTTAAAATCTTTACCTTCTAAGGTGCTCCAAGAAGGACAGGGACCTGGGGCTAATAAATTAAGGACAATTTGGAAGTGTTCATAGACTCAACTCTAACAATACAATTTCAGCACAGTATTCCCACCTGTCCCTTCCAGGGGTGCTGGTTTTCTCTAATCCATTTTGATCTGTATTCTGGTGGCAAGGAAGAGGGCCGGTTGTGCTTGTATTGTTCATTCCACTCATTCTTCCAGAACAGGCACTATGTTTATAATAAACCAGTAGAACTTTGGGTGGGAAATGTTTTTTTCCCCCTGTTATCAGAATGTAGCCAGACTTAAAGAAGACTCGTTATCTATTAGTCATTTGGCATTCCAAACACGTGGGTGTGGACTCCCCACCTGGCTGTGGCTTGCCTGAATTGTAACAAAGTTTGTCCCAATTATGTTGCTTAAAAGCTGGAGAGATGATGGTTTTTTGGAAGTTCAACCAGAAGTCTAGTGCTTAGGCTAGAATATTAGTAATATTAGAAATTTGTAAAGCAGGAAAATGACATTTTTAAAGACTGTAACAATAAAGTTAAGTGAGTACTTTAAAATGAATAAAACAAAAACATAACCTCAGAAATGAGCTTGGTACTTTAAAGAATCATTAGTGTTAGATTGGCGCCCGGAAGAAGGGAGGAGTCGGGGGGACTAGTTCAAAGCCTTTATTGAAGGATGTTCAAGTGGGTGGGCTGAGTTCTAGCAGACTGCAGCACCAAAGGAAGGGGTAGAGGGACTTCTAAGGGTGTGGGGCAGACCCCAGGTGGGTGAGCCACCTTGCTGATCAGTTCCAGATGTCCAGGGTGTAGGTGTTTACAAAACAACAATGTCCTCTGATTAGGGATGGCTGCTAGGAGATTTATGGTCCTTGTTTCTGGGAAATGCTTGAGGGAGAGGGGGTTTCTGATAACACAGGACCCCAGGCATTACTGCAGGCCACACAACAGGGGGTGGTAGTTTCGAGAACACAGGATACCTGGTGTGGCCACTGGCCATTGCTTGTGGCAGGTCACTGGGCGGTAAAAATGACAGTCTCTGGCTCTAGCAATTAGAGCAACAAGTAAGTCCAAATAATTTTTAATTTCTTTTAAAAATTCTTTCTGGAATAGTTTTGGTTGCATAGGTGAAAATTCTTATTTTTAATTGACATTTCCCATTTGTGATCAAAATTTATTTCTCCTCATGGAAAAGAAAAAAACAAAAAAATTCACAGGCCTTAGAGAGTCACAGACCTGGGTCACATCCAATCTCTGCTACATGCTGGGTTTATGACATTAGAAAGTATTTCAAAAAGTTGGGAAAATTATAACAGCCTCTAAAAATATACATTTTTTGAATTCAGCAATTCTACTTCTAGGAATTTAAGTGAAGAAACCGATCATAGAAATGCAGAGTCTTATCTGTGAAGAATGCTTACTTGGAGCATTGACATGCCGGAATTCTTTGAGTAGATCCTGACACACCCACATGTAGGAATTCCAAACAATGAGTAAAGGTGACATTTGTAGAAGAAATTTAGTGACATGAAAAACTGTTCAGAATATCATAATAAGTGAACAATTTTGAAGTTATGCACACTGTGATTAATTTGAGGGGAAAGAGCATAATTGTGTACTCACTTGTTGAAGAAAGACTAGACCAAGAAGCAGTCATTTCAATAGTGGTTACATTCAGTGTTGAGACCCAGAGGAGGTTTTGTTTCTGTTCAGTACTCTTCCAGATTTTTCCAACTGTCTTTAATGAAAAGGTACTAATGTTATAATTATTAAAGAAGTACTAAATGGGAAGACTAATATCCACCTTATAGATTTGTGGTGAGAAAATAAATGAGATGACTTAGCTTAGTGCCTGGCATTTCATTGGCATTTTCAATTATTTTTACCCAATTTAATTATTCATCATGGATTTGTCTCACAATGATTTTTGACTTAAAACAAAACAAAAAATATTATGCTTTAGCTAGTGAAGATTTGTCACCTGAAGGATATTCAGAAGGTATTGTGAGCTGTGAAGGCAACTGCAAAAGATCTATACCTGAAATGGTTTGAGCAATGGGACAGACACTGAAACTGGGACTTCAACTTAAGGCAACTAACTACTCTGGAGCTTTTATTTGGACATATAAGCTTTGGATTGCTTGTTTAAAAAGCCTGTCATGACTGTGGAGCCACATAGGGTACATAGACAGATGGAACAATATCGAACTCAGAGTGAGCAATTAGTTTGTCATGATAAATGCTCCTTCTTCTTCAGGCTGATAAAAAGTGTCTTGGCAGAGCCTCTTGTGTCACCCAGAAACACTGCCCATGAACCCCGCTGCTCTCTCTTAGCAACACCTTCATCCTGCAGAAATGGAGAGGGAAGCTTTTGTGGGTGTGGTTGAAAGACAGCGCATATTATCCCTCTCATTCTTCCTGGACTATTTACTATTTATTCTCCTTGTGGACTGTGCTCCTTTCCCACCACCCAGGTCTCTCTCTCTCTCTCTCTCTCTCTCTCTTTCTCCCTCACTCTCTCTCTCTCTCTCTCTCTCTCACACACACACACACACACACGCATTGTGTCCTATTTCCCCTATCCCCCTATCTCCATCTATCTCCTTTCCTATATGCTGAGTTAGAAGCTCCTCCTCCTCTATTTATTTTTTAATCTGTTTTAGCTTTTACCATGAAACATTGTAAACATTAGTTTGCTTGTCTTGCTCCTGCATTGGAGTTCATTGAGAGATCTTCCACCTTTATTTAATCTCTCAGAGCCTTCCTTTCTTCATTTTAGTTTTTCATTGGCAAAGTGGGAACATAATGCCTCCTTGAGAGGTTTGTTGTGGCCATTCCATTGTATAATGGAAGTAGAGAAGTTCCTGGCACAATTTAGACACCCAATAATGGAAGCTATTATAATGATCAATTATATTATTTATTTATTTTTGTATCCTCAGGGCTTGGCATCATGCCTGATGTGTGATGGGGGAGAAATAAATTTCTGGTGAATGAATGAATGAATTTATAAATTTACAGAATAAGGTTTTAAAATAAAAGAAGACTGTCTTTTTTGTAGTGTTTATAGACTTGAGCAATAATCTCCTGTGCTTCCCGTTCTCATTCCTTTCCCCAAATAACCTATCTGGTGCTCATCCTTGGGCACTACTTTGCCTTGGGAAAATCAGTGACTACCATATATGTATAGTGTCTATTGACTGTGAAATCCATGCGGGTGTGGAAAGAGGATTTTTCTCCCGTTTTCATCACCACCTTAATTCACCTAGTTTATTGTCCATAGACCAGTGTTTCTGAGTTTTGTTAATATTATACGCTCTCTCTTAAATCCAACAGCGAACTCCTGGCTGTGGTAATCTGATCAAGATGAAATCAACTATACTGCTAACTCCAGACTCCATCCTGTCTGTGAGTTCGAATCTAGTCACCTCTCTGTGTTGACAAAACCTGTCAGCTCTTTGGCATTCCACCTCCTATCTTTCCTCTACTTCCTTTAAGGAAGATGTTTGTGAATTATTTTAAGCCACTTGAATCACTGTGAGAGTTTAGTGCTATTTTTAAGCCTTTGAGGAGCAGTTGAGAAGGAATGATTTAAGGATGTGAATCATTTCACCATAATATCCCACAGAAGCTCTAAGTTTGTGGTACGTTTCAGTCTATTAAGATGCTATATGTAATTGGGGCACTGTTGTCAGATACTAAGCACTAAGGCACTCAGTAGCAATATGCCTTCTAATGGCTCAGGTGAGACATAGCAGCCATCTACTGCTGAATAAAATGCCGTCCTTTCCAATATCCTCTGAATAGACTGCTTTCTGTCTGTTCTGGTCTCTTCATGGGCACAGAACTTTGGCCTTAGTTAATATGACCACTGTCTTCATGTTGTCAGACTTCTCGCCTCTTACTAGTCCTTGCCAACAAGAGGAAGGCTGCTGAGCCTTCCTCTCCTCCAAAGATGTGTGGTGGGTCTAGAGCCCAAGGGGGAGCAGACCTACTACATAAGCAGATCACAAAGTGAGAGCCCCCTAAATTGAGTATCTCACTTGTTTTTGAGCTTTTCCTGACTCCCTAACCCTCCAACCAAAGGACACTTCCACATCAAAAACCCTGCTGGTTCCAAGAGGTCTTCCCAGATTGATAAGAACACAGACTTAAAAAAAAAAAAAAATCTTATTTCAACTCCTCTAGAGCTTTCTGTTGATTGTTCTCATCTCATTTATGCATCTAACACTGCCCCTGCTTCCTCTTTCTTACTCCCTTGTACATAAAAGTCTATATCTCCTTGATTAACTGTGCTGTTTCATTTTGCCATCACTATAACTGTCACCCTGGTTCAGGGCATTATTTTGGTAACAGGTTTTAAGCAATGAGAATGGAAGAACCTCTCCTTCCTTCCTTCCTTCCTTCCTTCCTTCCTTACTTCCTTCTTCCTTCCTTCCTTCCTTCCTTCCCAATAAGTGAAGCACCAAGTATAATTACCACTTAATAAATGCTTTTCTGTTGATGGTGAAATATTCTTTCACAATTACAGACTGTACCTTCCTGTAATCCAGGTATGATAGGTCATGGGGAAACAATAGTGGGATGTTAGAGTTAATGAAATCTGGAGTCTTATCTTTATTACTAACAAACGGAAAACTTGGATACAATTTTCAACAATTTCTTTATATATACTAAACCAACTACTATCAAGGGTTGGAAGTAAAAATAAATCCACAATTTTTCTAATGAATGGTAGAACTTGGATAAAGACAAGGAACTTTGTAAAATGCCAAGATTTCTTCAAACTTCAGGGAAATTACTACTCCAAACATAAAATAACATACTGTTTTTTTTTTCCTCAGTGAGGACACCAGACTTTTCTCTGTGTGTATGTTTTTTCTTGACATATAAAAGGTCAAGAAAATCGACCACTAAATTTTGGAGATGATGCCATAATCACTCATTTAATGGGGAAAAAAATGACTCACTTTGTTGTTGTCATTCTTGGTAATAATTCATGGCGTTGTTGAATTAGGGGTTGATGTTCTATCCAGACTTATCGGTAGGAATATCAGTATGGGGAATTTTAAATTAAGAGCTAGAAGGGACCCAAGGGCACTTCTGCTTTCTAAATAAGGAAACAGATCCTTAAAGAGGTGACACTCTTTATATGGCTAACATATTGCAAACCCAGGCCATTGGGTCCTACTCTAGTGACTTTTCCAGTCAATCATACTGCCTCTATGAGCTCTTGGCACTGAAAGTACGCAGTGTTGAGAAATCGCTACCAAGCTTTGCCTACTTTTATATAAGTTTTCATAGTGCTCCACTGATGCCTTCACTTCTTACAGAGCTGTGATTATGGACATAATAAGTATGTGCTTGTGTGTATGGAACACTCATACACAACATGTAAAGAAATGAGACACTGTAGTAAAAACTTTTGTTCCAAATAATGCTGAATCATCACTAACCTGGTCTGTACGCCTCTGTGAGTAAAGAAGATTAAATAGGGTCGTCGGCAGCCGTCCGTCTCGAGAGACGATGGTGTAGCTTCTTAAGAGTCTATCTGCACCGCCGAGAATGGTTGTGCAGTCCGACTCGGGAGTGACACGGTATCTGTCTCCTCCCGTGTTGAATCGACATCTTGCAAGCTACAGAGCCTGGGCAGGGTAATATGGAGGGTCTGCTGTTGCCCATGCAGCAGACCCCCCCTCTCTTCGCAGCTGAAGGGTCCAAGGGAAAGACGGAGTCAATACAACTTGGCTTCAGGTGCGCTGCAGGAGTTGCCGGTATTGACTACAACGTCAAACCGCCTTAGGGACTCCGGCTCCGGATTTTCTGTCGGGGTTTACTCCCTTAGCCTTTCCCCTGAAGAGGTATGCCGCAAGGCAGCGGAGGTTTTTTGGAATCAGAGTTTTCCTTCTCTGATGTGCCCTGACTGGAAGATCGAACCAGCGACACTTAGCTCGCAGGCCGACGCTCAATCCACTGAGCCAAACCAGCCAGGGACAATTAAATAGGGTGACAGCTGATATTTGATATGGGGAAGTTGGGTTGAAGACTAGAGAATGGTGGAGGAAGGATAGATTGTGAACTGCCTGTGCCTTTTGGACCATGTGACTCCAGCGGCTGTGCTCTGATCATGTTGGCAGAGAGAAGTGGCCCTTTCTTTTCTTTTATTCTCTTATTCTCATTCCCCTTCCCCTCAATAGAGTTCCAGAAGTCCCTGTATTCAGTAGAGGGGAAAAGATAATATCTCTTTTCCTGAAAGGGAAAAAGAAAAGAAAAAAAAAAAAAAAAATATATATATATATATATATATGTGTGTGTGTGTGTGTGTGTGTGTGTGTGTGTATGTATATATATGTATGTAATCTTCTATTGATCATATCTCCAATTTCTTGTAGGGACAAACCTATGGAGATGGTTGACCCATCCATTAAAAACAAACAAACAAAAAATATCCCTAAACCTTTTGAAAACACTCCCTCTTTCTCTTTGTACCTTGTTTTGAGTAAATCCCACAAGGCCTTGGCTGTGTCTGTGACACACTGCGGTGCGTGGGGCCACTCTGTGAATCACCGCGGAACTACAGAAGTGAGGCAGACTCTAGTTCCTTGCTCACCAGCATTGTAACAAGGTCCTCTCCTTTGTTCTACTTTTCAGGGTGATGAATTGCCCCAAAGCACAGGTCTTCCCTTCCCAAGAGACTTTAAAATACATCTTTCTTCCAAAATTATAGGGACCATAATTTGTAATAAAATTACATGAATGAGTTGTGGTAAGTTTTTGGCAGGATCTAGAAAATAATGGTTTCATTTAAACAAGAATCACTGAAACACTGCTTTTTAATGTAATTAACTCAAAGCAGCCCTTATTGTTAGAATTAAGAGATTTCCTCCACAAATCTCTGTCTTACGCAGACTTCAGTATGGAGGTCTAGGGACTACAGCACAGAAAGTGGTTTTAACAAACCTTCCTCTTTTTTTTTTTTTTATCCCCTCAAACATAGAATAAAGATTCATTCCCTCTCATTATCTTCCCGAAGAGATGTTCTCAGGTTTCCAGAATATTTATAGACCGATTAAGACGTGCATAAGAAAATATATCAAATGTGAAAAAAAGGGAAAAGTCGAAGAAGGTCATTTCCACTAGGGAAGATTATTTAGTAATTACGTGAGGAGCTTGGGGACCAGTCTTGTTTAATGTAGAGGGCACTAAACTTTTGCTAGGACAGGAGCTTAATTTGTACTCTGGTCCTCTTCGGGGCAGGACTGCCTTTGCGTGCATATGGCGTGGCGAGCCCAGGGAGCAGTGGAGAGTATGAGGGGGCAAAGAAACATCACTAAGTGCTTTCCTTTGCTATGAAGTCAATTGTTACACAGAATAGCTTCTGAGCCATATGAAGAATAAGGAACATTATTTTCAAACAATGTTTATTTTTAAACATAAGTAGACTTGACAGTGTTTGAGATGCTCAAGAAAGAGAAATCACTCTCCCCTCTGAAAACTTCAAGTTTAAAAGACAAAACATGACTGGCAGCCTGATTAGCAGCTTTTATTTTTCTTTTCCAAATAAAGGAAACTAAAAGACTTTACCTTTTTATTCTCAGCCCCCTTGCCCCCGCCCCGACACTGATTCTTTCTTTTGCAAGTTAGTGTTTGGAAATGAGAAGAAGTAAGGAGGTGTGTGACTGTACTTTCATTGTAGAGAAGAACAAGCAGAAGCAGCTGATTAGATAAAACAAGGCTGATTGGAGAAAGAAGAAGGGAAAGTTCATAAGTTAACTATTTTTTCTTTTAGGGTAGGATGGATCAATTATAAAATATCAAGATTTCATATGTTAACACATTTCATGTTTCCTATTAAGAAATATTGTAATAATTATTGTGTTTCATTCCATCTTTCAAGTAGGATCCTGTGATCTTTTCTAAACTGCAGATGGGATGCCTTTCATATTAAATCATGTCCAAGGAGCAGAGTGAAGCTCGAAGTCACTGTTACCCTTATACTAAAGATAAATGCACCAAGTGGGTTGGTTTCAAAGGCTACTTTAAAAAAACATTTTATTGTTACTTTTTATTGGGTTCAAAACACGCACATGACACACAATTTGAAGGAGTGCATAGTGAGAGGTCAGATCCCCTTCAGTCACCATCCCGTAACTATCTAGCTTTTCACCCCAAAGACGATCGTTATTATTGTTTTGTTGTTCTGGAGCTAGTGTACCAGAGGCTTCTGTCACAAACACCTTTTAAATCCTCTGATTACATCTGGTCATTAAATTCAAACATTTGCTACCCAGAAAAGTTCTTCGGCTTTTTTTTTTCGCAAGAGGAATGGGTGAAACCTCAGATTTTCTTTAAAAAATGGCAGCATTTCATAACAACCCTGAAGGGCAGGGACAGCCAAACCCCTTTCTCAGATGAGGAAAACTGTGAGTCCAGGATATTGTGTGATTTTCCTACTCAAAAAGGTTGTTGCTGGGAGCACCAGGGTTCCCACCCAGGTGGTCTGAGAGCGCACCTTAGTCCTTCCGCTGTGTGGTAGAGTTTGACCATCACACAGGTCCCTTCTCGTACTGGTTAGACTTTTCCAGTGTGGGTGCAGATTGCTTTGCCTGTTTTGAAATCATCTCTACATTAGCTTGTAAGAAAACGTCAATATTATATGACCAATATGCAGAGTTCCAACCAAATAGTGGTGCATGGTTGCAGATGCACGCAGACCGGTAACCCATCACGCCCTCCTCACCGCTCCCTGCACAATTCTGATGACAGGTTTAATTGTTGCCATGATTCACAAACACTCTCAGGAAGAGAGGCTGAACTTGTCTCTTCTGTTTAGCCTCAGCAAAACATGTTCGGAAAGGAGGTGATTCAAGACAGACTTTCTGCAAAGTCTGTCTTGGGGGTTCATATCTGCAAACTGGCCATCCTTGTCTCCAACCCCCAATTGCACACCATTCCTACCTTGGGGAAGAAACAGCCATGAGGCATTTCAGGTTGTCAGGGGCGTTTTTAGTTTCCAGTTGGATTTCACTGCTTTGAGGATTCTTATTTGCACACATCCTGATTTGCTTACACATGGCCCAATTTAATTTTTTTTTTTTTTTTGGTCTTCTGCAAATTTGGTCTGATAGACATACAACATTTATTTTAGAATCACTATTTAAATAGTGATCATAAATAGTTTCTGAAGCATTAACAGGAGGACATGTTGTTCCCCATTTTCTCCATGTCACTTTGAATTGTCATTAATAATTGGTTTGCATTATCTGTATGCTACTACCCCACTCTCCAAGGGTAATAATTTTGGTGTTATCTTTAGTCTGTGTACTCTGAAAATGACCAAGGAGAGGAGGAGGACTTTTTTTTTAAAGGAGATTTTTTATGTGCATGGGCTGATCATAAGCTTTTACAAAAAATTGAGAGTTCTGCTGTTTATTTCTGATCCTGTAACATTGAAACATTCCTTAGATCTTTGAATGGTCACCTAAAAGCCAAAGCCCACAGTTCTCAATGTATTAAGATGTCCTTTTTTATTTTGTTATATTAAAAACACAGAAACACATGTGACCCAGATTAATATTTTTTAGGATTAGAAGAATAGGCTTTTAATTGCTTTGTAACTATATTAAAATTCATTGAAAACACTTAATTTTTTTCTTTTCTCAGTAATGTACAAAAGAAGGTTCTTGAGAGTAATATTCCTCATTTGTGATATACAAATTGTATGTATCATCTCCATTCTCCTCCAAGGAAGAATTGACAAGAAGGTGACAAGAGATTTGTCATAGAAACCTGGGATTACAGTGTATTGCTAGTCAAGGCTGAGTAACATTGGAGTCCTTTCTGCAGGCTACCATGGAAAAGGATTCCCTGGGGGAAGTCTGAGACCACCTTCACCATCAGAGCCAGGCTACTGATTTGTGATGTGAAAGCTCTGATCTTCGCATACAGGACAAATTATTTCCAAGCATGCTCTAGTAGGATGTCCTCATTTGATGTTGTGGACTGAATGTGTCTCACCAAAATTTATATGCTGAAGCCCTATCCCCTAATGTGATGGTATTGAAAATAGGGATATTGGAAAGTAATTACATTCAGAAGAGGCCAGGGGTGGGGCCTCTTATAATGGGATTAGTGCCCTTATAAAAAGAGAGAGAGACTAGATCTCTCCCCCACCCACCATATGAGATACAGTGAGATATTTATCTGCAAGCCAGAAAGAAGGCCCTCCTGGAGAACCGAATCAACTAGCATCTTGATCTTGGACTTCCCAGCCTCCAGAACTAAATTAAATAAAGTAACTCAATTAATTCCTGTTGTTTAAGCCACCCAATCTACGACATTCTGTTATTGCCAGTCAGAGCTGACTAAGACAACTGCATACTTTAGTGCTGCTCTGACAGTGACATTTTGACTTATTATTTTAGCCCGTCACTCAGTGTTGCTGTTTGAGCTGATCTTGGCCAGTTTTTGCTTGTGACTCTGAGATCCCATCAAGTCTAAAGTCCTTTTATTTTTCAGTGGGGACAGTTATTCTTCAAATGCCTCCAAGTTCAAAAACTGGTGGGAGATTTTCCTAGCCAAAGGTATTTAATTTTCTTTATTACATTTTTCTGATACTTCATTCATAGCGCTCGATCACCTTCAGTTATTTCATTTCTTCTCCCTTGCCTATGCTTCTCCACTGGAATCTTAGCTCTGTGAAGGTTAGGACTTGTTCTCATTTGTTCCTTTCTGCACCTTCAGCCGCTCGCACCATGCGTAGCCCCAACAGGTCCGGAATGGGTGACCGAGTAAAACGCATTGCTGGGGTGGGAGGAGGGTCACTAGGTGAGAGCAACTCAGGGTCGCTGCTGTCTCCATCCCCGAAAAACCTAAGGAATTCTTTGGATGATGTTTTTTCCCAGGGTATCGTTTCCCTTCTTCCTCTCTATTCCTTGTTAAGATGCTCTCAAGCTCGTTTTCTTGCTTTGTTTTAAATGGACCAATCTAAGCTGACGTGTGTCAAAAAAAAAAAAAAAAAAAAAAAAGACCAAGCCAGCAAAAGGAATTCCCCAGAACGCTGAAGGAGCTAACGGGGGGAGCTGAGAAACTGCTTGGCCACAACTACAGTATCAAACAGATAAATGGATTGTAACTTATACTCAGAACTAAGAAGAAATCTAGCACGGATCCAGAATATAATGGTGTCTGACTCCCCTTTGTTTTAGGCAGACTATAAAGCTAGGATCATCGAACACTTATGTTTAGAAAAGAGGGAGAAAAGACTTCTCTATTAAGCAATTAGGAGCCCTAATTGCCTTGTAGTAGATGTATATTTGCATACAGAGAAGGAGAAAACTATGGGTGGAGTATATATAGATTTTCATAATGTATTTGATAATTCAATTTTCACTGCAGTACCCCAACCATTTTCTCACTGGGAGAAAGAGGATGATTAGTCAAAGTTGGGGGACCAACTTGAAAACAGGCAATGTAGGGTATGGTAAATAATTTTAGGGGGGAAATGTAAAGGGAGCAGTGCATAAGCCCATGTTATAAAAAGTTATTTATAAATTAGTTTTAGTTTCTAACTTTGTGACTGACACAAACCTTTCTTTGGAAAAAGATACAGGGTCCTTAAAAGGTAAACAAAACAATAGTTTAGGAGCAGCATAGCTATGCCAGATACCAAGAACAGAGAGAAATTTCTTCCATAGTACTCCTATAGAAAATAATATGTAACAAATTGTATTCTCAATAGCATTTTCACAGTTGATTAAAAAAATGCTTTATGGAGTTATCTTTATACTATCCTTCAACAGTTAAATACTTCAATGTCAAAGCTCAGTGCTTACCATTTTTTCTTAAATATCATGAACCATGGCAGTAATCATATTCATCATTAAATGTATCAGATTGATTGAAAAAAAATATTTTTTGGTTGAGAGACAAGTTAAAAAAGAGATGACTGCAGAAAGTTGATCTATCTGTGTAAGTGGGGATAAAATTGGCAACTAGAACATTGGAGAGGTTTTCAGTGATAGCAAGAATAATATTTATCAAGAGCTCCCCTTGTACTGTGTACTGTTCCAAGCACTTGACATCTGTTTTTTTACCTAGTCTAGTAACTGCTGTATAAAGTTGGTGCTATTATTTTCCTCATTTCATTAGTGATGGAGCTCAGATAATTAACTGTTCCAAGATTATACAAATAGTAAAGGGTGGAGGTGGATTTAAACCTAAGGAGCCTGATTCAGAACTTGTGTGCCTTTCTACTGCTCTAGGGGTCCTCATCAAATACATTAAAAAAAAAAATGAGAATAGAAACCAGGAGAGATATTAAAGATCCAGAATATTTTTTATTTAGAAAACTCTTCCAGGAAGAAAGAAAAAACAAAAACCAGAGCATCAGGAAGAAGTGCTGAAAAATAAAACCGAATGCCGTTGTGTTGGTTTATAATTAGGGTGCATATATACCTGCATTTTTGTGAGCAATTCTGGTCAAATTAATTTCAGTGGGAATCCGTAGAATAAGACTGGCAATAAAAATGGCCAAAAAGATGAGAAGGGAAGTTTGGAGAAAGACTTTATTTGAAGAATAGAGGTTGAGAAAAGGCTGAGATTAGCATCTATGAAATCATAACTGACATGACTAAAATGGATACAAAAAATTTTCATGAAAATAGCTGGAAAAGTAAATATAGGGCACAAAAATAGATGCTGTGCTGCCCTTATTTAATAACAGACCCATGGCATCGTTACCCCAAGTGTTGGCGTGGGCGGAATATGGAACATCTACTGCGGTGTTTAACAACTTACTTAGGAAAATGACAAACAACTCCTGAAAATAGAGATGGTTCCGGGCTGTGTGAGTGATGCCAGAGAAGGTCATCATGGGCCTTATGCAGCCATGTGTTTCTCAAAAACACAAAAGAGAGAAACAGACCTGAAGTGGTCAGACGTGGCTTTGAAGTCACATAGACCTCAGTTTAAGTTCTGACTGGACAGTTCACCGAGAAGTTACTTAATCCCTCCGAGTTGCAGTTTCATCACCTGCCAACTGCGTAGAATCATACTTCACCGGGCAGTTGGGCTTGGCACATAATTGGCACTGAAGAAATGTTGGCTGTGATTATGATTAAGATGACCCCGTGTACGTCTGTGCGGTGTGCTCAAGAAAGCCTTTCTCTTCCGTTAGGCTGAAGACGTTGAGGGTTTCCATTTTATTTTACACCGAGCGGAGAGGCTCAGGCTCAGCTCTGAATTCCTGTTTGCACGTCCATGTGCATGGTGGGAAAGTGCTGTGACCTTCCTTCATCTTGGGAAGTGCATACTTTCGGGGCATTGTCTTATAAGTGACAGCAACTTGTATGTTTATTTCTTGATTACCTTGCCTTAGTAGCTTTCAATTATATATTGATTTCCTATATCTCTTTTTGGAATTTTTTTTTTTGTTGTTGTTGTTACTTGATTTGTTTCTGATGATCCTTTCATGCCTGTAAGGTGAAAGGAGAATGACATTGTGTGTTTGCCTTCCTTGTGAGACTGGATTTCTTTTGTTTGCGGTTTATCTCCTAGACTGAGAGCCCTTGAGTGGAGGGGCCAAACACACTGTCAGTAACAGCAACAACAGTTCTCAAATAAGCTACCTGCCATGGAAATGATGAGCTGGATAAAAGACAAAGTAGTGCGTGCTTGTTATGACTCACATGTTGCCCGGAACTTCAGTCCCTGCCCCATTTTGTTTAAATCAAGCATGTCAGGTGATCCGGCCATAGGCCTGTGGGTGACTGATGCATATTTTGCTGAAGCAAGGTCAGCAGTCAGAGCTGGAGAGCTACCCTGGGGAATTCAGCTGTGACAGTTGCCCAGAAAATTATAATTTATAAAATTATTTCCTAAATGTTAACATTTCTCATTGCTGCGCAATGCTATTGTTTTTGGTCTTTTTTTTTTTTTTTTTTCTATTTGCTTTGTGAGCAGGTGACTCTTTTTTATTGACAACAGTTATGATTGACCTAAGAACCAGGAAGAAAGAAGTTGTTTAGAACTTTGAAATTATATATTCTACTTCCATGATATTTATAATTTCAAAAAAGTAAAAAGAGACATTATTTTTAAAAGGGAGCATCAGCCAAAAACAATTTACAGTTAAAACAAATAGTTGATTAGAATCTGAGATTATGACTACTACTTTGTTATTTTTTATAAACTGTCACCTACCTTGAAGGACATAACTTTGGAAAAATATGTAAACTTGAAAACACATTGATAATAAAGCATGTTCACCCCATCGTCTCTTTACCTTTACCTCAGCTTCAAACCTTCTGCTACAGTCCCAAAAAGGAAAGAAAGGTCAATGAAGAACACTGTAGTCTCATCTAATCTTTAAAACATCTTTAGTTTTATGCCTGAGCTGGCGTGTCCCTGGAGCCCAGAGCTCGTTACTGGAGACTCTGTGTTGCTTCTGCAAGTCTCTCCACAGTGGTTTCTAAAATGGAATCCGCTCAGAAATGCAGTCAACATCCATGTTTGCTTGAGATATTTTTTTAAAAAGGATGTTTTTAATCAACCAGATAAACATATCACAGAGAATTTCAGCTACAAATTAGTGTACTTTGAGAAAGAGAGGGAGAGGAAGAGAGGGAGAGAGAGAATTGGAGCTGAGATGTCCATATTACCTTAATGAGACAACTTTGGACAACTACTCTTCCATGACTGTCCCCTCTGGGTCACCCAAGGCATGCACCTTTCCCCCTCTTATTCTTCACAATTACCAAAAACTTGGCAAGATCACCTCTCCGAGCTCTTTTCCCTGCCTTTACTCTTGTCGTTTTTAGGCTGGTTTCAAAGCATTTTTGGTACACAGCATACTCAAAAAAAAGAAGGAGGAAATGGATAGAAAGGAATAAGGATTCTCTATTCAGAGGTGCTGAAGCTAGACTTTTGTAAGTGATGTAGGCACTACGTTATAGGTGAAACTCTTGTAACTAGAGAGACAGAATGCTTGTTCATTTTAAAATTTTTACGTTAAAAAATATTAACATCTATTTTGGAGAGAATAGACAAAGTTATTAATGTGTTCTCTGGCAGTGAAGGAAGGCTCCAGAATGGCTTCTGGCTACTTTTCTCAGAGAGGGTCCCTGCTTTGGGATGGTATACAAGTTCAAATTCCAGTTTCTTTGTTCCACGTGAACAACACTCAAAAGTCTATAAAGACTCTCTCCCCTCTTCTTTGTTTTGTTTTGTGTTGTTTTTAACCATCTAATTAAGGAATTCTGGATATAGATTAACTTCTCTCCCTCTTCGCCCTCCCCTCTACTGTTTTGACTGCCAGGAACTAGGCACCACAGTGCTTTAATGGAGTTCCTACTTTGATGATAAAAAGCCTAGTTTTTCTCACAAAAAAGATTTTCTCTGCTTCTAACATAACTCTAATCTTGCCCTCCTGACTTTGCTTTCCCTGCATCCCTTCCCTCGGAGTTTCAGGAAGGAGCAATTAAGCAATCCTGTTATATTTCTTCTAAAAGTAACAAAAATGTGGCTTTGAGGGCCCTTCTGCTGGGTCATGACAGAGGTACTTTTTCTACACTGCCCAGGCCATTTTGAATTAAGGCAGGAAGCCTGATTCTAAGCCACTGTTGAACCAAACCCTGGAAAGACAGAAGTGTGGAAGAAGGGAGGAGTGCTGAAGGAAAACAACCTTTTTTATTTTTTTGAGTAAAAAGTCTGGCCTTTGTTCTAATGTATAGTTTAAAAGTGCTGACTCAATGGAATGAATTCGAGGTTCAGGTTAGAATTTTCTTCTGACAGATTTTGCGATGAAACTCATTGAATAAACCCTCTTTAACCTGTTGCATGACATATACATAGAGATTAAATTCTGCGCCTTCTCTGCCCCCGCCCCCACCTCTGCATTTATCAAAATCATTACTGCCTCATTTCTTCTTGCAAAGGGCCCCCGGAAACATATTTACCTGGTGTCCCCAGCGTTTGGGCTGCTGGGGAAGCCACGCATTGCCATGTCCTTAAGTGCCCTGGATAAGCAGCTTCGGTGTATCCAGGAAAAACCTGCATTCCTTGAGTGGAAGACCCACACCCAGGCCACACCTTCAGAGTCAGTGAGGCTAGAGGGAGGCAGAGATAAGATTCACAAAGGGAAAAAATAGACCCCCCCTTCCAGCTGTCTACCTGAATCTCCTTCCTCATGTGGAGCATGCAAGTTCCTGCCATTGTCTCTTCTGATGAAAGGAATGCGGCCCTTGACTTGCTCCTCTTCTTCAAAACTCAGGAAAAGGTTAAGAGCCATTTCTTCCCAGTGGTTGTTCCTGACACCCACTCCTACCCACCTTTGATTTCCCCACTCCCCAGTCAGTCTGCTGCTCTGGGTCCTCCCCTCTGTAGCTGGCTAATACACTATTGTTCCACTTCCTTGTCGGTCTCTGTCCAGACTGGGAAGCAGTCCTTCTAGACATGGGAGTCCAAGAGTTTTAGTAAATCTCCCATCTAGCACTTAATAGATAGATGCACATGGTTAAATTAAATGAGCAGACAAACTGTGGGGCCCACAAAGCTCTTCTAACTTCCTGAACTGCACTGGTAAGCCACATTTATGTTGAACCAGACAGACCAAGCCTAACACTTCTTAAAATAGGAGCTACTTTGGAGGAGGCAGAGGAGGAAAACCATGATAGAAGTGGTCTCCTGGTAAACAAAGTAAGACCTTCTGAAAGGACCAACAAATAAAAATAAGCCAGGAATCTCTGTTACTGTAAACCAAGTATTCTAAACCCAGATTTAGGGCTGCCTTTCTTGATCGGTGTGGGGCAATCACAAATGCAGTTGCCTCGGGTTCTGCCCATGCGTTTTCCCTCCAGTTTTGTGGTACAGTTGAAGTCATCAGAATGCCTGTATGATCTATACCAGGTGTCTCCAACGTTTTAAGCTATGCATTCCTCTAAGTGAAAAGTGTATCAACTTACATCTTTTCTTTCTACATAAATTATACACGTGTACTCGTCGGCAGCCATCCGTCTGGAGAGACGATGGTGTAGCTTCTTAAGAGTCTATCTGCACCGCCGAGAATGGCTGTGCAGTCCGACTCGGGAGTGACACGGTATCTGTCTCCTCCCGTGTTGAATCGACATCTTGCGATGACGCTGGAGTGTCCT
Source organism: Furipterus horrens (assembly GCF_987537825.1). Taxonomy (NCBI): domain Eukaryota; kingdom Metazoa; phylum Chordata; class Mammalia; order Chiroptera; family Furipteridae; genus Furipterus; species Furipterus horrens. The sequence continues at coordinate 173,559,667 of NW_028327176.1, forward strand.
CTCCAGTGAAGCTGAAGCTACAGAGCCTGGGCAGGGTGATATGGAGGGTCTGCTGTTGCCCATGCAGCAGACACCCCCTCTCTTCGCAGCTGAAAGATCCAAGGGAAAGACAGAGTCAATACAGCTTGGGTTCAGGTGCGCCGCAGGAGTTGCCGGTGTTGACTACGACGTCAAACCGCCTTAGGGACTCCGGCTCCGGATTTTCTGTCGGGGTTTACTCCCTTAGCCTTTCCCCTGAAGAGGTATGCCGCAAGGCAGCGGAGGTTTTTTGGAGTCAGAGTGTTCCTTCTCTGATGTGCCCTGACTGGAAGATCGAACCAGCGACACTTAGCTCGCAGGCCGACGCTCAATACACTGAGCCAAACCAGCCAGGGCTAACACGTGTACTGCTACCATGCTAATGCATCATGCACATTATAAAACTTCATACGTGTACCTTAAAAGGTGAGATAAAGATGTAAATAGGAATTTTTCTTAGGCCTGGATGGATCATTGTTGCTCCCTGTGTGGCCGGTAGGCTCTAGTTTGGAAGTCAGTGTGATCTTTCCCACTTCTCCTACCCATGACTCAATGATTTGAACCCAGTCAGAAACTACAGGAGTGGGCTACTCATTATGCTTCTCCTCGCTGCCTAAGTTTACCTTTCCTCATCACATGGCCTTGTTTATCTCCCAGAAATGTAAAGATCAATGGATGGTGCCCTTTCAGAGTGAGGTCATTTGTTTGGTATATTGTATATTAATTGATTCTAACCTCTACTCTCTTCTGGGAGAATCTTACTTTATTAAATCATATTGATTCTTCAATTAAGGAGGGTTATAGAGTCATCTTCATCTTTGAATTGTGGAGTTTTTGCAGTTGTAGGAATTTTAGTGGTGACCTCTAGTCTAGTTACTACTCAGTGACATGAGACAACTGAATGAAGATAGGAGTTTCCTTAATACAGCAGATAACCCTTGGTGCCTGCAAAATTGACTTTTCCTCCTCTTCTCTAATTTTGTTTACCTTCCACGGAGTGGCCACATGCTGGAAGGCAGGCTGCAACCCCTCTCCAGTGCCCAGGAGCACCTATTGATTAGGGTAAGTCGGTGATGGAGATTCTACTCAGGGCCTTGCTAAGTGATTGGGTTTGTGCTCAGGCATGTGACATGGTCTGACCAAGCTTCTTGGACAGTTTCTTTCACTTAAAAAAATGGGCCTTCCCTTGCTACCTCTGAGTCTCATCATCTGTAGGTAACACGGCTACTTTAGCAGCCACTTGAGGACCATCGAGGGAGCTGGTCCACAAGGACAACTTGTCCAAAATGCATGACAGAGCACAGAGAGGGACACAAGTGATGGAGCTGTCAACTTAAGCACACTGGGACTTCCATAACTCTGGGCTTTGTGATATGAAAAATAATAAGTGCCCTTATTGTTTAAGCTGCTGCTAGTTGCATTTTCTTGTAGGCAAGTGTACCTTAACTGATACACTTATCCAAGGGGTTTAGAGATATCAGAAATGGAACAAGAATCCAAAACGTTAAAATAGTGAGAACTATAGTGCTTGATTTTTATTTATAAATAATAACTTGAAATAATTCATTCAACCTGCAAAGTAAATTTCTTCCTTTTACTTCAGGAGCTTTAGTCCCTATAAACTTAGAACATTCTGAAATAATAAAATTATTTAATTATAAGAATGCTCAGCTTCTTTGCTTCCATTGCATGTTCAACTCCAGTGATGTTGCGATGGGTTCCTTCTGAGACTACATATTTATTCTTTAATACTGAGCTCTGCATGCCGGAATATTCAGTTACACTATAAACTCCATCTACTGGCAAATATAAGTTGCTTACAGGGGCCTAGGCCCACCGGTCTCTTAGTGAATTAGGGGCAAAACGCCTGAGTGTGGAATCAGGGTTTTTGAATGTTCAAAGTAGAACCCTTTGCAATGCCGGCCCAACCTGCTTTTGCTGCCGTCAATTAGCTGGGACACTCAGAAATCACCCAGGAGCCTAGAAAGGTAGTGAGTGGTTTCAAGTCACCCATAGACACCATAGTAAATGGAAAAGCTTTTGTCAACATCTTTAATGGTTTGAGTTGGTAAATTATTAACAGAATATATGTGGAGTTCTCAGCATTTCAAATATACTTTCTGAACAAGAACATTGGAGAACAGTCTCTCCTGCCAGCTCCCAGGCTGCACGTGTCCACTCTCCTGTCCCTGCTTTCGTCCCTCACCCAGATTATGTTGAGTCTTCCTTCTGTTACAGAAGGGGGCTGCCCTCCACAGGGCTGAGGGCTCTTAGCTTCTCCTGCAAGCTCACCCTTGTGCAGGCTTCGTCATGTGACTAGTTTCATTCCTTTCAACTCCTCCTCTCCTGGTATGTAGGGGAAAGATCACAATTTGAACAAAAAAAAAAAGCAAAATCTTGGATTCCAGTGGTAGCTTTGCCACTTACTAACTTCCAGTAAATCATGTAACTTCTCAGCCTTGATTTCTTCACCTGTAAAGCAAGGACAGTCATACTCTGTGAGTTACGTACATCTCAGATATGTTGTCAGAATCAAGTGACATAATCCTCATGAATAGGCTGTGAACCTTGTGATTCTTGATATTTACAAATTGTATGGCTTGTGTCGATGTTTTTCCTTCATCGGAGGTTGACACACATCTACTCAAATGTTCCAATTCTGACTGACTCAGGAGGCAGCAAGAGCAAGTCCGCATGCCTCTGAGTGGAGTGACCCGTGTGACACATTTGCTGGAAAATATAGAATGTGGCGCTGTTTTTTCACTAAGAGTGAGAAGCAGGTCCTGTTATTATTTTCGCAACAATATTTCCTGACTTACACGTGGCATCCTGGGTAACGTCCATATGCTAGGGGCATTCATTCTTGTGAGAAAAGGGGAAAGATTCAGAAGAATAAAGCAAGGGTGAGTGGAAGAGACAGGTTGTACTTTATCAAGATGTTTTAAAAAGAGCGCTAGCTAATACATTCCTATGATTACATCTGTGGGACAGGAGACACTATCCTGAAGTAGAAGAGAATGCAATGTATTGTCTATTACCATCACTAATTTGATGATGCTGGGCAAAATATGTGATTTCCCATCAACAAAATGGAAACGGAACCTACCTCTGAGGGTTGCTGTGAGCATTAAATGGGATAACACACAAAGAAAGTAGCACATAATGATGATGTTATGTGTATGTACATATGTGTGTATGTGCATGTGCATATGTGTGCACACACTTTAATATTACCCAGTTTCTGGTTCACCGATGAGCCATACATTCCACTGATGACTTATTGATCACTAATAAATCACAGTACTGTGCTGTGAGACAATGAACTCTGAAGGTACTTAGAATCTAGACAAAAACCTAGAAAAGACAAGGGCCCAGAAAACTAGGAAGAGTACAGATGGAAAGTAAATAAAGCTGCTAAATTCAGGCCATCGTTGTCTGTAGATACTAAGAAGTATTTGAGTTCTTTGGGACCTGAAAAAGTCACGGAAGTTGTGCTCCATAGGCAGGATCATGGAGAATGACTATGTCCTGAAATGGGGAAGTAATTCCAACTGTAGAAGCAACAAGGACAGAGGAATGCTGAAGAAGTAGGAAGACACTCAGAATGGCTAGAATGACGAGCCAGTGGTTACTGGTTGGGTCGCAAGGTAGGGTCAGGCAGCCTTTTCAGGAATGTTGCCGTTGGTGCCAAACCAATGGAGTCTCCCTGGCCATTGTTCAAGAATTCTTGTTTCTTAAGAGAGCATCTGCAATGAGCAATGCCCAGGGACACCTCATTAATACATGATACACAGGGCGGCCTGGCCTTTCTCTTTGTAAAGAATTTCCTGTTGATCAACAACATCTACTGGGTGGTTTTGGTGAGTTAGGTATCAAGGAAGGGTATGAAGAAAATAGAGAGCATGCAAGATACCTGGCCAGAAGAAGATCATTCTAATTATAGGACAAAACACACATGTAAAGAGAATACATCTTTATGGAATAGGTGAGCTGCATGTTTTAAGAAAAGACACCTTTCAAAAAAAAAAAATGGTGACATTCTGTGTTGTTGAAAAAGGCGGGGTTGTTGTGAGGTTGGTGAATGGGCAGAGCAACTTTGGACCATGATTTGACTGTGCTTTGTCTGATGCATCAGAGTCTTACTCAGCCCGGGAAGCAGTAGGCATGCCACAGTGTTTCCTGTTTGTCTGGCAGGTTACCCAGCCTATTTTGATCTTGCTCCATCAAAGCAAGGATGATGTGTTCAATGAATTTTTAAAAATCCTCAAATCCTCTTGCTCATTTTCTTTTGTAGTCATGGATCATGATCTCCACTTCTCTCTCCTTAGCCTGACTCCTAGTGAAAGTTTCAGAATTCCTTCCCTTAGTTGCTGATGATTCTTTCTCCTCCTCACCATTTTCATGATGTTCTGGAGGAGGACTCCTGGATGGCCCCTGCTTCTTGCTAAGTGTTAGGGCAAACGAAACCCTGACAGTTATGTTGGCTGCATCAGCAGTTTAGAATTAGAATGAGAGGATGCATAAATGTATTGCTAAATACAAAAAAAGGGTGTTATTCTTGAAAATGAGGTTAAATCATAGCTATGTAAGGTTTTTATATTCTTATAACACAACTGATAGAAACAAAGAAAGCCACCTGCTTCCAGTCAGATACCTCCCAAGTCTTTAGGAAGGTGAGGAAGAGAACATGATGAAGATGGTCCAAGTAGGGACTCCCATCAGCAGGAACTCCCTGGGGGCAGTGACTGGGTCTCGTGTTCCTTTGGCCTAATGCAGTGCTGGGCACATCGGAGATGCTCATTCAGAGCCCTATGTACATGAGTAAGTGAAAAACCTCCAAAAAGGTTTCACAGATTACAGGTAGTTTCAAGTAGGTCCAGAGTCTTCTGAAGCGTAACTTCTAGATTTAACAGAGAATCGCTGTGGGTCCCTGGACCCATTGCAAGTTCTGGTAATTTGGTGTTTCCTTTGAAACAAAACCATTAGTTGAGGCCTGAGACCGAAAGTACCCATACAGCTTTTGTTTCAGAAATGCTATTGATGGTTGCAGAGTCTTTTTATTTCTCGAGTTTTCTTCTCTCAGACTCCTTGCAATTAATATTAGATGCAACTTTAAAACACCTTTAAATTTTAACATTTACATTTCATATATAAATTGTAGCATTTGGCATGTGAACTAAAAATCTATACCTATTTACTTTCTAAATTAAATATGTATAACTTCTCACAGGGATAAATAGAAGACAGTATTGCATAGAAAAAAAAATACACATTGTAACTTTGTCATAGGAATGTCCTTGGGGCTATCATTATTTTTAGAAAGAAAGAAAGAACTATTTGTCACTTGTCTAAGTCAGAATGGGTGGGCGATACAGTCACCTTCCATATTTACAGAGGAGTCATAGTTAGTGTCATTCAAGCATTTTTCTCCTTTCTACCAACAAAAGCAAACAAAACAAAATCTCTAAAAACAAACCAACTCACAACAATAGCAGAAGCAATAACAAAAACAACAACAAAGGATTTAGGTAGAGAGTTACCAAAATTAGATCAGCAAGTGAGATTTTGGAATTTCTTGTGGCTTATATAATTCCAGGAAAGAGATGTTTTGTGTGTTTCTACTAAAGGAAAGTGGGAGACAGGAAAAAAAGAAGAGAAAAAAATAAGGAGAGAAAAAGGTCAGTGTCTGAGTCAGTGTATCTCATTAAGGATATTTGGGGTAAGGTAGCCAATCCTGTTTTACAAATACAATGAAGAACCCCCCCCCTTTTTTTTTAACTCTGAACTTTTTATTGGCCTCCTGCCCCGTCAGGGGATGCTCCACTTCTACTGTCTTTAATGCCTCAAAACTTTGGTGTCATTGACCTCAGACACCACTTTGCCATCCACAATCTTGAGAGTGGTGGCCTTTTGAATGGATTGTCAGGAGTGGCTGTTGTCCACGGCCTCAATAAGATTGAAGTCCTCCCCTTCTTCCAGTAGGTGATGGTAGGCAGTGGTCTCAGCCTCAGCTTGACCTTGATGTTCAAGAGGACCTTGTACTCCTGGGCCTGGCACTGCCCCTCTGCTGGGTCTGGGCCGGCTCTGACCCCAGCTGCGGCGGGATCCCATTGAGCCGTTCCATCTGCCCAGTATAGCGCGTCTCCAGCTCCCTCAGGCTGTGCTCCAAACCGGCCTGCAGATTTCTCACTGAGACCAGTGCGATCTCCAAGGACTGGACCCTACGTCTCAGTTCTGTGTCATCTCAGCAGCTCCTGCCTCAGCAGTCTGTGAGGTGACCGCTGTGGTGCTCTCCTCAGACTGCTGGGACCAATATTAGTCTAGCTCCTCTCGGTTCTTCCGAGCCAGCTCGTCATACTGGGCCCAGATGTCCGCCATGATCTTGCTGAGGTCCTGAGATTTGGGGGCATCCAACTCCATGGTCAAACCACAGCTGGCAATCTCGTTTTGTAGACCATTTACTTCCTCCTCGTGGTTCTTCTTAATGAAGAGCAGCTCCTCCTTGAGAGCCCCAATCTCTGTCTCCAGCTGTAGCTGAGTGATGTTGGTGTCATCAGTGACCTTTCGGAGCCCATTGATGTCATTTTCCACAGGCTTGTGGATGGCCAGCTCTGTCTCATACTTGACCTGAAATTATGAGCAGCAAGACAGGCATTGTCAAGCTGCAGAAGGATGTGGGCATTTCCCACAGAACTGGCAAAGAGCTGAGCCCTCAGGTCCCTGATTGACTTGAAATAATGCCCCCAGCCTCTGACCTGGGCTCCCTTCTTCTCTAGGTGTCCCAGATTTTGCTCTCCGGTCTCCAATTATCAGCCTCCAGGCTCCTCATGCTCTCCAGGTAGGAGGCCAGCAGTCATTCAGGCATTGCATAGTCTCCTTCTCGTTCTGGATGCCACCTATGCCTGCCAGACCCCCAGCCATTCCTGCAGCCAGTCTCCTGGATCCCCAGCTGCCCCCACACCGGTGCAGTGGGACACCGAGATCCGGGAGCCCAAGCCCCCGTGTGCCTGCATAGATGTTGGCTGCACTGCTGACCTGCCTGACATGGTGGCTGGGCGATGGCATGGAGCTCGGGGTCCAGTAGTTTGTGGAGAAGCTGGAGCATGTGCTGAAGCTCATGTTGTTCATGGAGAAAGGTGAGAAGCCGAGTCTCAGGTTGAAGCTGCCTACAATGAATTCTGATAAGGACTTGAAAATGCTTTGGACTCCTCTTGATTAGTTGTACATTTTATTCTCACTTCGAAAATCCCTAATGCTTTAAATTTTTTGAAAGAGGATTTCTTCCTGTTACAGTTTATAAATGCCTCAAAATGTGGGTGTATGGCAAACCATTCCAAATTTATCCTCAGAGAAATATTCTTTAATTTTGACTGCTCTGGTTCTTCATTTGATTTTTGTATGAGAATCCTCAGCTCACTCTGTTTTCTGCCTTTAAATTCATTCTCATGGGGTGAACTAATTAATTCTCATGGGTTTGACTGCTGTTTATGGCCTAGTTTTTAGCCCATCACTGACATTTCAACTATTCTTCAGTCCCATGTCTTAATCAGGGGTAAGAAATCTGCATTTAGATCTATTTCCCTTGTTTAAGAAAAATACAATAAAAATGGAACTTAACTCTCTTGGTTTCCTTGATAAAATCAATGATGCCATCACTTACTGAGTTTCTTAACTTCACAAATATTTACTTGCCAATTATATACCTATTACGCTAAGGTCTAGTGACCAAACAGGCAGAGGCCCTGATCTCATGGAGTATTAAAGCCCAGGTGTAGACATGTATTAGTAAAATAATGACACAAATATATAATGACTAATAAAGATAATGGCCATGGAAAAACTGTAGATTCCTACAAGTGTATAATATAAAGATCTCAGTTAGTTCTAACAGTCAAAAATGACTTTCTAGGCTGCACTTCCTTTAACTTCCATATACAGTCACTGTGACCTATTGGCTGCACCCCCATTTTTACAGTCTCAATCCTATTGGGGACCCTCTATTTCTGATGTTTGGATTACTCCAATTGGATCCTTGGTGGACTCTTTCTATGGCAGACCATCAGCATATGGCTGCCATGTTAATAGTCTTAAATATCCATTTTTATGACTCACTCCCCGACTTAAGGTTATCTTCAGTGGACCCCTGTAGTCTGTTGGATAGACTTCAGGCAGATTACTTTGCCTTAACACTTCCATTGGACTAATCCAAAGCATTTCTATCACCACCTTTCTACTCAACTTCACCTGTCTGTCCTCCACACGCAGGGCGCAGCCTCCCTTCTCTTCTGTACCTTTTAGGTTTCAGTGCTTTTCAAACTGTGAACCCTTATTAAAGAGAGAGAAATAACAGAGGAGGAATATTAAAAGTGGAGAGAGATGAAAGGTAGGCTCCATTCTTACTGCTATCTTCATTGGATTGAAGAAAGGGGTCCAAAGTGAAAAATACTTGAAAATCTGTATCATTGAAGTTTCCATTAAGATTTATCTTCTCTCCAATGTTATTCCTTATGAAGTCCCTTCCCAAAATGCTGGCTTTCCCCTCTACCTTCAACACTGTCCTAGGTGCGATGTCTTTGCTTAGCACTTGCCTTGCATTCTACTCTTAATGACTATGCCTTCTCGAGCCCTTCGTATTTTTTAAAATGTCCTTTGCATTCCCTAAAGTGCTTTACCTTGATATAAATGAATGAATAAATTTATAGACATGTTATGAATGCTGTATGGTTCTTTCAGCTAGTGGAAAATTTCTGTTTATGAAATTATGTTTTTAATCTATTTTCCATTTCTAGCAACCAAATAGATAGAAATAATCAGTATATCAAAGACATCCTGTTTGGGGGTTCCTGTCATACAACGGTGAGTCCTTAGAGCTGGTCAAAAAATAGGAGGGAGGCTTTGTGAGGAGGTCCTTTCTGAAACTTCTTGCTCACTGCACTTGTCTCCCCATTTTGGTCCTCTCCTTCTCACTCCCCCCATGGTTTACATGGGCCTGTTTGCTCATCTGTGTCATATAGGTTCAAGCATTGTATCTTATCTCTCTTAGAGCAGAGTGGAAATCTTTTTGGGGACCAAGGTCTACTTTGTTAAGTTGGAGTAATGTGAGTTTAATTGGATCACAAATATTGTCAGCACTTATTATTCAAGCCTGTCCCTGATAAGGGGACCCTGATACATCCCAAATTCCCACTAAGAATGAACAACAAAGAGAACTAGTCTCTGCAGTGGCTTCGCCCCTGAGCCCAAAAAAACCACATCTGATAAGCTATGTAATTTGCTATAGCAATTTGTGCCAAAAATAAAGGCACACTTTTGCAGAGTCACACATTTCTAAGAAAAAACTAAATTCTGCCTGATGCTAATCCAGCTCCTTTTCTTTCTCTGTCACACTTGATGTTCATGGATAGAAAATACCAGGTTACATCTTAGGTCCCAGGCCATTGATGTCCCTTGGCTAAGTGCCTATGTCCATCGTCCTCTAGTCACCCCAGGCCGCTCTTGCTGTCACACTGAAACCTGAAGGGTGAGCAAAGGCAACAGCAGTGGTCTGTTTTACAACACCCAGTAACATGATGTTTTTAACAGCACAGCAGATTCTTGGCCAATGGCCCTGGTTAAAGGAACAGAGGCACAGGATCTTCGCAGTCATCAATTTTAATGAGCACTGAAACTATTCCAGTAAACTAGATCCCTTTGTTTTTGTTTGCCTGACAAAGAAACCTGATACATCCAAGACATTTATTCACTTTTAGTTCAGCACCAGGACAGGAACTTGCTTTTTCGCTACCAGTGTTAGGCCCCCATTGGTGATCAACATTCTTGTGCAGTCTTTTGGAGGAAAAGAATAAAAGAGGCTACAAGGAAACCAATAACAACAATGCATAGAAACTTCTAAAACTCAGGGTTTTTTTTTTTTTTTTTTTGGCTCAGAGGTTAAACATGAATTGTTAGAGTTCCCTTTCAAAGTTAGAGTCTGCCAAGGTCTTTCGTAGGCTTGGGTAGCTTTGTGGAAGTTACAACAGAAATAAGGAATTTCACCTGCATTTTCAAAGGCAAGGCAAACTCAGTGATGTGCGTGAGTGTGTGTGCATGAGAGAAAGAGAGAGAGGCAGACAGAGATGAAAGAATGTAACAAATGTGTTTATAACTCGATGAACTGAAATATTTTGAAGGAACATTTTCGAATTTTCTTGAACAGTCACATTGGACGTCCTAAGGAATTTCTAAGGTTCATGGTGAATAAGCAGACAAGTAAATTGCCCACGAGGAGATGTTTGTGTGTCAACAACCCCAGCCTTTGCTTCTAATGTCTTTTCATCTTTGTGCAAACTCGTTGAAACTCTTTTTCCAAATCTGAAGGCAACAGGCAGGCATTTGTTTTTAACTTCTCAGATAAATTAAAGTTGAAAGTCCTTGTACAAATCACTAAATTACCTTCCTCATTGGTAATGGATTCATGGCAAGAGCAAGCTGCCATCTCTTATGAATTTTTCTATTAAGAGAAATTCTTCCTCTTTCTTCATTTTTGTCTGTTAAATTATTATTTTTTTAATAAAGGAGAAAAAAAAATCCCAGAAAAAATTACACAAATGGCAAGGTAGTGACAGGGCATCTATCAAAGTGGCTCTGGAAATTCCAATTTTTAAAGTGCTATAGAAATATCATTATTAATGATGATTGACTGGGTTTTCAGAGCCAAGATCTTTCAAGGCTGCTAAGTTAGAGCTGACTGCAAAAGCAGGGGTGCTGAAATGGCTTCAGGGGTCCCTCACCTTGTTTCTTCATTGATTTTTAAGTAACATGTGAGCAGGGTCAAATGGATGATTTTCATTTTGAATTAGTGTGGCCTCTGTCGTGAAGAGCCTTCCATCTTGTTCTGACTGTCAGGGTCTAATTCATCTTCATCACGTCCCCAGCAGGAAGATTCAGATCCTATTACTTTTTGTTTTACAGTTTGATCGTTTACAGGAAATTGGGACTCAGAAAAATAGAGCGGAACCTGCCCGCATTTTCAGTAGAATTACTAAATAAAAGAAGATACGCCTTCATCTGTGGACCTTGCAGAAACTCCTGGATGGTGGCAGCCCCAGGAGGTAGGGGAGGTGAGACTATAATCTAATATTCCTGAAAAATCTTAGTTCCCAGTCTGGGCAAATCTAATACCTTGTATCTATTGTCTTTATAAACCTTGAAGTCCTCTCCATTTTATACACAGAAAACCTAAGACTAAAGAAAAACATGCACCAGATTGACAAAAACCATATTAGATTTCAGCATGGTCAACTGTTACTCTGAAAGTCTTGTATTTTGCTCTATTTTCAATCATTGCCAAGACTGGGAAAAACGACAAGTATAGTTTTTTAAAGTGTAACTAAAATGTGTTTGAAAAAGAGCACAAAAATATTGTCCTGTATAGGTAAGGCTCAAGGCCCCAGTTAGAGGACTTCTTTAAAGGACACAGGGAATAAAACCTGAAACCAACAAAACCAATCATTTACTGAGCAAATCGGTCTCTTTTCTTCCCTCTGAAACTCGTTGACTCTCATCTCTCTGCTTTTCAGAGCGAGCTAGCATTGCTACATTCTCTCTGAAGACTCACTCATTCCCCAGTCCTCTGGGAGGACCAGTTTGTCCTCTGACACCATGCCAAAAAATGGGAAAAAGAAGAGTTTAAAAACTGTCAACCAGGAAATTTTTTGTTTGTTTGTTTTTTAAAAAAAGAAAATTTGCCGACTTAGCCAAGAAATTTTGTCTAAGTTACAGACTGTCAGTCTTTATAATCACTCTTTGTTCTTTTGCTTTTATGAATCCTACATTTTCACCGAGGGTAGATAATCTTTGGCATTATCCTCATTGGCTCAGCTTAGCTTTCGCTCCCTTGGGGTCCTGCTGACTCTCTAAACTTTCAGCTCCTAAATCCAGTGCTGGCTCACCCAGGAAAGAAAAAAGCAAATTGAACAATAAAATGCAAGCTGTAGCTTCCGTTGTGACTCAAGAGCAGAAAATGTTTTTAATGGCCAAGAGCACATAAGTGCCATTAATCACCAAGAATTTATTATTTCTCATTGGGGGCCCCAACAAACATCATTTTGCCCAACTCCATTACTATCTGGGATTTGAAAAGCTTTTGGGGGTAATTGTTTAATTGAATATTTACCTAGGATTGAGAATTTCAAAAATTCTTTCATAGAAATTATATATGCCAAGGAGTAAATAACACTTCTCTTCCTTTCTTTTCATTTTCATTCCTCCCTCATGTTTCTCTTCCTTTCCTTAGCAACTCTTCTGCTGTGTCAGCCTTTCTATGCATGATCAGTTTGCTGTGATCTATGGAAAACTCCCACCTCAGGAATTTGGATCCTTGGGTTAAGTCTTTTTATTTGTTGAGTCCAGGCTACAGATTTTTGTTTTCAGAAAGCCTCAAAGGCTTCTGTTACAGCCACCAATTTTTATTCTTTGAGCTGCTTAGATGAATTAGAACATTTTTTGGGAGGGATCTTTGCAGGCATATTGTTAGAAACACTTTTCCTTTTGAAAAGAATTAAATTTATTTATTGATTTGAGAGAGAGCATGAAAGCGAGAGAGAGCGAGAGAGAGAGAAAGAGAGAGAGAGAGAGAGAGCGAGAGAGAGAGAGAGAAAGAGACACTGATTTGTTGTTCCACTTATATATGCATTCATTTGTTGATTCTTGTATGTGCCCTGACCGAGCATCGAACCTACAACCTGCAACTTTGGCATGTCAGGACGACACTCTTAACCAATTAAGATACCAAGCAAGGGTGAGGAACACTTTTCTAGTGTGTCCCTAAAATATTAAGTATTACTTGTATGTTCGCATAATAAGTTGAGGGGATGCCTTTTTTCCTTTTTCTCCCCCTACCCGCATGTTTATAGAGCAATAAAAAAGTGGTTCAAAGAATGATATAAATTCATTTGTTGGGAATTCTTGGAATAAATTAGAATAACTGATTTGGAGAACCTAAGTAAATATTTATCATAAGAAACTCACATTTCCAGTTTCATGCAGAAGAGAGCTGCATTTTCCTACATGCACAGAAATCAGATCAACAGCTTGTATTGAGCAATAGGGGCTCTAGTCTCTGTTCTTGAAGGGACATAACTTCTTGGAATAGTTGGATTAGAGTTTAGCGAGAATATTTAGGATGCAAGTAAATTTTTTTGAAAAGGATTCTTCTTTCTCTGGGTTGAGATGAACAACTTCAAGAATTTTGTCATTTGATATGTTCCATTCAAATAGAGAAATGCTGCATTTGTTGAAAGCCTATGTTGTGCCAGGCTTTATATGTATTCTCCCCATATTTCTGCAGGGGGTTAGAGGTGGGAGTTGGGAAGCATCATTGTTCCATTTCAAAGATGAAGAAACAGAGGCTCAGAGGGGTTAGGTGATTTAACCAACGACAAAACAACAGTATCTGCTCAGAAGCTTTATGTGACTCCAAATCCATACTCTTTTCTGTTATAATCGATTGCAACCAATACGTAGGAAGGCTAATTTGATATCTACCATTACTGCCTACCTAGACAGGTACATTTTACAGAGGATACTAATTATTCTAATGATCTGCACACCAGGGGTAGGGGACCATTGCCTTTGGCTAACCTGTCTCTTCAGGCATCTTGAGGATGAGTGGCATGTCTTCTCTTCCTCCTTTCTATATTGCCCACAGAAAATGTGCAGCTCAGAGGGCCACTCCAGAATTTGAGCTAATGTCAAGTAATGCAAGTGCTATTGTATAAGGTATAGTCAAATGAGCTGACATCATCCTAAGTTTTCCTGTCATCTTTAGTTTGTGACTCTTTCATAGGCCATTGAGTAACAACATCAACTGACAAGATCAGAACAAGTTCTCAGGGGCAGGGCAGTGGTTCTGGCCCTAAATGCCACTGTAAAATGCCAGGCTTATTTTTTTTATCCTATTGGGCAAATTCCTTCCTTTAGGCACCCTGGACCATCATACTCTTTCCATTTTCCCCTGAACACAGTCTGCTTTGATGAGCTATCACTTGGAAAGAATCTAATCAGTTACAACACCACTTGCAGGAATGACTGTAGTGGTGGAATTTCAGGAATCAAGGCAGGTCAGTAAAGATAAAATTTCAGAGCTACAGAAGTTTCTTAACATCCTTTAATGTACAGGACACAGGTGAGCACGCATCCTCAGGTCATTCATGGGTAAGGCTAATCCTGAAGGGAGATGGAAGCAGGCTAATGCAGATTACTGAAAGGTGCTCGGCCAGAGTGTGCCTCTGGAAAAAACCAAGAGTTCTCTTGCTGGCACGTTTTCTCTCTGTCATCTTCCAAGTCACTCCATTAGGAACTCTGTCATTTATATTGAGGCCGATGGAGGTGGAGTGGAAAGCATTTTCTTTCCTGTAGCTGGTTTCTCAGCCTTTAGAGGAAGGCCAAGATGATTCTCTTAACCATTGTAACTTGATCAAAAAATATTTTCTGGAAAAGAAAGAGTTGTTACGAAGACCATCAGCCTAGGCAATGCAGCGTAAAAATGTAGCACATTTTCAAAAAGTAGTCTGTTGACTGGCTGTAGAGCCAATAGAACCTGATGAAATTTTCCTAAAGTTGTTTCCATGTCTATTTTTTAACCTTTTTAAAGGTTAAAATTTGCACGATTAATTTCGGAGTTGAGGAAGTCTTCCTGGAGTGTCAATAATTTACCTTTCCTTTACTTATTGTAGCTCCTCACCTAGGGCAGAAGGACAATGCCAGTTTATAACACAACCCATAGTGTAAAAAAACATTTTCTAGGAAGGAGGTTTCTTCCACAGGCAGTTCAGAAGCACTACTAACTCCAAAGAGTCAGGATATACTGAAAGCAAAAGGACTATTGCAATCTGTGACAGGGTAGGTAGATATATTTCTTGTATTCTTGAGGGATTGGCCAATGATGTTCGCAGTATTATAACTTTTTCTCTCCTAACGGAGAAGGTGAAAGTGCTTGAGGAACACCTCTGTAGATTCCGCACTGTGAGAAGGATGTGTTGAAGAACACAGAAAGTAAGCCAGATGAAAAGCAAGAAGGGAAATACATGTCAACAAGTAGGTATAATGAATTAAATATCTTTTTCCATGGGTAGAAATTGGGCATATGCATAATTTATTTTGTTTTTGTTTTTTAAGTTGCATCTTTCTATTAGAGCTTTGCTCTAGTTGTTTTATAATTATTTCTCTGACTTCTTACCCTCACTAGGTTATGAACTATAATACACGAAGGCGTGCATTTTTATTTTTGTATCACTAGCATCAAGCATGCTGCTGGGCACAGAACTGACTATTAAAAAGTGATTATTAAACAACGGAAATGAGTTTTATATTATAGAATTTTTATTCTAAAACAATCACGTCCTGGGGAATCGGACTCTTGTAAGTTATCTCAGAGAACTTAGGGGATGAGTAGAACCCACAACCTGACCAGAGTAGGACTATATCGTTGACTAATGAAGAGAGGTCAGCCTTTCTTACTGTAAGTTGACTGAATCTGAAACATGAGTACGGTGAAGTCAGCCAAAGAGGATACCCTGAAGCGAGGAAGATCAGACAAGATTGAATGAAGACTATCACAAGAACAAGATTCCAGAAAGACATGTTTTAGCCTGGCCAGCTTTGCGAGAGTGCAACCTGTGTACTTGCATAGACTCCTGTACTCAGAGGGTTAGGTATTTGGTTTCATGCTCTTGCGTTGGACACTGTAAATTAGGTAGCCAGTCCTGGCTCTTAGTAAGATGATGGGAGCCATAAGGGCCGTGATCAGAGAAGCTGTACCCAGATAGTATCTGAGAACAGCAGGCGAAGAAACAGACATTGGGAGTGAGTGGAACTGATTTTTTTAAAAAAAATCTGGCTGCTAAGTATGTTGCAAGCACTATATAGGACAGATTTCCCAGAATGGTGACTACTAGGACTGCTGGTCAGAAAAGGACAGACATCCCCATGGGGAAGAGCCTTCAGGGAGCAGATAAGGAAGGGCCCTTACCCCCTTGGGTGATAGGAAACAAAAAAGAGAACTTATAGGACGACTGGGATGGTCTCAGGAAGAATGAGGACATAATGCAAATTCTGAGTGAAATAGAGTGGTACCTCGGTACTTGTTAATTTGTTCCAGAACATGAGACGAGTGCCCAAACCAAGGAGTCCCGAAGGATGAAGCATTTTTTCTTGCAGGGCGACATGACCCATACAAGTTCTAGCAAGTGGGAGGAGTTCTGAGCTGGTGCCAGAGTGCTGAAACATTTTCTCTCATCAAAATGTGAGAAGAACAGGGTTTGATGAGTTCTGAAGCTGACGAGTACTGAGACATCTTTAGGTATTACTAATCTTTGTCCCAAAACAAGGCCCCCTTAAGAATACCAGATTGGTCACTTTGGGAGACCCCCCCACAAGGACAGAGAATAGAATGTAAATTGTAGAGGACACTAAAAATCCACAAAACCTCACCCTGTTTTCTAAGTATGCTGGATTAAAAAAGTCAGTACTTATATGACAAGGAGAATAACTAGAGCACCTCATACAGTTCTTGATTTTGGGGGTAACATTGCATTTGTTGTCATTATCCCCATTTAATTCTCCATAGAGATTAATCACACCATCTCACAATGGAAGGGCCTGTGAACTTATTCTGAGGTGTAACAGGAAAGGGAGGAGGTGGGAGAATCACACTGTACTCTGCTGTTAACCTTAGGGAGAGCCTGTCTTGAAAAGAAACAAATCATGGAACACAGAGTAGGAAATGACAGTTTGTATTTGTTTGTTTGTCTTTTAAAAGAAGGTTAAATAAGGCGAAGATGTTTGGGACTGTAAAGTGACTCCAGGTTGTCCCTAGGAGTAGCCTGGAGGACTGTGACACAGCTGAGGATGAGCAAGGAGAAATTAGTCTGCATGTAAGTTTTATGAGGCTCTTCTCTGGGAGGGCAACTTAAGACACACTCAAGAATAAGCATTGTCTCAGCTTCCAAAAGATTCCCAAGCATTCAAAAAATGATGCAACTGTGTTATCTAAATCAAATAAAAACATACGTGTCTTAACAATTTGGCAATGTACTCTCTGCTGGCTGCCAGGAGGTGGCCTTGTATGAACCTGACATGGTTATCAGTCCATGTGTTGGACCTTCTTGGAGCAGGACTTTAGAGAGCCTGCCACGGTCACCAAACTCACTAATCTCCTCTACTTTGATTATTTATATAAGAACAAGTGCTGCAGCTATAAGGATTCTTCAGTGCATCTTTAGGACTAGGCAGGAAAGTGAAAACAGTCAGTGGCTGGGTGAAATTTTTTCTCTCTTCTTCTGGTTTGTGGTCATGACTTTGGAAGAGAAAGGTGGATAATAGCTTATTACATAGAAGACATCCAAAGGAAAAAATTTGTCTTCTGGATCATGACAGGAATGTCAAGAAGATATACTATTGAAATGGGAAAGAGCCCTGGATCAAAGTGGAGAAAGTATTTAAGGATTAATGGATGAAGGGGAGGGAGAAAAATTAATGCCAACTACCAAGTAGGTAATAAAAATAGTGGGTGTGACAGAGAAAGAATTTGTCTAGTGGAGGTGGTCCCTAGTAATTATCATTCTTTTAATCATTCGACAAGTAACAGAGGCATTCAAAGAATAATATTTACAACCTTAGGAAACTATATATGTCAACACAGAGCAGGGGGTGATGAAATAAGTCTAAGTTTTAAAGCAAAACAGTAAATATAATGTTACTGATAACACTGAGATTTGATGGGCTAAAACTCAGTCTAAAAGTATCAAGAGAAAGAAATACTTCACTTGAAATTTATCTGGGAGAAGGGAAATAGAATAGTGCTGCATATAACTAAGGTATAGATCCAGATGTAAACAAAGGTAGAGCAAAGAAGGCACATGAGAAATGAACCAATTATACCCCCATGAGAATATAGCTCAGTCCACTTAGGAAGAGTAAAAATATGGATATTATGTTTTTGGTGTTAAATTTCACTATGAAGTGGGCCTTTTTGGTAATGGAGAATTTGACTGTCTCTTGGAAAATTAACTGTGATAAAATTAAGTATTTGATCAGCACTTAACTTTCAACATTCACATTTTTTCCCTCTAAAACAGAGAGAAAACACAAGAGAGGTAAAGGTTAATGTGGAAATGCTAAGGTATAATCATAATGAGGCAGTCACCAGGACCTTGGAGTTCAGACTATTGGGAATGTCACATCGGTCTCTTGGTGCTCAAGTTCTCAAAATGAGGTTCTTGGGCAGGGGCGGTTTCATAAATTGTTATTGGTCTGCAACAGGATGAAGTAAATATTTGGAAACTTTTACAGCAATTTTCATTATCACAACATTTAAAATTTTACTTTACAAAGTTAAAACTGCTCCCTTACTATAGATGCTTTGAGAAGCACTGTCCTAATTCATGATTAAATGTATTCAAGAAATGTGCTTGCTCTTTGTCTTGAATAGGAATAGAGCTTATTAGGAAAAGGAATCTGAAGAATAAACTAAAGAAGAAGGGAACTTGGGCATATCTTCGAAAATTATTCCAGCGGGGCAAATGAGGGAAGTCATCTACAATGTAGTGTGATTATATTGGCAGCTCTCTTGATGAACATCTGTTTATATTGGACACTTTTATTTAGATTATTTTATTTAACCTTCACTCTTCAAAAAAGTGATATTACTGTAATTTTTATGGAAGGGGGGCGGGGCATGAGGCTCAGTGACCTTAGTGGGTTGTATGGTGGATGCCAAACAGATGTCTCCACATCCTAACCCCAGAATGTGTGAATATTACCTTATATGGCAAAAGATGGTGACTAAGTTAAGGATCTGGAGAGGAGGAGCTTATCCTAAATGGGTCCTGCCTGCATCACACTTGTCTTTGAATGATAGACACTCAAAGGAGAAGACAAACGGAAGAGACACGTGGCCAATGAAGCAGAAATGAGTGATGTGGCCTCAAGTCATGGAAAGCCTGGAGTCACTAGAAACTGGAAAAGGCTAGGAAGGCATTCTTCTTAGAGCCTTTGGAAGAACTATGGCCCTGTTGACGCTTGCTTTTGGTTTCTGGCCTCCAGAACTGCGACAGAATAAACTTCTATTGTTTTAAGCCACCCAGTTTGTGGTAATTTGTTACAATAGCCTTAGGAAGCTAACACAGTGACCTGAAGTAGATTCTGGAAAATGAAAACTCTGAGATTTCACCTTAGGTCTAACTCCAAAGCCTCTCACCAACAGTATCACACAGCACACTTCCAGACTTTATAATGCCTGGATGAAGTGATTGGAAATATGATGGAAGCATGGGGAAAGCTCAGAGAAATAATTCAACCTCCTATCATAGGTCTGAAAGCTCGTTCCTCTACTCACTGTGCTTATCTTCTGAAGGTCCCAGCGTCATAAACCAAATTAACAGCGTTACAGTGAGGACTGAGCACAATGCTCTATGTGTAAACTTCTTTGCAAATTGTAGAGCACCATTCAAATGCTAATTACTGAGTCTTTTTCCTAAGAGAGACTGAAGAGATTATATTAGCAGCACAGTTTCCATTCAGTATCTCACTATCTGTGCATCTGCAATGGCCCTGGGTTGCCCGCCGTTGCAGGGGCAAGATGAGCATCCTTCTCTGTCCAGGTCCTAAATCCTAATATCATGTGCCTGTAGGAGCAAGACAAAGCCCCTGAATCTGTTGAAAATTTTTCATTTGAAAGAAAACCTCAGCAGCTACCATGCCAAAACAAAATAGTTGTTTTTGGCAGATATATACGTACATATTTTTCAGTGTTCAGAGGGACAATACTAAATAACTCCATTCAATGGATCAGTTCATTTTTACTTGTTTGCTTACACCCTGCCTTGTTCCAGAAAGGATTTAAGGTGGATTACTTATTAATACCACGCAAGATAAAGTAAAAACTAAGTGGTGAGGAAAGTAGGACAACAGGAAAATAAGACTCAGAAAAATAAATAAAACCAGGAGCATGTTAGACTCATTGTATTCTGGAAGGTTTTTCCCCCTCATTAAGGTTGGGCATCAAGTGTCTCTAAGCTTTCTTACTGTTAATCCAAAAAAGGACTGGAAGTGAAAGTCCCAAAGACATTCTCTTTAGGAAGTAATTTGAGTCTTCCCAGAGCACCAGCTATAGGAGGCCAAGGCCTCAAAGATCTTGACACTGAGCATAATAATAATCATTTTAGCTTGTATTAAAAAAGAAAATCAGTGAAGTATCTATAAAATTTGCATCTTGGAGGGTCATAATTTCCTGATGTACTACCTCATAGAAACTAACTATAAAATTCTTATTGGCAGAATTGTTAACTAACTAACTATACAAGATGATTAACTATACATTGTGTGAGCAAAAGGAAGTGTCTACCAAAAGGAATGACTTTGGTTTTAGAAACATTAATCTGTAACTGTTCTCTTTTGGCACCAATCAGGGCAAACTTGATCTGTAGCCACTCTCTAAACTCAGTGTCTGCTCATAAGAGAAGGTCTATTTTTCTATTCTCTAGAACTGGGAGAAATTCAGTTTATAGAAAAGTGTCATTATATTATGAAGATTCAATTTAAAAGGAAAAGATTAGTCAGAGCACATGTCTCTGTTTTTACTGCATTGAAATCCCTACTTGGAAATGAATTCAATTAACTTTTTGGGAGTGAATTGTGCAGCAAATTCATTGGGGGAGCCCTTCATGATGTTGCGATGCTTACATTAGAGAGTGAATGAGAGCAATATTAAATTATTTTCTAGTGAGAATTGATGATGGGTAAGTAACTATAGCCCTCAAGCCTCTTTAACCTGAAATCATGTCTCTTTGTTCTCTGGCAGGGGATGGCAAACTTCTGTAAAGGGCTAGATAGTAAATATTTTAGGCTTTTCGAGCTGTATATTCTCTGTTGTGACTATTCAATTCTGCAATTGTAGTGCTAAAGTAGCCGTAACCAATCCATAAGTTAATGGGTGGAGGTGTGGTCCATTAAACCTTTATTTTCAAAAACAGGGGGCAGGGGATTGTTCCCGGGCCCATAGTTTGCTGACTCTCCTTTATGATGCTGAACTGTAGGATGTTATGTCCTTGTTTAACATTCTCACTATATACTATATTCCAAACTATTTTCCAAAAGAAAGTTTGGTTTGACAGCCTTCTCCTTTGAAGATGAAAGAAAGACTCTCCTTTTAAGCAAGAATACCTCATTGTTTGAAATAGATAATTGCTACCTGCATACCATTTATCTGAAGCATGTAACTCTCCATTCCATCAGTAAGATAGAAGAACTATGTTCGTAGCTTCTTGTCTAGCCTCAGCCTCTATCTATCAGCAGCCCAGCCACTAGTCAAGTTGTACTGAAAACACAGATAAGGGAGATCATTTAATGGGTACAGTAATAATTCGTTACTCTTGATTTTAAACATTTGAGCCTTGTATCAAGCCAGGTTATAAAAACATTTGTGCATGTACAATGTTACCTTCCCTTTTCTTAGAAGTACCTTCGCAGAATGCCAGTTTGACACCAGTCCGTCATCTTTTATTAAGGATTGTGTATAAAAATAACTGTTGGAGAACGTATTTCCTTCTTTGTGAAAGTGCTGTTGAAGACCCTTTCCATCAACTTATTTTGTGTTCCTTATGTAAAATCCTCTCTGTGATCTCTCTTAGAGTTTAGAGGGGCAATACAAGTATGTTTCAAGTTATGCTTCCTGTTGTTTACCAGAGAAAGCAGTGTAACTGCTCTTGTACTACACTCCAGTCCAGTTTTTTTAAAAAAATCTGTTTCCAAAAAGTAAAGCGAAGTATATGTCCCATTGCACAGATAATATTTAGCTGAGGTTTTCTTACCCATCCATCTCCACATTTTATTCTTGGTCTCTTCAACTTTTACTGGTTTTGTTGCATTTGATTGTATTTGTTTCCTAATATAGAATACCACAGGGATATAAGTAACAAATAAATAATAAAGTTTGGGCTTGTTGAATATGTTAAAGACCACAAAAGAAGCTTTTCATCTGTGTTTGAAACTGGAAGAACAAGGAAATGATTACCAAGTTGCCTGTGGGGCAGATGGTGTAATGATAACAGATAACGAAACTTATTAAATTAATATTTTGCTTTTAAATTCTACAGCAAGGAAAGTGGTTTGCAGGAAGGGTAAGAACGAATAACACCTTGAATTATTTGGGGTGGTTCTTCGTTTGTTGGAACGTGTCCCCCCTCCCCCCACCCTCCTGACCTGTCTCATTGTTTTTTTCACCGTGTGAGGTAGTCAAAATAGTTATCACTGTCCTCCTTTACTGTGGAGGAAATCATGACTCAGCATTAAACAAATTGTCCACATTCACAAACAATGCAAAAACGGGGACTGACTGCAACTCTGTGTAAATGAATGAACAATAAGACAAAGCCTGGTCATTTACATGAATTCTAGTTACCAGCACTGGGTGCAAATTATGCCAGGCCATTGAGAAACCTGAGGTGTGGAGCAAATAGTAGGTGGTCAAAATATTCTTTTTGAATGAGTGAATACGAGCTCAGGATTAACCTTAACAATTACTGAGATATTGCAGAGACTAAAAGATGAATGAATTAAAAAAATGTCAATCCATTAAAAAAAAAAAAGATAGATTCCACAATCTATAAACAAGAGAGCTATTCTGAGAGATGACCCTGGAAAAAGCAAGAATGGATTTTTTGAGCTAATTATTTGTGAGTCGTCGTCGGCAGCCGTCCGTCTCGAGAGACGATGGTGTAGCTTCTTAAGAGTCTATCTGCACCGCCGAGAATGGCTGTGCAGTCCGACTCGGGAGTG
Source organism: Furipterus horrens (assembly GCF_987537825.1). NCBI lineage: Eukaryota > Metazoa > Chordata > Mammalia > Chiroptera > Furipteridae > Furipterus > Furipterus horrens. The sequence continues at coordinate 173,582,500 of NW_028327176.1, forward strand.
ACATGGTATCTGTCTCCTCCCGTGTTGAATCGACATCTTGTGATGACGCTGAAGCTACAGAGCCTGGGCAGGGTATGCCGCAAGGCAGCGGAGGTTTTTTGGAGTCAGAGTTTTCCTTCTCTGATGTACCCTGACTGGAAGATCGAACCAGCGACACTTAGCTCGCAGGCCGACGCTCAATCCACTGAGCTAAACCAGCCAGGGCCCTATTTGTGAGTATTTACAAAAGAATGTGGTGATTACTAGAAGCTATTATAGTCTTTTAAGGAAAGTCATGTTATGCTAGTTTAATTTATTTTATTGCTTTTGAAAAAAATCAGAGGATTGACTAGGAAAAATTAATTTTCACAATAATATCATAAAATAGCAACCAGGTCCTATGTGCCTTATTTTATTTACTCCCACAATAGTCCTAGCAGGTAGGCACTCTGTTTATCTCCTTTGTTATAGATAAGACAGAGGATTAGGGAGAGCAAGTATTTCACTCAAAGTTGTGTGGCAAGTAAGTGACTGAGCTGGAACTGAAGCCAGATTTGTCCTACTCAAAGATGTTGATGGCAACTACAGCAGCAGAAGATGTTGACAGGCAGCCAGGCTCAGCAGATCTTTGAGGCTAAGGTACACTAAGGTTGTACAGGTTGGGTCACAATACCTTTGGGTATATTCACAACAGGTTGACAAAAAGGCCTAAAGCATGTTGGTTAATAGTTTTGTTTTAGTTTGCTTAACATTTGAATCAATGAGCTGGATAAAGGTGTAAAAAACATACCTATTACTTCTGCAGCTGACAAACTCAAGAAGGAAGCCAATCACTGCTGTTAGCTAACATTAGCATAGTGTGTCTCATTTTATAGACTACTTTCTCCTGGCTTGTCACGTTAGAGCCTCACAGCTCTATAAAGCAGATTTTCTAGCTTTCAAACTCCACTGCCCCTACCCGTGCCCTAATGCACTTCTTTGTACAGTGAGCAGAACTGAGGTTCAGGGAAATCAAAGAGCTAGATCAGTCATCTGGTGAATAATATGCAAACTTCTGTTTTCTGTCACACTGTTGCAGATAAGGACTCGTGATTAGAAATAATATCAAGACCTGCAATTGCTAGATCAAAATCATTAAGATGAAATATGAAAGTGATCAATGTGAAGTCTAACGCTGAAGTAAAAAGTATGTTTCAATGGAATGTTTAACGTAAGCCGACATTTCATTACAATTACCAATAATATTCATTTAATATTGACCCAGTTTACTGGAAGCAGAATGTATATATCACTATAAGCAACATTCTTTCTGAACATGTAACTTCTCAAATCATACATAGGACCCATGTTTCCTGGGCCTAGTGTTTGTTAAAAACTTGGACTAAGAAAGTACTTAGAGGCAGGTAACTACTGTGGAAATCATGGACTACATATAACAGTGGAAGGGAATGATGAAATGACAATAATATTTTTATTTTAAAGTTTTAAGAATTATTATGTGGAAGAAGAAAAGCATTTGTTCTCTATTGGTCTAGGTACAACAGGCATAAATATCAGAAAGTCAGATTTTGGCTTAACATAAAGGGCAGTTCTACCAACTGAGCAGTTCCTGATGGGATCAGTCTCATTGTGAAGTTTTAAAAATTTTAATTTATTTAAACAAACAAACAAGCAAACAAACCAACCCAAACAATTTACCCATTTCTTCCATCTCCCTCCACCCCCTGCCTCTGGTAACATCAATCTGTTGTATGTATCTATGGTATTTTAAAAAATAATTCATCTAAATTCTTTCACTTAGCATAATGCCCTCAAGTTCCATCCATGTTGTTGCAAATGGCAAGATTTCATTTTTTATGGCCAAGTGATATTCCATTATCTATCTATATCTTACATTTATATGTATCACATATATATCTCACATTTATGTATATATCATTTATATATCATATTTTCTATTTCCTTTATTCATTTATCCATTGATGGACACTTAGATTGTTCCTATATCCTGGTTATTGTAAATAATGCTACAGTGAACATGAAGGTGCATATATTTTTTCAAATTAGTATTTTCATTATTTTGATAATAACCAGAAGTGAAATTGGTGTATTTTATGGTAGTTTTATTTTTAATTTTTTGAGGTACCTTCATACTGTTTTTCATAGTGCACAAGTGTTCTTTTTAGTCCATATCCTTGCCAACACTTGTTATTTCTAGTCTTTTTGATAATAGCCATTCTTACAAATACAAAGTAATATCTCATTGTGGTTTGGATTTGCCACAGTCATTAGTGATGTAGAGCAACTTTTCATGTACCTGTTGGCCATCTCTATGTCTTGTTTAGGAAAACATCTATTCAGATATCCTGTCCATTATTTATTTGAATTTCTTTTCCTATTGGGTTACATGAGTTCTTTATATATTTTAGATATTTGCCCCTTATTTGATATATGATTTGCAAATACTTTTCCTATTTGGTAAGCTGGCTTTTCATTCTGTTGATTCTTTGCTGTGCAGGAGCATTTTAGTTTGATGTAGTCCCACTTACTTATTGTTGCCCTCGTTGCTTTTGCTTCCAGTGTCAGATTCAATAAATAGTCACCAAAAACCTATGTTAGGTAGCTTACTGCTTCTGCTTTCTTCCAGGAGTTTTATGGTTTCAGGTCTTACATTCGGGTCTTGAATCAATTTTGAGTTAATTTTTATGTATGGTGTAAGATTGTTTCTTTTTTTTTTTGCATGTGGCTTCCCAATTTTCACAACACTATTGAGGAGACTGTTCCTCCTCTGTTGTATATTCTTATCTGATTTGTCATAAATTAATTGACTATATATGTGTGGGTTTATTTCTGGAATCTCTATTCTCTTCCATCAGTCTATGTGCCTGTTTTTATGCCAGTACGACACTTTTTAAATTACTATAGCTTTGTAATATAGGTTGAAATCGGGGAGTGTGATACCTCCAGTTTTCTTCAGTTGCTTTGGTTATTTGGTGCCTTTTATGGTTCCATTCAAATGTGAGAACTGTTTGTTCTATATCTGTGAAAAATGTCATAGGAATTTTGATGGGGATTGCACTGAATTTGCAGATTACTTTAGGTAGTATGAACATTTTAACAATATTGATTCTTACAATTCATGCGCATAGAATATCTATTTATTTATGTCTTCTTCAATTTCTCTCATTAATGTCTTGGAGTTTTCAATATACAAGTCTTTCACCTTCTTGATTGAATTTATTCCTAGGCATTTTATTCTTTTTGATTCAATTGTAAATGGTATTATTTTCTCAATTTTTCTTCTGACAGTTCATTATTAGTGTATAGAAATACAATGATTTTGTATACTGAAGATTTACAGAATTTGTTTATTAGCTATAAAAGTTTTCTGATGGAGTCTTTAGGGTTTTACATATATAATATCATGTCATCTGCATATAGTGACAATTTTACTTTTTCTTTCCAATCTGGATGCCTTTTTATTTCTCTTTTATTGCCTAGTTGCCCCGGCTAGGAATTCAAATATTCTGTTGAGTAAAAATGATGAGAGCGGGCATCCTTGTCTTGTTCTTTATCTTAAAGGGGAAGGTTTTGGCTTTTCATCATTGAGGACGTTATTAGTTGTGGACTTGTCATATATGGCCTTTCTAATATTAAGGCATGTTTCCTCTATTCTTGCACTGTTGTGAGTTTTTACCATAAATGGATGTTGAATTTTGTCAACTGCTTATTCTGTATCTATTGAAATTATCGTATGATTTTTATGCTTTTTTTTTTTTTTTTAAATGCAGTGTATCACATTGACTGATTTGTGGATGTTAAATTATCCTTGCATCCCTGGAATAAATCCCACTTGATCATGGCATGTGATCTTTTCAATGTATTGTTGAATTCAGTTTGCTAACATTGTTGAAGGTTTTTGCATCTATGTTCACTAGGGATTTTGGCATGTAATTTTCTTTCCTTGTGATGTCCTTGGCTGGTTTTGGTATCAGAGTACTACTGGCCTGGAAAAATGAGTTTGGAAGAGTTCCCCATTCTTCTGTTTTTGAAGAATTTGAGGAGTATTGGTATTAATTCTTTTTTAAATATATGGTAGAATTCACCAGTGAGGTCATATGATCTTGGACTTCTGTTTATCAGGAGGTTTCGACTACTGAGTCAATCTTCTTACTAGTAAGTAGTTCAAATTTTCTATTTCCTCATGATTCAGTTTTGGTAGGTTGTTTGTAGGAATTCATCTGTTTCTTCTAGGTTGTCCAGTTTGCTAGTGTATAATTGTTCATAGTAGTCTCTTATCCTTTGTATTTTTCTGTGGTATCAGTTTTAAGATCTCCTTTCATTTCTGATTTTATTTATTTGAGTTCTCCATTTTTTTTTTGGTGAGTCTAGCTAAAGTTTTGTCAATATTGTTTATCTTTTCAAAGAACCAGTTCTTAGTTTCATTGACCTTTTCTATTATTTTTTAGTCTTTATTTCTACTCTAATTTTTGTTATTTCCTGTCTTCTACCTAACTTTGGGCTTCATTTGTTCTTATTTTTCTAGTTCGTTGAGGTGTAAAGTTAGATTTACCTGAGACTTCTTGATTCTTGAAGTAGGCATTTATTGCTATTACCTACTTTTGATGCATCCCATAAACTCTGGTATGTTACATTTTCATTTTCACTTGCTCAAGGTATGTTTAAATTCCTTTGGATTCTTCCTTGACCTGTTGCTTGTTCAATAGCATGTTGTTTACTCACTACATATTTGTAAGTTTTGTAGTTCCTTCTATATAATTAAATTCTATTTTTATACCTTTATAGTTGGGAAAGATGCTTGGTATAATTTTAATCCTCTTAAGTTTATTAAGATTTATTTTGTGGTCTGATGTATGATCTATCATAGAAAATGTTCCATGTACCCTTAAGGAGAAAGTGTATTCTGTCACTTTTGGGTGGGCTGTTCTGTAAATATCTAAGTCCATCTTGTTTAATGTACCATTTGAGACCAATATTTTCTTATTGATTTTTTTCTATTTATTTTTCAATTATAGTTGACATACAATATTATATTAGTTTCAGGCATACAACATAGTGATTCGACATCTATATAACTTGTGAAGTGATCACCCAGATTAGTTTAGTTTTTACTGGTTTTCTGCTTGCATGATCTATTCATTGGTGCAAGTGGAGTAATAACGTCCCCTACTATTATTGCATTGCTGTCTATTTCTCTCTTAAGGTCTGTTAATATTTGCTTAATACATTTAGGTGCACCATTATGATACTTTAATACTCTATCAAGGGAAGAATTCCCCAAGGGAATTCTCAGAAGTCTCTCTTAGAAGTCAGGTGAAAGTGAAATTATAGTGAGTTATCAAGGTTCAGCCAATCTAATATTGTTTATAAACTTACTCTAGCTGATTCCCATTTGAATTTCCATTTAGCTCCAAGAAATGGCTAGAGTATAATAGAGGCTACATAACTATTTATTAAAAAGAATATTTGAAAAGGAGAGGAAAGGATTAGGAGCTGGTAGTGAAATATCTACCAGGATATATCACTTCTGACATAATTAACACCCCGTGGATCATTTTGCAGTGAGAGGCAGTAGTGAGAGGTTTTCCTGTACAGTGTTTGCACTCATGGTGCCCTTTGCTTGGAACGTGTTTCCTCTTGGATTTTCAGCAGGCTCAGCCTCTCACTTTAGTCACATCTGCTTAAAAAGTATTTCATCAGAGAGACATATATGTGAAGTAGCAATCCCTTAAACTTCATCACTGCACCATGCTCTCTACACTGTTTTCTTACTTCCTAGCATTTTTACTGCCTTACACACACACACACACACACACACACACACACACAATATCACCTGACATTTGAATAAAACTCCTGACTGCAGGGATTTTGTTCTATTCTTGTTTGTTATGAACTGAAAATTCATATATTGTGTCCTAACCCTGTACCTTAACACGTGACCTTATTTGAAAATAGGATTGTTGCAGGTGTAGTTGGTTAAGATGATATCCTGAAGTAGGGTGGGTCTTAATCCAATATGACTGGTGCCATTATAAAAGGGGAAATTTGGACAGAAGCATGCACATAGGGAAAGAGCCCCATGAGGATAAAAGCAGATATCTTGGCAATGCTTCTACAAACCGAGGAATGATGAAGATTGTAAACCCCCAGAAGCTATAAGGGAGGCATGAAATAGTTTCTCCCTCACAGTCTCAGAAGGAGCTAAACCTGCTGATTCTTTAATCTTGAACTTCTAGCCTCCAGAACTATAACAATAAATTTCTGTTTTTTAAGCCATGGTGCTATTTTATGGCAACTCTAGCAAACTAATAAGCTATATCTCCAGGACTGTGACTAGATAGAATTGGCATTCAATAAATTTTTTTTCAAGTGAATGTTAAATGAATGAATAAATGGATGAGTGAATGAATATATGTGTATGTTACATCAGGAAAGTCAGCTGTCTTTTCCTGATGTAAAATGACATCCACTATAATCTAGAAGATTTATTCAGTTCTCATCTATTCTACTACATTTGTAGAAAAGAAACCTCATGACAGAAAAATTGATCATATATTAGAAGTTATCAAGAAAGCTTATTTAATCTGAATCATGAGTTTTAGGGATGATTGAAATTTTAATTTGACCTGAGGCAAAAGTCTAAAATGAATGATTTCCTAACTGTGCTCTTAGATTTTGATCCTGTGTTTTTCCTTCACGAATTTATCTATTTATAGAAATCAGGTCAGTGAGGCTGTATGAGTTATAGACAATGTGATTTCATTGCACTCCAGGCTCAACTATGATTCAGAGTAGAATTTTCCTCATGGAGGAATTGGGCCATCAGCAAAGAAATGGCATAGGAATCAAATCAGAGCAGAATGCAGAAAATTCTCTTTATGGTTCAGATATCTGGGTTTGTCATTAGCTGAGATGGCATTAAATTTACCCATGTGCTTCCAAATAATGGACTTTGAAGAAATAACTGAATGAATAGACAATATTTAGAACTTCAGAGAGTGATATGGATATGACTGGATTCATTAGCCTGGATTCCATCTGGAAAGCCCAAGCTGGCCAGAGTGAGCTTATGTTTTTAGCCCATCAATACTGGCCTAGGTGGGCCCTCCAGGGCTAACCAACAGAGGTGGTTTATGGAAAACCACTGTACAGAGTCCACTGCACAGAGCCCTGGTTCCAGTCCCTTTTCAGATCTCTTACCTTCTAAAGGGCCTACAGGGTCATGTACTCTGTCTCGTGGCATTCGGAGCCTTTGACCCCTCCTGTATGAAACTTTTTCAAATGTCCTATTATTGAAAGCAAACACCTTCCACTTGACTCTTTCTTCTTCTCTTCTTTAGAAACTCATATATCCTAAGATATATTTCCACTCCAATAAAAAATTTCAATACCTTGGTGTGCAAAACTCATGAATTCATAGGGGATGAGTGAGGAGCACACAGAATTTATAGCTCCAAAGAGAGGAGTTAAGGTCATTCCCATTGGTAGTCTACTGAGCCTTATGGGGAAGATATTTTGAGCTGGAATTTTTTTGTTGTTGTTTGTTTGACCGACTCTTGGGTTCTTCTAGCTATCCTCACTTGAAATCAAAATCAGCCAAGGCAGAACATGGCTCTTACTTTCCCACCCCTACCACGGTTTTGCAAATGGGTCAATAAAAATAGTGTCCTTGATGTGGGCCAGGGTACAAATTAGTACAGTTAAAACTCAAGTAGAATACAAATCCCCAGAACAGAAGCTGTTTATATTTAAACTCTTTCGATTGTAGAGAGCAGTTAGAGAAGAAATTGTAAATGTCATCTCATTTAATTCACTTATTTTACAGATCGGGAAAGAGGATGCTTGGAGTAAGAGATCTTTTGACTTGCAGATCTCACATATTCATGTAGTTCTTTATTTTTATATCTTTAAGATTTAAAAATATTATTCCTCCTTGCACTATTTCTGTCCAATCTATGGCAAAAAAAAAACCTTTATAAAGAGGGTGAGTGAATTAACCACCATCATAGAGACAGCAAAGTGAAAGTACTTGGATGAGAGCCCACGTCCTCTGGTTTTTAGTTCAGGGCTCTGTAATTTCAGCATTCGAGCAAATTAAGACTGGGCGAGGGTTATAATCTGTAGTCCCTACACTCAGGGTGAAATGGGCTGCTGTGTTATTCTCTGTTGTTTACTGTTTCCTATTAGTCTCTAAGGCCTCCATTTGAGAGTCTGAATATCAAGGGCCTTCTTTTCATCAAAATGTACACTTACAATTTGCACAGAAGTTCAGGGGATTCATATAACTCCTTAATTTGAAGACAGACCCCTAGACTATGAACTGATGTTCTCAGTATTAGTGTCAGCTAATGTTTATTGATTGTTAGCTATGTTCCAGGCATTATTCTGAGTACTTCATATGTGCTACATCATTTAATTCCTGCAACACTTGAACCAAGTTTCTTCAGCCTTATTTCTACTTTACCAAAAAACTAGAGATATTTAAAAGGACATCTGTTTATTTTTTAAAGACTGATTGATGCCAACCAGGTTCAATACTAAGTGCTAAGGATTAAACAGTGCACACACAAAAAAGAAAGAAAAATAAAAAGAAAAAAAGAAAAGAAAAGAAAGAAAGAAAAAAGATGGGCACTGAGCCTGCCCTCATCAAGCTTGGAATCCAATGAGGCAGACTGACTGCATGTTTACATAGAAATGTGCCAGGAAGCGAACAGCCGTGGTGAATATGTTGGGCCACAATAATAACACATATACATGGAGTGCTGGGAGAATCTAAAGAAGGAAGTCATGTCTGGACCACCAAGAAAAACAGGTGCAAAAGGTGCATAATGAGGGGCTGTAGAAGAGGTGAGTGTGCCAGAAAAGGTGAGTGCGGGCAAGAGTGAAATTCTTTGCTTGAAGTCAACTCCAAAGGACACAAACTGAACTCGAACCAGGTCCATCTGCCCCCAAAGTCAGCCCCTGCCCCATGTTGCCACAGTTCAGTTCCTCTGACTGCAATGACTCCTTGTGATACTTTATAACCTATCCTGATCTTCATGTCTACAGGAAGTACACCTCCCTAAAATGCCCCAGCAGTGTGGCTCAGGCCATCTGTGAAGGACCAAGTTTAAAAATTTTCAGTCTGTTCCATTTTGTTCAGATCCTTTTGTCTTTATTCTTTTTTCTGGATAATCAACCTGTCACCCCCTCTCCAAAGCCTTGGTCCCCAAGCTTGCCTTCTATATCGGGATGGCTCTGAGAGTAATGCAGAGAATCCTAGGTAATCATAGGTTCATGCCTAGCCATTTCCTGCCTTACCCTAAATTTTGAGGGATTATGCACCAGACTGGTGTTTTAATTTGGTAAAAAAAAAAAAAAAAAAAATTAATGTATTTACAAAACAATTAACTAAAATTTTTCAGCCATCACTCTTGCCTTCACATCTGTAGAGCCCTTCCCCAAAGAAATGGGCTTTTACTTCTTCTTTCTAGAGCAATATCGTCGTCGTCGTCGGCAGCCGTCCGTCTCAAGAGACGATGGCGTAGCTTCTTGAGAGTCTATCTGCACCGCCGAGAATGGCTGTGTAGTCCGATTCGGGAGTGACAATCCCTGCCGCACTTGGTACAGGTGAAGGCAGATGGCTGTTGTTGCTGCTGCTGATGCTGCTTCTGCCTCGATCTTTTCTGGGCCGCCTCCTCGTTGCGCGCAGCCTCCGCGTGTGATGTACCTTGCCTGACCGCGAGCCTCCAGGCTAGGCGGTCGTCTGCTTGAACTTCCCATGTGTTGAGATTGATGGAGCATTGTGTCATGTCCTTTTTGCAGATGTCTTTGAACCGCAGTTTTGGGCGCCCTGTCATCCTCTTGCCTTCTGCTAGCTCGCCGTAGAGGAGGTCTTTGGGGATACGGCCTGCATCCATTCTTTTGACATGGCCGAGCCACCTGAGGCGTCTCTCGCTAAGAACTGCATGCAAACTGCTCATATTGGCTCGCTTCAGCACCTCGGTGTTGGGGACCTTATCCTGCCAGGCGACATGCAGGACGCGTCGCAGGCACCTCATGTGGAAGCTGTTGAGTTTCCTTTCGTGCCTTGCGTAGGTGGTCCATGTCTCGCTGCCATAGAGGAGAGTGCTGAGTACGCAGGCTTGGTAGATGCGTAGTCTGGTTTTCTCAGTGAGGCTGGAATTGTTCCACGCTCGCCGGTTCAGTCTGGCCATAACTGTGGCTGCCCTGGCGATTCTCCGGTTGACCTCCAAGTCGACTGACAGAGAGCTCGAGATGGTGGACCCGAGGTAAGTGAAGTCGTTGACAACCTCCAGGGTGTATCCGTCGATGGTGATGCATGGGGGAGTCCCCGTGCCTTGAGCCATAACATTCGTCTTCGTCAGGCTGATGGCTAGTCCGAACTCCTTGCATGCGTGGGAAAGGCAAGTGACTAGCTGCTGGAGTCCCTCTTCGGAGTGTGATGTCAAAGCTGCGTCGTCGGCGAAGAGCATCTCACGGATGAGCACCTCTTTGACTTTGGTCTTGGCTCGTAGACGGGCCAGGTTGTAGAGCTTGCCATCGGATCTGGTGTGAATGAAGACACCCTCGCTGCAGTCCTTAAAGGCGTATTGGAGGAGCATGGAGAAGAAGATTCCGAACAGCGTAGGCGCGAGGACGCAGCCCTGCTTTACTCCGCTGCTGACTGGGAAGGCCTCAGAGGTTGCGCCGTTGTAGGACACCGTGCTGTGCATGTTGTCGTGAAAGGACATGACCACAGCAAGCAGATGTGGTGGACAGCCAATCTTCCGTAGCAAGCTGAAGAGTCCGCTTCGACTGACCAGATCAAACGCCTTCGTGAGGTCAATAAAGGCGAGGTAGAGTGGTTTATGCTGCTCGTGACACTTCTCCTGCAGCTGGCGTAGGGAGAAGATCATGTCCACTGTTGATCGGCCAGCTCTGAAGCCACACTGGGACTCTGGGTAGACGCGGGAAGCAAGGGTCTGCAGGCGGGCAAGAGCGACCCGGGCGAATACTTTGCCAACGACGCTGAGGAGAGAGATGCCCCGGTAGTTGTTGCAGTCGCTGCGGTCTCCTTTGTTCTTGTACATGGTGATAATGTTGGCGTCTCTCATATCCTGGGGGATGTAACCCTCCTTCCAGCAGCGACAGAGTAGATGGTGGAGCGGCTGTAGCAGGACTGGTTTCCCGCTCTTTAGGATTTCTGGAGGGATTCCGTCGCTTCCTGGTGCTTTCCCGCAAGCGAGGCGGTCGATGGCTTTGCCGAGCTCTGCCGCAGTAGGTGGGGTGTCTAGCTCCTCCATGACTGGTAGGTCTGGGATGGCTTTAAGAGCAGTGTCTGTTACGGTGTTCTTCGTTGCGTACAGCTCGAGGTAGTGCTCGGTCCACCGCCGCATTTGCTGTTCTTGGTCAGTGATGACCTCACCTGTCTTGGACTTAAGGGGGGCGATCTTGGAGGGGATTGGGCCTGTTGCCTTCTTGATACCCTCATACATTCCTCGTGCGTTGCCTATATCGGCGGCTTCCTGAATGCTTCTGCACAGGTTTAGCCAATAGGTGTTGGCACAGTGGCGGGCGGTCTTCTGGACTTTGTTCCTGGCAGCCCGTAGAGCTTGAAGTGTACTGGGAGTGGGCGTGACCTTGTAAGCCAGTAGGGCCTTCCTCTTAGCCTCGATCACGGGTTCCATTTCTTCCCAGTGAGCCTCGTACCAGTCAGCGTTCTTCCGCTCTTTCTTCCCGTAAGCAATAATGGCGGAGTTGTATATGGCGTCGCGGAGACGTGGCCAATTGGATTCGATAATGTCATCTGCCGCCACTCCCTCGCCGAGTGCATCTTCCATCTTGTTGATGAATTGCTGGGTCTTAACTGGGTTGCTGGCACAACTGGTGTTGATGCGTGGGCGACCCTTCATCTTGGAGTGGTGATAATACATGGATCCCAGGCCATGGGCTGGAGCCCTGCCCAGAGTGGCAGGGATAGGTACCCAGGCAGTGTATGACATCTAGTCCGCTGTCCAGACAATATATTTGGCATGCCATCTCTGGTGAGTATGTCGACATGACAAACAGAAATAAAAACACTGCTTATTTTAAGGTCTAATAGAATTACAAGGCAGTAGAAGTAATGGTTGATACAAATGGTCAGAATTGGGCAGGTTAAGAAGTCCTATTCTGAAAGCTCCTAGGGCATGTTGGCAAACACTGGGAAGTAACTAAATACACTTGATAATAATAAAAATGGGCTTGACACTGTGCTTTTGAATGAGCAGTGAGGGAATGAAGTGGACGATTCGTGACCATGGTTTCTGCCACTCACCATCCAGAAACTGATCAGATCAGGCTGAGAACAAGCATCTATGGTCGTCGGCAGCCGTCCGTCTCGAGAGACGATGGTGTAGCTTCTTAAGAGTCTATCTGCTCTGCCGAGAATGGCTGTGCAGTCCGACTTGGGAGTGACACGGTATCTGTCTCCTCCCGTGTTGAATCGACATCTTGCGATGACGCTGGAGTGTCCTCTCCAGTGAAGCTGAAGCTACAGAGCCTGGGCAGGGTAATATGGAGGGTCTGCTGTTGCCCATGCAGCAGACCCCCCCCTCTCTTTGCAGCTGAAGGATCCAAGGGAAAGACGGAGTCAATACAGCTTGGCTTCAGGTGCGCTGCAGGAGTTGCCGGTATTGACTACAACGTCAAACCGCCTTAGGGACTCCGGCTCCGGATTTTCTGTCGGGGTTTACTCCCTTAGCCTTTCCCCTGAAGAGGTATGCCGCAAGGCAGCGGAGGTTTTTTGGAGTCAGAGTTTTCCTTCTCTGATGTGCCCTGACTGGAAGATCGAACCAGCGACACTTAGCTCGCAGGCTGACGCTCAATCCACTGAGCCAAACCAGCCAGGGAGAAGCATCTATACACTCATGGAAAAGCTATCAGAATGCAGAGAGTTCCCAACTAATACATTAATAACTTTCAGCAACCTTCACTTCTGGACATGATATAATTAATTCTTGATTCGAGGAAGCAAGACGGTCTGTGGCCTGATATTTTCATTTGAAAGTAAGTGGGAAGACAAAAGCAAACAGGCTTTTTGGCTATGAGAAAATGAATGACCTTCCAAGTAAGGAATTTAAACTGGAGCTTTTGGCTTGAGAGGGGAATGAGGCTGGAGAACCTTTCTGTAGCAGCAATTTAAGGTGGAGAAGTGGTTGTGGGTTGTAGTGTCCCCTAAAGCCACCTGAGCATGAGCACCCTTCCTTGTTACACAAACCACTTTCAAGGGCTCTGATGTCTCTGGACCATTTTTGAGCAGGAAAACATGATTGCAAACAGTTTTTTTCTTTAGAAAAAAAAAACCTAAAAACAAAAAAACAGAGGGCTGGCATGCCAGCACATGCTTGAACGCTCTCACAGTTACATATAAACTTTAAAAAGAGGCCCCCTTTCCCCCTAGGCTGACTCATACTCCATGCATCATATAACCAGTGTTTGGAAAGGCTGTGAAGAATGCTTGTGGCAATTGGATATATTTTGTTTGAATGTGGGAGTGATAAAAACAGGTGATCTAGTAGGGGGTGGGAGTGTAAAGTTGGAGGGGGGTGTATGTAGGATGGGGAGGGGTCGTGAAAGGCAGAAGGAAAGTTTCTCACACATCTTGACTGTTCTCTAGGACATTGAGGACAATAGAACCATTGTGTTTTAAAGATGGAAGAGACCTTTGAAATCTGAAATGAAGATCCGGAGGTATTAGCTGCCAGTGCAAAATCATATAGCTAGGGAGAAGCTTTAGGAGCCAGCTTCTGAGCACCCTATGTAGTCCAGTCCTCGTTTGGGAGCACAAAACCCGTTTGAGAATCTGTAAAGCCTACAGGCACTTTCCCCTGGAAAACAAAACTACATACAATATTTCCTGTACAATTTCAGAGGATTTATGGACTCCTTAAATTCGTCTGTGAACACAAGGGTCTGATGAATTTTTGACTGGGGTTTATTGACTTGAGCGTATAAATAATGTTCAGCCAGAACCAGGGTTTACGTTTCTCCTCTCTACTTACTAGGTGTTTGAGCACAAGCAAGCATGCAATGCTTCTAAGCCTCAGTTTCCTGGTATATGAAATCGGTTTAATCATAGTACCTATTCGTAGGTGGCTATGAAGATGAAATGTGATAATAGGTCTAAGGAACTTAGGTTAACAGAGAGCCTGGCAGGTGGGAAGGACAAGGCCATCTTGTTATCATTCCGGTTGTTACCAGCCTCCTTCATTGAGACCATGCCCCTTGTCATTGGCTGTTGATGGGCTACTCCAGATCCAGGTCTCTGAATTTCTTCTTAGTCCTTTGGCTTTTGCTTGCTTCTGACTTAAATCTATTTGCTTCCTGGCCATTCTCCTTTCCTTAAGGGTCTCTCCATCTCACCACATGAAAGGCAGCCTGTGTTCAAATGTCTTGATAAATTTGTTGTGCAGAAATCCATTAGAAGGAAGTACTAGGAAAATAAGTTTGCCCGAGAAAAAAGCATGCTGGTGAAGTGCTTCCTTTCTGTAGTGGAGATCAAACAGCCGAACAAGTGGAAATACCAGGTCTGCAAGAACGGTTCTGAGCCCATATTATTATTTCATCTTTCCTTTAATAATAGCCGGGGAAAATGGCTAGTTTCCTTTATATAGTTTATTTAAAAAAATAATCTAAACCTTCCATGTGGAAAGCTTCTATGTTTGATATCAATTTTCTCTGGTTTATATACTTACATTACTTGTAACTTCCACTGAGTTTTCCCCACCCTCTGCCTCAGTCTCTTCGAATCCACGTTGAGAAGCAGAAACATAGTCTCAAGAAGAGGAGGGATTACAGAGCAGAGGAAGCCTGCTCACACCAGCCTCCTTCTCATTCAGGCTGTCCAGTTTTTAGAAAATTGAAAGTGCTGGGGAATGGTACGTGGTGAATCATATGAAATCTTAAACACCGAACCTCCAAAGATAGTTCAGTGGAAACCTCAAAGCCTCCCTTCTACTTGACAAAGGTGGATCAGAAGACTGATAACATTTCTTGTTTTTTTTGGTGCCAGTGCAACTCCCATCCACTTACACTTGAAAGTCGGACTTCACAATACTTTACCACAGAAACCAGAAAAGAACCTTTAACTAGTTCCAGAACAGCAAAAGGCTGCATTCTCACTAGACTAACTGCTGAGTTTAACTTTACTCACATAAGAATTATATGAGAGTCAGGAGAGTGCTTCTGGCTTCCTGATACTTTAAGATTAGTGATAGTCATTCTCTTCTGCGTTGCCTTTTACTTTTGACCTGGTAGGAATGAAAGTGAAGTGCAAATGATGATCTAAGAAACCAAGTCTTCCTCTTGGTAGAGATAAGGGTCATATGACAGTTCTCTACAGACCTGCAATCTCAGAGGCTATAAAATGAAGGTGCTTTGTGGGGGGGAAGGCAACCTGTTTCAGTGCGCTAATCCCATTATTCTCTCTACTCCTAACACAGACTCAGGTTCAAAGCTTTCCTTTACTATATTCTATCTAAGGAGCTTGGGAAAAATACTTATTTATAGCTTTGTAAACTTTGTTTCTTTCTCTAGCTGGAGACATACAACCATTAATCACACTAGTCCATATACAGTGTCTGGCACATAGCATCTACTTACTCATCTTGGGACAGGGAGTTTCATCTTGGTTAGTGCCTGACTGTACTGGAGAGTGCGAATATGCCTTCTGGATAATGACTTAACTCCAGAGTTAGTGGAGATGTCAGGTTTGGAATTGGAGTGTGTATATGTTGAGAGATAGTTTTTATACTCATCGAAGATAATGAACATTTCCTCTAACCTGTTAAAAATATGCTATAACATTTTTTCTCTTCTTTTTCTCAGTGTCTAACAAGAGTGTCTACAAAGAAATAAGTTAGGCTGGTACAGTGTCAGGTCACCTTTGTCATCCAGGAGATTAGTTAAGAGTCATCATCAACTTACTACCCACTTCAGCATGATGTGCCAAAAAGAGAAATGAGAAGCATCTGTTCCACAAATACATATGAACACCTGCTCTGTCTCAGGCTGTGGGCTAGGTGCTAAAGATACAAAGATGAGGGAATCCAGCCTCATGTGGCTGAGTGAGTCTTAGTGTAGTGTTTTCAATTGGAATTCAAGGATTCTTAGGAATTGGAAGTTCCAGAGGAACTCCCTTGTTTTGCTTTCATTTCAATGACAGAATTTAATAGTCATTTTACTAGTTATAAAGCTAAAACTTATTTCCCAGCTTTACTGAGCTATAATTGACATAGAACATTGTGTACCTTTAAACTGTATATGTGATTTGATGCACTTATACAGGGCAATATGATTATCACTGTCACAGTCACATAATTACCATCTCTTTTTTGTGGTGAGAACATTTAAGATCTACTTCTTTAGCAACTTTCAAGTATATAGTACAATGCTGTTATCTATAATCACAGTACTGTGCATTAGATCCCCAGAACTTAGTCATCTTCTAACTGTTCGCTTGTACCCTTGGCCAACAGCTCCCCATTTGTCTCACTCCCAGGCACTGGTAACCACCATTCTACTCTCTGTTTATACAAGTGACTTTTTCAGGTTCCACATTTGAGTGATACTGTGCACTATTTGTCTTTCTTTGTCTGGCTTATTTTACTAAGCATAACGTCCTCAAGGCCTGTCCATGTTGTTGCAAATGGCAGGATTTCTTTTTTCTCATGGATCAATGCTATTTCATTATATCTCTCTCTCACATTTTATTTATCCATTCATTCATTTATAGGCACTTAGATTGTTTGCATATCTTGGTTATTGTGAATAATGCTGCAATAAACAAGGGAGAGCAGACATTTCTTTGATATCCTGTTTTTATTTCCTTTGAATGTAAGTACAGAAGTGGAATTGTTGGATCATATGGTAGTTCTATTTTTAATATTTTGGGTACCTCCATACTGCTTTTCCACAGTGGCTGCACCAATTTACATTCCCACCAAAAGTGCACACATTTCCTTTTCTCCACATCCTCTCTAACACTTGTCTAAAAGCCATTCTTAAAGGTGAGGTGATAACTCTTTGTGGTTTTGATTTGCATTTCCCTGATGATTGGTCACGTTGAGCATCTTCTCATGTACCTGTTGGCTATTTGTGTGTATACATTAGAAAAATGATTATACAGTTCCCCTGCCCATTTTTAAATTCAGTTGTTGGAACTTTTTTTTTTTTTTTTTGCTATTGAGTTGTATGAGTTCTTTACATATTTTGGATTTATCAGATATATGGTTGGCAAATATTTTCCCTCATTCCATAGGCTGCCTTTTCTTTTTGTTTTTTGTTTCTTTTGCTGTGCAGAGCTTTTTAGTTTGAGGTAGTCCCATTTGTTTATTTTTGCCTTTGTCATTTGTACTTTTGGTGTTATATTTTAAAAAAATCGTTGCCATGACCTATGTCAAGGAGATTTTTTCCTATTTTATTTTAAGAATTTTATAGTTTCAGGTCTTACATTTAAGACTTTAATCCATGTCAAGTTTTTCTGTGAGTGATATAAGACAAGTGTCCAATTTCACTTTTCTGCAAGTGGTTGTTCAGTTTTCCAGGCAAAACTTTTTTATAACAATAACTCAGATATGAAAGATATATCCAAACATTTTGGATTAAGGTTGTTAATCTGATATCTAGGAATATGCTTGCATGTTTTCAGAATCCTCAAGAAGTTACTTTTCATTTAGGATACATATATTATCAAAGAAAAATACTAGCATAAGGGAGCTAAGCTTTTGCATTCCATGGTCTCTAACTAGGTGGTCTGTGGTCTTAGCCAAGATACTCATTTAAACCCATTAGGCCTCAGGATCTTCCTCTTAAAACAAGGTGCCTGGATCAGGTGAGTGAAGCTCTTCCAGCTTTAATAGTCCATGCCTCTGTGACTGTTCCTTTAAGTGGATTGTAACCTGAGTTTCTTTGTAATTTCTAGTTCAGAGGAGAGAACACTTGCTGGACATCAGATCTGTTCTAATTCTGCCTTTAGAAATGATTGCTAAGAAAACACCGATGGAGAATATTTTCTTTCTTTATGTCTAGGCTTTCCATCTGAAACTTGAAAATGGTAAGCTAACAAAAATACTTGAAAATAAATGATAAAACATGTGTGTAGGCTCTGGAATACAGCAGCAATGTTATTATGACGATGAGCCCTGCTGTGACACAAAGTGAAAGGACAAACTACTCTTTCTAAGTTAATTTGTGAAGACACTAGAGGTTTGCTGTGGCAACACAAACCCCCAAAGATTTACTGGTGCTACAAGTCGATGCAAGTTGGTGGGAGCCCACAGCCTCCTGTGAGCTCCGTCTAGACTCATGCTCTCTGCCTTACTGGAGAAGGGACTAAGGAGAACTACACATTGTCTCTCACTCATTTCATTGGCTAATACAAGTCACATTATTATGCCTCAAGTTCACAGGGGTAAAGGATTGCAATTCCAGTTATGACCAAAAGGATCATATCTTGAATATTTGTGACTTTATTATGATGCTAGATCTTCACAAATAAAATGTTAGTTTGCTTATTTTTAAATTTGGAGACCAAAGTCCACGTTATGATTCCAGGTAGTGCAGAACAATGAACAAACTCAAGTTGATTTTGGACCACACACATTTCTGAGAAGAGGAAGCTTTCCTGGGGAGGGTGAAGGAAGGGAAGGAGGATATTTGGCAGTTGCTGATTGGTGGCCGTCCGTGGTAGGAGAACTGGCAGGTAAGAGTTCTTAGCAATGAGAACGTACAAAAGGAACAAAGCGGAGTTAACTGACGTTAAAGTTCATGGAGCATGAAAGAACACAGGTAGAACTGTGATCAAAGGAACAAGTGGTTTATAACAGAATGTGATTAAGGATTCTGAAGTGGAAGTCACGTTTGTGTTTAATGTAGAAGAATCTTGTATGAGGCTTAGGGAAGCAGGTTTAGAATACAAGAAATGTGTTCAAAATGGAAGAACTGTGACAAACAACAGGGAAGTCGGTAGAGAAAGTAGAGTGAATATTTCAGTTTCTATGTTGGCTCATACAAATTGGTTTTACTGGTGACATACAGTAACATTTAGTACTAACTGAGATTGTCACTATGCAGAACACTCTAACCCAGAAGACTAAATGAAAATTCTAAAAGAGAGGCATATTTTAATCAAAACATGTAATTAGTCGATTGCCTGCTTTGTAGAGGTAACAACAACTTTGCCTTAATGTGGTATTCTGTCATTGGTCTGGGAGGTGAGGAGTTCTGACTAGAGTGACTTTACGGGTCTTTTGAAATCAAAGTTCTTAGAATGACATCGTGATTTAGGGTAAAATATTAATTCCAAAATCACTAAAAACATATATTCTGATATAAGTATAAAAGCATTTCTAAAATGCCAGTTATAACTTTAAAAAGAATATATACATCTGGCTGCTGTGGCTCAGTGGATTGAACATTGGCCTGCGAGCCAAGTATCTATCGCTGGTTGGATTCCCATTCAGGACACATGACTAAGTTGCACGTCAGGTCCCCAGTTGGGAACATGAGTGAGAGGCAACCACACAGTGATGTTTCTCTCCCTCTCTTTCTCCTTTCCCCTGTCTCTAAAAATAAAACAAACAAACAAACAAACAAATTTTTAAAAAAAGAGTATATACACACTGTCCAGTGCCGGCTCACTCATGGTTTTTGCATTTATTCACATTTTGGGTTATTTCTCACTATTGTTCTTTACATTGGTGTGTCTAGAGCATTTACTAGTATGGAGATAAAAGGGAAACCCTACAGAGGGGAAAAGATAACACATGTTGATGCCAAAACATTTTTTAAAAATCTGAAGAACCTAGGCATAAAGAAGAATAAAAAAATTCCTTAAGTGTGATATAAATCTTCTGACATGCCTGTTGATGATTTGGAGACAGAAAAATTAGAAGACAAAAACTTCATATTAAAAAAATATATATACTGATGTTTAAAGTTTTAGCAAATATTGGCAAAGCAGGTAGAAATGCACTTAATGTGGCGAAATAGCACCTTAAAATAGTTGACTCTCAAGTCTATACCTGCCATTTGCTATCATGTGTCATTTTGTAAATCAGTTTTCTACTTGAGAAATGCAATATATAATCGTCGGCAGCCGTCCGTCTCGAGAGACGATGGTGTAGCTTCTTAAGAGTCTATCTGCACCGCCGAGGATGGTTGTGCAGTCCGACTCGGGAGTGACACGGTATCTGTCTCCTCCTGTGTTGAATCGACATCTTGCGATGACGCTGGAGTGTCCTCTCCAGTGAAGCTGAAGCTACAGAGCCTGGGCAGGGTGATATGGAGGGTCTGCTGTTGCCCATGCAGCAGACACCCCCTCTCTTTGCAGCTGAAGGGTCCAAGGGAAAGACGGAGTCAATACAGCTTGGCTTCAGGTGCGCCGCAGGAGTTGCCGGTGTTGACTACAACGTCAAACCGCCTTAGGGACTCCGGCTCTGGATTTTCTGTCGGGGTTTACTCCCTTAGCCTTTCCCCTGAAGAGGTATGCCGCAAGGCAGCGGAGGTTTTTTGGAGTCAGAGTTTTCCTTCTCTGATGTACCCTGACAATATATAGTACATACATAATATTAATGCTAATAGCAAAGATAATAAGTTCCTGGTCTTACCAGCATTAATTTTATTGTCTCTAAAGGCTGTTATGGGATGCTACACAGCAGCAAAAAAATGAGCAGTAATGAACTGTAAAGAATGTTCACCAGATGATTGTCTCAGGTCCTGCTTTGGCCCGTCTACAGAATCATAGGTAGCAATAACAAGGTGACCAAAATACAGCTACTAATAGGAGTTATGATCAAGATGGTCTAATGACATTTTGAAATGTCAGGGAAGCCAATTTGGGGGAAGAAAAAAAAAAACACAAACCCTGTAATGACAGAGAGGGGGAATAACATTTAGTTATTCTCCCACTTTTGCTTGCTGCCCCCAAGTTCTGATCTTGAGAGCTTATAATTATTTTATGGTGCCTGAAGCAGGTATGATACCTGCATTCTTCATGGGCCTATCTTCATGGGAAAGTGTTCTAATATGCAATGAACAACTGTTCTTAGAGAGAGAGTAGCATTGTCAAGAACAGGAGTGAAACGTTTTTGGTTGGGGGTTCATGCTCACCCAGGTTGGCAAACCTAGAAAGACATGGAAAGACTCAGAATGACAGTAGTTCATGAGACTGGAAGGGCCAGAGCAATGATGCAGGGATGGGCCTTTCCCTTCTGTGGACTATGGTTACTGCCTGTCAAGTTCTAGACAAGAATTTGGGTTATTATATAACTTGTTTTCAAAACATACTTGTGGGGTGGGAAGGTTGCAGCTATTCATGACCCTTCTTGCCAGGGAAGCCCTATAGCATCTGTGGATTTGATCCCACTGTGGTAGGGCAGGCTTATCAGGTTGGCCAACCTTGCAGATCCTGTTGTGCATAGAATATTTTCTTCTCTCTCCACTTTTGTTGTTTACTTAGCAAAAGCCACTCCACCCTTGCTGCAAGTTTTGACACTCTCTCTGATACACTGTATGGCTACTGTACCTTGACTTTCAATTACATTAAATCCTATTATAATCATTTTCTTATAACAAATCCTCTTTAACACCTGAAAAGCTCAGCTCCCATGGGTGTAGTGTTATGCTGTCAAAATAAAAAATGGAGGAATTGCAGTGGCTGTTGAATGTGTTTGAAAATAAGATCAGCATAAGGGCCTTACATATTTTGCATTCAATTCTGGTAGCAAAAGAGAAAGGAGTTATTCTAAGCCATTCAGATATGGCTTGACCTATAAACCAGCAGCCTTAATTCAGTGATTTTAAAATCAATGGGACAGCACATAAAAATAATTTCTCTGGGAGAGCATTTCTTTCAGAAGCAAGGTCCAGAATTCCTAATTATTTCCATTATAATGATTCATGTACGTAGAACACTCTTCACTAATACATTATAAGAGCACATGGCATGGGCAAGTTTTTGTTTGTTTTATTTCTTTTAACGCTTCTGGTGTAACGGCTAAACCATAACCAAGTTTTGAATTATCTTTGGCCAATGGACATGATGGTTCATCTTTTCTGCCTTGATTATTTTTGTCTAACATTTATAAGTATAGCTCAGAAGCCTGTTTTATTATTCTGGTTATTTAGGTTTTATTTCATGTGGTTTATTGCTACTTTGGGGCAACTCATTTTGAGGAGAGAAATAGACATCTGAGGAAAGAAGCAGATTTTGTTAGCAGTGTCTTTTCAGTATTAGTTATGCCTGTTAGTTTTACAAACTGACCCTCTGAGTTCCATCCTGGGCGATGAGGGCCCTTTGTGGACTTCCTGGTGGGAGGATATCTTTCCAGTTAAACAAATGCCACCCTATTCCCCCATTCCACATGTAACCAAAGAGTTATCCCTATTTTTATTATTTTACCCTTATGTTAGGAAAATGAGCAGCTCAAGAATTATGTATCAATAAGAATAATCAGATATCCTCTTTTCTTGTTGTGCTATTACCTCTAAGTCTCAGGTTGGTAAAATCTTACCCATCCTGGCAATGAACATGTGCCACATTTTACTTGTTTTTTTGAGGGAAAAAATTTTTAGGATGACTCTCGTCACCATATACGGCAACCAGGTCTTTTGCTATAACCCAGGAGAGGTGGCATTCTATGCTTTTACAATGTAGTTTTGGTTCAGGCCCATCTTTCTGTCTGAGGGTAATGTGAGCTGAAATTGGTCACAGAGGCTCTGGCAGCTGGCTTAACCTGTTTATATAAGGACAGAACACAGCCACTGATTAAGAGAGCCACCTCCCACTGGTTGGTTTTGGAGTGGAGCCCAGAATTTTCCATGGAGTTAGCTTTTAAAAGTTAGATCAGCATCTCAATAGAAGATAAGGGCACACAAGAAAGCCCTTGTGGGTTTCCCTGTCTTCAGAAACCCCACTGTTTAGCAAGAGTTAGAATAGATATATTTGACCAATAAAATGCTTCTACTAGGCTTATCTCCATGAAAGCATCACTCTTCCTTAAGTAGGTCAGTTTGAGCCAAGCTTAGCCTTTAGTAACTTACCCATTGCCGTGGCTGTTCAGGGTGGGCTGGTCAATGGTAAGATCAATATGATGTCAAGATATTTTATATAGGGGATATTTTTAAATAGTAGGGATAACAGTATAAATAATGAAAGGCTACTACTTCTAGGTTTAAATCAGAAAATAAAGTGAAGGGGAGCAAAGGAGGGATGGACAGGAAGCTGAGTGGAGGAACAAGGACCTGATAGAAGAGCTCCATGGAAAATCAGTGGGGACACTATAAGGCTTCAATGGTCCCATGCATGGATTTCATGGCCCCTCACTCATTAAAACATACTTAAAAAAATAGTATTCCTGAAAAATGAGAAAAATCATCTCAGGTCTTGGTGTGCCTTGTGGATGTAAAGGAATCCTGATATTGGATTGAGTTTGACTTTACATCTTTATTTATTAGGAGGCACTTAGAAACGAAGACCTGGGTGGTAATAACAAAACACCACTTGGAGTTTTTAGTAGCTGGAGTGTGTGCAACTCAAAGTGACGATTGGAGGATATTTTTGCCCTCTCGTCTGCAAGTTCCAGAGGTTAAAAAAAAAGAACATCCCACTTTTATAAAAGGAAAAAAATCTTTTGCATAAATTATTATATAAATAAATCTTCTTAACAAGCTCTGCAGTTTTTTTTTTTACAAAGCACAAAGAGTTATTGTGTGATTTATGTGAAAAGGTTATGTAACTGTACTCTGTTACTTTAAATAGTGTTTTTTATTTAAACTGCCAACTTCTTCATCACTAGCAAAGGAAAAAAATGCATATTTGCAAAGTACAAAGGTAATTTTCAAGGACTGTAATTAGCTCATGATAACTCTATCTTTTGTGATGTCTTTGCTGTGGAACTAGAGGAGAAATGGACTTTTTTCATTGTTGAATCTAAACTGTGGCACCTGCAGCATGTCAGTTCAGAGAGAAGCAGGGAGGGAGAAAGTCTGAAGTATTACACTTGGTCAGAGGAAAATTATGGACACACTAAAATAACAGATCTTGCCATTTTTATTTGGCTTCATCTTTTCTTTTGACAAACATGACAAGACTCCATTTTCCCTGTTTCTGTTCCCCTGCTGACCCTTTACTTCCAAGATATTAAAAGAGCTACTTAAAAACCAAACTGAATATATAATGTGGAAGATAAAAAGAGAATGAGATTATAGTAAAAGAAGGTAGAAGAGCAAAAGAAAGTCTTTGTGTCTTAAAAAAAAAAAACTAGGTCAGAACTCTGGCAAGAGAAAAGACAGGTAAATGAAGGAAATATTTGAGCAAGAGGATGCTAGTTAATTTGATTCATTCCACGAAAGTTGATTAATTGATTACTAAGTAAAATTTTATTCCCATGAAAAATTCTAGCTTTGGGGGGTAGTCAGAGTGGATACACACATTGTGTGTGTGTGTGTGTGTGTGTGCATGCATGTGTGTGTGTGACCAAGTATATTTTTGTGTTTGGTTGAGGCAATATTATGCAGGAGTCCAGGAGGTCAGAAGGAAATTGATCACTCTTCAACTATATATTTTTTGAATTGACTTCCTCCTTTCCCATGGTAAAGAATATTTGCAAAGACAATCTAGGAAGTTTCCTTCTTAGGAAAATAGGGTGTTGTAGGCAGTGGAATTCCCTGGAGGTGGAATTATATAGCATTCCTGGATTTTTAGGTGTTTATCTTCTGAGAAATCAATTCTACCTTTGTAGGTTGAAATCTGGAATTTTCGAGCTTGTTTTTCTCACGGCAGATGATAGCCACACAAACAACAGGAAAATCTATAAAGCACTTGAAGTCAAGGAATTGCAGTGTGGCAATCTGAGTGCTGGGTGTGTTTTCTGTGGGACTGTGAGAACATTGTCACCTGTTTGGTCACGGACCTGGTTGCCCAGGTGGCAGTTTGGCAAAAAACCAGCATGAACAACAACAACCTCTTGCAATGGACTGTGAAATATTTGGGCATAGTTGTTCTCAGAGATTATTAATTATTCTCAGTTCAAACATTAAATTTTAATTTTAATGGAAATAAACACAATGATATGAGACTGAAAATAACTACTTTTAGAGTTCAGGCATCAGATACCCACTTTTAGCAACTCTGCACAGGAAGAAGGCAATTGATTTTTAAACAGAGACTTGTTACTGGCAGAGAAAAATGAAACAATAGCTGACTGTTTCAATATATTATGGACCGCGATGTCTGTCAATATGCTTTGCAGTAGAATTCAATTGTAAGTTTGATGGTTATATCTTTAAAAGTAACATGAAAATGTGGAAGCTCCTCTGTAAGGCGAAGTCGACAGCATTTAGGATCTCATTAAACCTCCTTCTCTGGGAAGGTGTCACACACTGTTTAACAGATCCAATAAGAGAAGACTGCAAGTTAATTTCCTACCCAGGAAGGAGGAAGTCAATTAAAAACATACAGTTGAAGAGTGATCAATTTCCTTCACTCTAGAACCAAAAGGAAGTGTTTTGAAATGTGTATTTAAACTAAGAACTGGAGCACATCACAAAAGGGAAAAGAGAAGTTAAACTGTAAAAGGCCAGCTCGCAGCAGCAACAGCGATATATACAATAACAGGTGCAGCTCCTTCTAAATCCACAACCACCCTTGCTGGCTTTAACACATGATGGGAAAATCTCTTCAAACAGGAGATACTTTCTTCAAGACTTAAAGGCTATCTTTGGCTTCTAGCAAAGGTTGATGAGTAATATAAATTCCTCCATGTGCTCAAAATCAGGGTCAGACTAAAATTAACTTCACTTGTAGACAGAAGGTAGCCAAGATGACACTGTTATCCATTATGCTGAAAATGAAATGTTCTCTGCAACTCAGAGGAAATATGCAGAGACAAATAGTCTTTCAAATGAATTGTGTGCCCAGTTTTATACAGGCTGGGTCACTTGGAGAGACACCTCCCTATTTTTGTCTTTTTCTGTGAACTACATTTAGACCTTAAACAATTAGCCCTCTTTACAGTGTTTTTTTTTTTTTTTTTTTTTTTTTCCAAGTCACCTGCTTTAGAAATTCCAGTTTTTTGTATTTTTAGATGCTGGGGTCAGGGCAAGTGCAAAAATGATGACATTTTCTGCCTTTACAAGCGATTCTTTTTTGACTTCAGCAGGACAAAACAAAATGAGTACTGAGAAAGTTACCGCATTCCATTTTAAGCCCGTAGGTCAGAAGCACAAAGCATAAATACTAGTATGTGCTTAGAAGACTAACTCATTAGAGAGAATCCCATTTAGGAAGACAAGTGCGCCCTGTCATGAAACCCCTCCAGGTCCTACCAACTATACAATTAGGCACATTTATTTTCTTGATCTGTTGTTATTTAATTGTAACCATAAAAGTAAAGCAAAGAAGTGACTTTCTGATCTGATTCTTTTTCTCCCCGAAAATGCTAAATCTCTGAACAGTTTAGCTTTCTGAAGTATTTTCCCTTCTAAGGAGAGGAAATATGTGTTCTATTGGAGGACAGAACCTCCTGCCTTCTCAATTATACTAGAAATTCAGTCCAAGCCTTTTAGAATAAATCATATATGAAAGGAAAGAAGGATGGCTGGAGAGAAAGAATGGAAAATCATACTGAATTGTGTAAACATTTTAACTTTCAAATGAATACAGGCAATTCCTCACTTGTGGTCACCCTTATTTATGAACAGCTGGGTGTGCACACAAACACTGTCCCTCTTTGTCTTCTCCTCCACAATCAGGGAGGGCTAACCCCTAAAGTCCCCAGTCTTCTCAAGCCTGAAAACCATCTCTCCTCATTGCATTTCATTCATTTACTCATGCATTCACGTAATACATATTTAGTGAATACCTCTTATGTGCCAGGCACTAGACTAGGCATTAAGAACACAGTGGTAAGAGAAATAGACCCTGGAAATAGGACTCTTCGAGCTTATAGTCTAAAATCAAAAGGAAAAAAAAACACATTAATCAAACAATTACATGAAAGATTTAAAATCACAGCTCTGATAAATGTAGTGAGGGAAAAGTATTGTATCTGATGCTATGAGCAAGAAATAGGAGAAACTGGGGGGAAAAATGGACAACTGTAATAGAACAACAATACATTTAAAAAAATAAAGAAAGAAATAGGAGAAATTGAGCCCAATTTAGGAGTTCAAAAAGGATTTTCCTGAGCAAGTGTTAGAAGTTGAATATGAAGTTTGAATACAAGTTAATTCACCCCAGAAGGAAGTGAAAAACTTCCAAGTTAAATAAGTAGCATATTTGAAGATCCGAGGCGGGATGGGGGACGGGAATGAAAGCAAGAGGGTTAGTGTGGCTGGGAGAAAAGCGAAGGGTATCTTCAGGTGACTCATGAGAGGAGTCAAATTAGTCTTGAGGTCAAAGTAGTATTCTTGTCTTTGTTTTAAAAGAACTGGGAAGCCACAAGCTGTGTAAGGGTTTTATCACAGTGCTGGGTGGTTGCGAAGGAGGGGGCGGGGTCATAGTTTGAGAGGTGATTGCTCGGCTCGCCCCTCACCACGGTACCTTTACCTCAACATCTCCTAGATGCTTTACTTCTGCTTCTTTCCCCCTGTTCACCCTACTCCTTACTCTAGAGCCCGCACCACCTCTGCAGTCTGGGTCCCTGCTTCTTTTCATCTTGGTTTCTACCCTATTGGGCCTCCCTGAGGCCGCAAAAACCCCATCAGTACTCCAGAGTTAAGGCGGGCAGTGATGGATAGGTAAGGCAGGTACCAGGCACTCCAAATTAGAACTTTGAAAGTATTTCCCCACGGAATCAGTGGGGCACACAGTCTTAGCAGATGCCCTCAACTATGGGGTGGATGGCATTAGTGTTGGAAGGCTGCTCTTGGAGACTCACATCATGGGACGTGGTTTCTATGGGAAAGATCATTTTAACAAACAACTTCTCAGTAAACTCCTGAAGCCAAGTGCCTTTTTCTCATTAGACTACCTTTATATAAAGACGTTTTTGTGTGACGGGTACCTGAGTGATATCTCCCCCACTTTCTTGTTTTTCATCCTTTGCATATTGAATTCAAGCCAGTGTTGAATTAATGAAGAACTGACTAGAGAAGTCTTTAGTCCCAATGAGAGCTTTGTTTGTTTTTGGTTACAATTCTTGCTAGAACTGGTTAGATCAATGATTTGAACTTCTAGTTTTGATCAAGTAGCCAGATTTGAAAAAAAAAATTTTTTTTAATGTAAGGGCTGAATGGATGTTTAACTCATTGTGAACATTAATCTCTTTGCAGTTACTGAATAAGGACATGCTTGTGTTTGTCTTCTGACTATTCTTCCTGCCCACATTTATCAGCTGTCATTTTTAGCTGGGCTCTCATTTTTTTCCCAATGAGGGATTCTTTTTGTAGTCCCATTCTCTGTCTTCCCCTGTTGGGAGTAAGGAGGCATCTTCCCAAATAGATTATTTATTCAATAAATATTGTTGTGCACTTACTATATGATGAATACTGAAGACCCTGTGCTACCCTAGGAAAGACAGATACAGTCCCTGCTCTTATGGGTCGTACAATCTATAGCAGTGCTGTTCGATAAAACTTTGTGTTGATGGAAATATTTTATCGCTACACTGTCCAGTATAGCAGTGACTAGGCACATGGGGCTATTGAGCACTTAAAATGTGGCCAGTGTAACTGAAGATCTAAATTTTTAGTTTTTTAATTAATTTAAATTTAAGTAGTCACATCTAGGCACTGTATCCGATAGTACTGGTCTAGAGAAACTAGGGAGATATAAAGAAGGTAAACAGGTAAAGCCTGGGAAAATAACTACTTACACATATTAGACCTAAAGAAAGAAGTACCTGAGTTCCAGAAAATTATCATTTAAATAGCAGGAATGTGGTATGCATGATATTCACACAATTTTCTAGGGAAATAAGTTTCAGAATCTTTATAAAGCAAAAATCCAATAAAAGAGCTATTTGACCATTCACTGCCTTTTCTACAAATCTACACAGATGCCTCTACCTGTTGCCTTCCCCCTTAACAAAGGACCCTGTGAGGATTTCTAATACCAAATGCACAAGCACTTGGAGTTTCTTTGAAGTCATAGCAAACCCTTACATTATCACTGGGATAGAAATTATTATTAAACGGAACCGTGCAACAGGAAAGAAGTTGAGCTTTTAAGGATAAATGGGTCATGCAATGATTTAAATCACCATTAAAAAATCTAGCATAAAATGTTTTGTTCTGGAAGAATATCTCTATTTTAGAAATCAGTTCAGAGAACTCTTTGGCTAGAACAATTTGTATCAGACAGAGCTGTTTAAAAGTTGCATGTTGTGTTACTGGTAGCAACAGGCTTCAGAGATGTTTTGCAGTTGAAAGTCATTATACCTAGCTTGCAGCTGCTAATCACAGAGGGGATGAGGAGAAGGAGGGAAAACCTGCCCTCCTATTCTGGAAAGAGCAATGCCAGGGGAAAGCTTTCTTGGTGGGAAGAGCTGGTAATGGGGGGTCTGCAGAAATATAGGGACACCATAAATGTCAGTGATCAACTTGTCTTCCTCCATCTGGGAAAAGACATTTCAAGACGAAACAGAGCCCTGTAGCTAATGTGCAGGGGCTAAAAAGGAAATGAAAGCTGTGTACTTAATTGTTTCTAGCAAGCTAATAAGGGAAAAGAGACCACATACAGATGGAGTGAGAGGTACACCTGGGGTTCAGCCTGTGTGTAATCTGGCTTTAAGGCAATGGATACAGAGGTGTGGAGTTAAAAAGCAGCCTAATCAAGTCTCTGGGAAGACGAAAGTTAAACAGTGATAGACACAGATTTCTGAGAAAGGTATGTATGAAAAATTCACCTTTATGCTACTTAAAAGTTGTTCAAAATGCACTGGAACCACAAGAAGAAAATATATTTTTTAGGTTTCATTAACTTTGGCTTATTGGTATCCATCACAGGAATCTTAGTTTAAAGCAAAACAAAGTATCACCTGGTGACAGTCTACTTCAAATATATTTCCCTGAGATATTTCACCTCTATATGGGTCTTGTTATCACAAGGATAAGGGCAAGAATATCTCTCCCTGCCTGCTTCACAGAAGTGACAATCCAACAAGGTAACGGGTGTAAAACACTTGGGAAACTCTAGAACAGATGCAAATATGAGCAATTCTATTTATTATTTGAATGGCAAATGATCTCCCTGAACGTTAAATCTGTACACATAAACAGAGAGTGATCACAACAAGGACCGTGGGCAACAAAGAAGGCATGTGTGTGCCGTGGGGTGCCACCATGCGCAGGAATTGGATTTCTAAGTATTTCAGGGCTGGGATCTGCGCAAGAAAAGGCTGGACTAGGAACATCAAATAAAGCCCAAATTATTTTCTGCTCGCTGGAATGAAAATCTAAAATGTGTATATGTTTTTAGTTGACCCTTCAGCTGCGAAGAGAGGGGGGGTCTGCTGCATGGGCAACAGCAGACCCTCCATATCACCCTGCCCAGGCTCTGTAGCTTCAGCTTCACTGGAGAGGACACTCCAGCGTCATCGCAAGATGTCGATTTAACAGGGGAGGAGACAGATACCGTGTCACTCCCGAGTTGGACTGCACAGCCATTCTCGGCGGTGCAGATACTCTTGAGAAGCTACACCATCGTCTCTCGAGACGGACGGCTGCCGACGACAACCTTTTATGTGTGAATCCTTTTAGTTCCAGACACGTGTGTAAGGTCTTGTCTCCTCACTAAGCACACCTCCAACCACTTAAGAAAGTGAGCTAACAAAAAATCACCCTGGCCGTTTGAGTCATAAGATGAGCACCAGGCTGTCTTCTGGTTATGAGCCTTGGGATCATTTACTCTTTCTGGGGCATAATATTTTCAGCTTTAGAATTAAGTCCATCCAAGGCCTTGGATTTGAGGATCCCGAGATTAAGGGCATAGGAAAAGTTCACTTTAAGAGAGCTTACTTAAATAAGTAGCTGGACTGGATGCAACAACCCCTTTTCATATTATCCCTTTTTCTCTTAGGCATTGTGGGTTTCAGGAACGAACCTGAAGCAATGGAAGGTGATCGAAGGAAGGAGAGAGCCCTGCAGAGCTCTAGTGAGCATCCCAGGCATTTCAGGGGTCTGGACCCAGGGGACTCAAAGGGAATTTGCCTGACTGGAGAGGAACCAACTCACATTTATTAAGTGCCAATGATATGCAGGAACTCTACCAGTCACTTTCTGTGTTATCATTTTGTCTAATTAACAGGGAGTTGAATAATGTCTTTGTTTTTGCAATTTGGCTAAAAAGGGAAGTAACATTCTGCCGGGTGAATCCAATCTCCTATTGACTTTCACATTGCATCAGACACCATGCCCGCGGCTATGGCTGCTTTGCTCATCTCTTTCCTGGAAGTGTCACTTTTCACACGCTCAATTATCGTAGCAAACTTGTATCATCTCAGTCACAAGGAGGCCCTCTTAAAGGGATGTTGTCATCGTCAGTTTTGTTCCAAATACATATTTCCCTCCAAAGTATGATGGAATTAAGATAGTGTCATCATCTCCAGAGCCAAACGCAAGGAGGCCACATTTGTGTTTTCTGTGTTCAGATCCTCATTTCTTAATTCCATAATTTGATCCTTGCTGTGCGAGTTTCCACAGTACGGGGGGAGGCTCAGGGCCCAGGGGAGAAATAGGAGACAAGGCTGGGTCCACACATCTGCGGGCCAAAGTCCAAAGCAACACGCAGGCGGGCCTTGCAGGCCGTTTCTTTGCAAAGTCACGAGAATACTTGTTTATTTTTATTTTTATTTTTACTATTGCAGCAGCTCCCACAACGAGGACGTAGTCTCCTCATCCTCAGAGGCCCTTTTCAAACATTACTGAGAAGACTGATAAGAAGAAAAAGCACCCACTGATGGTTTCTCAGAAAGAAAGCATTCGATTTAACTACAGGGCAAGGCGGCTCTGATTACCACAGGCCCAGCTGACAGCAAGGTTGCCAGGCAACACTTGCTCTGCCAAGAGCGGTGGTGAAATGAAGCAACCATGTGGTTTGTATTACCATTTTTCAACTTTTTAGGGTTTAGAGAGGAGAACGTCACCGGCGATGATAATTCGGTTTGGAATGAATATGTTTTCAACGCAGTGTTCAGTAACTGCTGATTTGTGTTAGATCCTAAAGTCCACAGTCAGTCGCATTTTACAATGTGGACAAGATAAAGCACAGGGTATGTCAAGATCCTACTATATGCAAATGACAAAGTTTCTGGCCAAATTCTCTTTAAATAAAAGAAAGAAAAATACAAATCTCTCCAGCATTTCCAAGCTGCTACTTACAGCTGTTATAAAGATAGCACAGGAAAAAGAAACTAAGCCAAACAAGAAGCTAAATTCTGCCTTTCCACGTACTTAGCAGGCACCCTGTTCTTTAAAGTCGGAGTTCATTTTCTTTAGATGTCTCAAGTCAGAACTTGCCACAAGCCAATCAATTTGTATAAGGTTGTTAAACCATAAAATGCAAATGTGTTAATTTGTTATTTATTATCTAAAGTTTTTGGTTAAAAAAAAGGAGAGAGAAGTCTGGGATTATTCACTTCGAAGACTCCTGGGTATTCTTGGAAATATTATTCTCAGAAAGTCTGAAACATTACATTGGAACAAATGATTCCATTCATAGACAAATTTGCAGAGTCATATGGTTTGCTCACATGGAGTTTAGTAAAATACCGTATGAATTAAGCGCTTCCTCAACGAAGCACATCCACCTCCCTCTCTGTGGTGCGCCCCAGGGTCCAAATGGCATTGCTTCCAGTCTCATCCCTTAAAGAATATATACTTAAAAACTCATATTGTTCAAAATCGTTTTAGCAGCATTCATGTTCTAGTTCTTTCTTTTAGCATTTTAAGTGTCCTGGGAAACCCAGGAAGGCGCTGCATTCTGGAAGCAAGGCCTTTCAGTGTGAGGATATAAAAGCAGCAGAAACCAGGAAGAATTCATAGTTGGTACAGTCATACATTTCTACACAAACTTTCAAATAAAGAAAAAATATAACTTGCCAGTCATGATGCCATGGCCTAAACAAAATGCAGTTTTACTTAAAGAGATGTTGTCAAACATAGTCATTTGGGCTTCAAAATTATGCTTTGCAAAACACTAAATTAGTTTTGTCAAAACATAACCTTGGTTCTCAAAACATTGTCAGAACCTTCAAAGTTCAATAAAAGAAGGCAACATTTGTGGTTTAGGTGGACGTTACCCTCTGTATTTATTCTACGTAACATCCATCAAGCCATCAATCCATCTGTCTGTCCATGCATTCATCCAGTAAACATCAAATTCTCATCATGGGCCCGGCACTGTGCTGAATCTTCGACACAAAAGTAAAAAAGAGACATCTGTTGTCTCAAGGCGAGTAGTAGTCCTAGTGAGGAGACAGACACGAATAAATTGTTAGAATCAAATAAAACGACCCCTGTAATGGACAGGCAGAGAAAGCAGTTGGGAAGTAAGGGCGATAATATCGCGCTAGTTCAGGATACACTGGGAGCTGAGCCGAAGAGAGACCATTCTTTAACAGTCAGAGAACTGGTGTTCAGGAACACCTGATTTTTTCTCTTGAGGTGTACATGATTGATGACACCTATCATCATTGATGACACTATCACAGGGAGCTTTCCTGAAGAGAAGGAAGGAAGAGAAGAATATTTGGAAACTGTTGATGGGTTGTTCCCCCACTAGCTGTATCTACATATTTTTCTCACCTTTCAAGGAAACATATGAGGATGCAAATGAATGAGAGTGACATTATTGTATGAATAATCCAAATCTGATCTAATTTATTTAGGAGCAAATATTTTGAAAACTCTTTTACTTAATTACATCTTACGGATGACAGATTTCACATAGATTGTGACTATTGGGTTGTTTCACTGCAGTTGACAAAAGCTTGTTTCAAAAGCTTGCCAAAGACATCCTTAAGGAGTTTACATTCTCCGAAGATTAGAAAGTTGGTATTTTAAATGCTTCATTTCAAGAACAGATAATAAAAATACATTGGACATTACAATTTAATTTTTGGTAATGCTGGATGTCACCAGCCACATAAACTGTGACAAGCAGAACTGCCCTCCTAAGTTCCCGACAGTAATAATGACAAAAAGTATGGTTGGACTCAACATTTCTTTATAGTGGGGGAACTGCTCTCTCTGCCATAGCACTTTGGTAGAGCCCCAACAGGAAATTCTAAAGGCAAATCTGGTGGTCTTGTGGCACCTCTTTGGAAGGTTTTTGAGTTCCAATAGAACATGTAAAAGGAAGTAGCTGAGTAACTTATCCATTAGGCAAGGAGTACTGGTGGCTGGAGTGGGGTGTTTCTTGTCCTGGAATCTGTAAGCCTAGGTGACATGAAGATCAAAGGATATGCTGGATTAAGTAATGTTCTCTTTATGTTATAGGTGAAGGGCTGTGACTGTAGACTGTTGTAAAACCAGCTAATCATTTAGAATTTCTCATTTTTATCTTTGCACAATCCGTCCAATAACAGTTAATTAAGGGGACCATTTACTAATTCCTTTTGGTCACTAAGACCTAAAATGAAGAATTCTAGATCAGTGGTACCTTGGTGCACTCCTTTTTGTCACAGATCCTACTTCTATTTCTACTAAACAGAGAAACTGCACTAAAACCATGAAGAAGCTTTAGAGTTAATTAAAATAGTTTATTATAAATTTGTCAGAAATGCGTTTCTCTAAATCTACTTGTAATTTATTTTAGAACTTTCACTGAATGTTGTTTGATGTTGGCCAACAGTCACCTTGACTCCCACTTACCAGGGAATGCTCAGTAGCTTCATACAAGACCTCACTCAGAGGTGCCCCAGCAAGGTAACTTCTTCCTGGGAAGTATCAGCAAATACTTCTGAAACCACATG
Organism: Furipterus horrens; assembly: GCF_987537825.1. Lineage (NCBI taxonomy): Eukaryota > Metazoa > Chordata > Mammalia > Chiroptera > Furipteridae > Furipterus > Furipterus horrens. The sequence goes on from NW_028327176.1 coordinate 173,617,440, forward strand.
TGTTTCTAATGTGTGCTGTCGTGCTCTTCTTGGCTTCTTTGTGTAGAAGTCGAGAATCGGTGTCTACTTATTTAACTTAAAAATATTTTCAAGTTAAAAGAAAAAACAGACAACAAACTAAACCTTCTTAGTCATTTAAGTGCGTATACCTATGAATCTTATTCCACCAATGGACAGTGAATGTTTACCATCTATTGTTGCCTCAGGAGCCCCGTGAAGACATTTGGGGAGGGCCACCAGAGCTACCCCTGGCCATATGGTGCTGCGAACCACCTTCTGTGACTTCTGGGGGAGAGAGAAAGGCTCCGGAAATGGTAAGTCTGTGTCTTACAGTGCCCTGGATGGAAAGACCTGCTTCCCTCAGTGCCTGGTGTCTACTACAGATTACCATTTGGTGGCTTTTCTTTACTGCCTATTCCTGTAGGCCACTTTCCTCAGTACTTGACCTTGTCGTCCCCTATTCCTTAGCTCAGTCATGGCAGACAGGCATTCCCACATGTTATCTAGTCCTGCCAGAGGCACTTCAGAATTTGCCTTATAGCTTGGAAGCTGTGCCACTTTCTTAGATCAAATTCCTTCAGATTAGCAGTGCCACTGGGCATGAACTAGCCCTAGTACCCTCTCCTCTCTTCTCACCCCTCCCTTGGCCCCATTGACTCTAGTGTTGCCAGCTTTTCCCTGGCCTCCCTTTTGTCTTGGAGTTCACCCCACTCCCTTGGTCATTTCCTCTTCCTCTACTTCCTGCCAGTGCCTTCTGGCACTATGGATTTACTGCTGAAAATAAGCACCTTAGTGTGAATTATTTTATTTGATCCTTTGCTAGGGGTGGGGGAGGTGGGTAGAGATAAGTATTTTGGAAAGTTTTAAGGTGAAGGAAGGAGAAAGGGAGAGGCCAACTTTTAAAAGAAAAGTGGAAAGACAGAGGCAGCAGAAATTATCCAGATGAAAGGCAGATTTGACAATCTATTGCTAACTCATTTGCGGAGCCTTCCAGCTCTGGTCACTTGGAACCTGCCAATTTTTGCCTTGTACTATTATTTTTCCTGTGCACATCTGTGACCATTCATCTAGCCCCTCAGCTGTTTTCTTTGATTACCAGCTCTGTGCCAGTTATATTATAGGTACTAGTGCTACAACGATGAGCAAACTCAACTCTCATGATGTCTAGTGGGAAAGAGATAAAATCAAATTATCACATGATAAATATGTATATGGGGAGGGGGAGATATATAATACTAATAATAGGAGAATTTGAGCAGATCAGTGATGTGTGGAATAATACACTCAGGGAAATAACCAGGATGCTGAGAATTAGGGGAATTATAGGGTATAACTCGGTAAACACAGAAAGAAATACCTTCACTGGAAAAAGAAGAGTATGAACAAAAGTTTTATCGTAGAAAGGAGCATGGTGGGTTCAAATAACAAAAAGAAGGCCTGAATGTCCAGTAGGTAGAATAGTGGGATATCTTATGAGATGGGGCTGGAAATCTGGCTAGAGGCTCTGATAAGCATATGAAGCATTTTATTTACGTCCTAAGAGCAATAGGAACTTATCTATTGTGTAACAACTTGCCATAAACTTAGTGCTTAAAAAATAATAAACGTTTAGCATCACACAATTTCTGTGCATCAAGAATCCAGGAACAGCTCAGAGGGATGGTTCCGGCTCACGGTCTTTCATGAAATTGCAGTCAAGATGTTGACTAAAACTCTGCTGTCATCAGGAGTCTTGCCTGAAGCTGAGGGTCTTCTTCCAAAGTGGCTCACCTGTGTCGCTGGCTAATTGGTACTGGCTGTTAGTAGGATGTCTCAGCTCCTCTTCATGTGGACCTCTCTACAGGGATGCTTGAGTATCCACGTACATGACAGCCTTCTTCTCCAAGACCAAGTGTTGAGAGAGAGAGACAGAGAGAGAGAGAGAGAGAGAGAGAGAGAGAGAGAGAGAGAGAGAGAGAGAGCCCTTTAAACACCTCGCCTTAGCAGTGATGTAGCATGTCCATCACATTCTATTTTTTTTAATGTGTTTTATTGATTAAAATATTACATTTGTGCCAATTTCCCTTCCCTCTGCTCCCCTCCACCCGGTGGCCCCCCTCCCTCCAGTTGTCCCCCCCTTTTAGATTATGTCCATTAGTTGTGCATACAGTTCCTCCCAACCTCTCTCCGTCTATTCCATTCCCTCCTACCATGATCCCCAATTCCTATATCATCTCCCTCCCTCTCCCCACTCCCCCTCCCTGTTGACCTCCCCCCAATATGCTTCCCGTACCCACAGTTCCTTTTCCACTCTCGTTGCCTGTTTAGTTTGCCTTTGTTTCATCTCCCTAGCTTCTGTTTTTTAAACCAGTCCCTTTAACATCTCATATAACAGTGGTTTGGATCTAATGAACTCTTTCAGTTTTATTTTGTCCTGGAAACACTTTCTCTGTCCTTCTATTCTGAATGACAATTTTGCTGGATAGAGTATTCGTGGTTGTAGGTTTTGGATTTTCATTACTTTGAATATTTCTTGCCAGTCCCTTCTTGCCTGCAGGGTCTCCCTTGAGAAGTCAGCTGATAGTCTAATTGGGACCCCTTTGTACATAATTCTTTTCTTCTCTCTTGCTGCTTTTAAGATTCTCTCTTTATCTTTAATTTTTGACATTTTGATTATAATGTGTCTTGGAGTGGTTCTCCCTGGGTCCAGTCTCTTGGGAACTCTCCTTGCTTCCTGGACCTGCAAGTCTATTCCCTTCCCCAAGTCTGGGAAGTTCTCCTTTATTATATTTTCACTCAATTTTTCAAGTTCTAGTTCATCTTCCTCGCTCTCTGGCAAACCAATGATTCTTATGTTGGGCCTTTTATAGCTGTCCCAGAGGTTTCTGATCCTCTCATTGTTGCTTCCCATTTCCTCTCGCTGCATTGGTTGACTGCTTGTTCCTTCTCCATATTCCAGTTTGTTGAAATGAACTCTGGATTTTTGTTCCTCACCATCTGTCTCGTACGTGGTTTTGTTCCTTTCGTTATGAAAGTTTTTCGCTTCTTTCATATCTTTTTCCTGCTCTTTTGTGAATTCTGTAAGCCACCTGATAACAATGGCCCAGAACTGAGCCTCTGACAGGTTTCTTATCTGTTCATCTGTCAGGTTCTCTATCTGTTGCCTGGTGAGTTGTGTCACCGGGATTTCTATAGTTGTCTGCCTCATTTTGACAGATGCGTTTTGTTTTCTTGGGCCGGCTGTCGGGGGCAGTGCCTGTGTACTCGTAATGACCCAGCGACCGGCGGGCGCCGTTTGGCGTCACAAATCAGCGACCGGCGCCTGTCTGCGACCTATTTCGCAGCCCTGTGGTGCTTTCTTTGGGGGCGGGGGTCCAAGATGGATTCACACAGTTATTCAGCTAGGAGACCGGGATCCGTCCTCCCGCCCCCCTGGGCCTCACTGTTCAAGGCGATGCGGTGGCTGCTCTCCCCAGCGCTGGGGTCGCGCACTGCCAGGGGCCCGACCGCAGCCGGGATTTCTTGCCGCCCGGCCGCTGTCTCAGGTGCGACCGCAAACAGCACTGCCCTCTTTAACTCTTACCTGCCCAAATGGCACCGCTTTTTTATAACTTCATATGTTGGGCTTCCGTGTAGTTTTATTTTCTGGAATTTCTAGTTATCCTTTGTTTTGAAGTAGTTGTATTCCTCTCTAGTTGTAGAGGGAGACCTAGCGTGTCCGTCTAAGCCTCCATCTTGGCCGAAAGTCCCATCACATTCTATTTTTTAAAAATAAGTCACTAATTTCTATGAACATTTAAAGGGAGGACAATTGAGTTCTACCTTTTGAAAAAGTAGTGTCAAAGAATTTGGATATGTTTAAAAACAACCAAATCATTAAAGAGTGTTCAGCAGGAGTGGTGACATGATCATATTTGCTTATCAAAAATATTCCTTTAAATGGAAAGCAAATGAAATAGGGCCAGTATTGGTTAATAATTATTAGAGTGATTCAGGTGTGAATTACTGGTAGGGTGGCAGAATAGGATGCTGGTGAAGATGAAGGGAAGTGAAGAGTTCAATACACATTTAGATGGTAAAATTAGCCTTAAAGATCACTTGGACTTGGCATTTGAAAGAGAGGGAATATTATAGTTTCCTAGTTTTCTGCTTTGCATAGATGGATATTGTGGCATTCAGTGAAATGGAGAATACTAATTTGGGTCTATCATTGGGGTATCATGAGTTTTATTTAAGACATATTATGTTTGAAGTATTAGAAATATCTAAGTATGGTTACCAAGTGGTTCCTTGGTCATAAAACTCTAGAACTAAGAATTCTGACCTAAGGATATAAATTGGTGAATTATCCCATGCATAGACAGAAAGGAAATTTCTGGGTTTGATGAGATCTCCTAGAGAAAAAATATGGAAAGATAATATGAAAAAATAATATGGAAAGAGAAGAGTTTGGGGAGATATTTTTTGTCAGCAAGTTTTTGCTTGCTTCCTTCCTTTCTTTCTTCTTTCCTTCCTTCCTTCCTTCCTTCCTTCCTTCCTTCCTTCCTTCCTTCTTTCCTTCCTTCCTTCCTTCCTTCCTTCCTTCCTTCCTTCCTTCCTTCCTTTCTTCTTTCCTTCCTTCCTTCCTTCCTTCCCTCCTGCCTCCTTCCCTCATTTTTTTCTTTCTTATGGGACGAGTATACTTCCCTGTCCCACTGGTGCTTACCTTGGCCATGTGATTTGTATTACCAATGAGGGTGTGGGTGTGACAGGAGCAGGTGCCTGAAGTGTGTAGTAGAGCTTTGGCTTTGTGCTTCCTTTGCTTTGAAAAGAACATGCCTTAGATGGCCACTGGTCCATGAAGGGGTTGGCTGACCTGGACCCAGTTCAACTGAGCCTGGCCTACATCAGCTGAGCCAAATTTACAGCTATATTAGCATTAAAAAAATGCTTATTTTTGTAAGCTACTAAAATGTTAAGTTTATTTGTTTTCATAGTAGCTGACTGATACAAGGGCCTAGGATCTTACAGCAAGGAATACTATTCTTTAGAGTCCTTATTGGACTACATGTATTTTTAAGAGCAGTATTTATGCCTGATACATGGTTGTAATAGCAAAACCCAGCATAAAGACTTGGTCAGATTTCTGGTGAGGACATGTATGGACCCCCTCTAATTTGAGCATAGCTGTTTACCTATCATGAGTGTTCCTAAGTCACACCCATATGTTCTTAGAACAGCTCTTCACAGGAGGGTTTTCTCAAATAGCAAGATATAGATATAGCAGTCATCAAGATCAGCAAGTGCTTCTTTCCCTTTCTCTGAGTACATTTTTATTACATGTTATAAAGACATGCTTAAAAAAATTGATGCCCTATCTATATACTACGTTTATATTTTAGAACATATTTTATTGTTGTTGTTAAAGCAGATTTCAATAGAATGCACTTTAAAACTTTTTTAAAAAGGTTATTGGTGGCAATAAACAAGCCTATAAATAGCGTACCAGTGCAATGAAGGCAATCAAAATGGTTCTTGGGCTACTAATGATTTTATAAATGCTTTGATTAATTATGAGGTCATTATGAAAGATGAGTTAAACTCAAAGAAAGAACAATAGTTTCACTAATTTAACAGCCATGGGATCTTTTGGTAATTGCTGGAATATTCCTTTTCAGTAAACTTAAAACTTGCTTTTAGGTGCACAGTAGAATGCTTGACCTGAAATATGTATTTTAACTTTATCTTTTTTAAAAATCATTTTCTTCTTCAGTGTAAGTCTAAATTATAATTGAGAAGGATAGAGCTTAGATTTATATGTTGCTTCTGTTGAAAAGATAGAAAGACTCTATAGGAAAAGCAAAAAAAGAGGCTGCTTTTAAAATATCTGTCATGTTTTGGTTATTAAAATGAGATTCCCCTTCCAGATGCCCATCTTAAAGTTTTGTATAAATTGTGTGCCGGTGTGCGCACAGGACAAGTGTAGTTGTTTGGTGTTTGTGCGGGCCGTGTGAAATTATACCTTGCATAGTTAGACCACAGTGTGAAAATTTAAAGTGTAAACATGATCAAAAAGAAGAGCGGTTTCAAAAACGGAGAAACAACATTCCATTCTCCCAGAACCTTTTCAGTCTCTCAGTCAGACAGCTGCCCCCACCCCTTCTCCCAGCAGTCACTGGAAACGACATCCTGTGCCCCCATCCCCCACCTGAAAGTGAAGGGCACCATTGATTCTCAGAAAGAAATTGCCAAAATAACAAAACTTATTGGAGTGGATTATTTCTCACAGAAACTGCCAATCAGCTACACATGCAACTCTGCCTTTCTTATTTCTCACCCCAGCCCTTTGCTAGAGAAAACAACCTAAAACTCAGGAGAAACTTTGCCTTTTTGCTAAATAATAATACAAACGACATTACCATCTTGAGATATTTTGCTTGTATTTCTCTTCTGCCTTCTTCACGCAGCTCTGTGCATGTGTGATGTCTTTTTGCCTTTTCGTTTTGTTCAGGGTTCAAACAAGTTATTTTAACTGAAAGTGTCACATAAACCTGGTTAAAAAAGCAAATGGGACAGAAATGTAAGTAATAAAAATTAAATGTCTCTCTCCACACCCCAACTCCTTTACTCAATTCTCTTAGACTTACGAAGAGCAGAAGTTCTGTGTGTGTGTGTGTGTGTGTGTGTGTGTGTGTTGGAGAGAAAGTCTTGATGTTGATTTATTTTTAACTTAAGAAAAAATATAATCACATACATTTTTCTCTCTTCATTTCTCCTCCACCAAAACACACACAAACACACAAAACAAACAACCAATCAAAAAACAAACCCAACCCCAAACAAACAAAAAACCAAACTCTGCTGTTTGGAAGTCTAAGAGAATTCCTGCTCAAAGGTCTTTCAGATTAAGCTCATTCCAAAGATATTTCCAGTACAACCAAACAATGAGAAACACTGGGATCCAGCCAGCCGCTGTCCCTGCCATCTCTGATTTAGTGCAATTTGCTGATGATTAAATCAATGAGAAGTTGGAGATGGGTTCATAGAATAGGAAAACAAACAACTCCAAATTCCCCTCCATTATTTATAGTTAAACTATCTTATCTATTATTTTAGATAATCAATTCATGTGATTTTGTTGGTAGGAAAAGTCTCTGCGTTTTCTTCTTAATATAAAAGTGTGTGGAATGTTTTCTAATAATTGGATCCCTCCTCATGGAGTCATTTTTCTAGATGGTTAAGAGGATCTCTATGTCTCTACTCAGTAAGTAAGGATACCAGCACAAATGTTTTAGTATGCTCCTCTCCCAGACAAGTTGGCATAGTATGTTTTAGTTCTCTATTACTTACTGCTTTAAAAACAGATTGAGAAATTTGTTCACCAAGATAACAATGATTAACTAAATCTGTAAGGTGCCAGTTGACTTGCTATCAATAGCTTAAAAGAAAATCTAAATCCATGACTAATGGCCCAGAAATTTACTACTTGCTCAGAGGAGCCTCTTTAGATCAAAGTGTTATTTTTGAAATTTTAATTTGTTCCTCCCTTGTTATTCTACATTAAAAAAAAAAAAAAAAAAAAAAAAAAACACGAACACACTCTTAATAATAAAGACATATATTCCCAGGCTTCATTCCCCTTTTTACTACACACTTGAGTCTTTGTAGTTGTTTTTCCTCTGAGTATCTATTCCTAGATTTGCCATGTGATAGTGTGGAGTATTGGTTAAAAACCTGGGTCCAGGAAACAGCATGTCCTGACTCAAGACTGCTAGCTTTGTGGTTTAGATTAGTTTTCTTAATCTCTCTATACCTCATTTTTCTCAACCATAAAATGAGGGTAACATTTATAATTAAAATGTAAACTTGATAGGATTGTTGTAAAGATTCAATGAGAAAATATAAACAAAGCCCTTACTTAATATAGTTCTATCCGCCAATAAGCTTCAATGCAGCAGAGTTTAAAAAAAAATACAGAACAGAATTTTTAAACTTCCAAAATCTTCTAAGTAAAAACCAAAGAAAGAGAAGGAAAAATATGTCAAACTAGGTAATGTTGGATAAATAAGCTTATGTTATTTCTCCATATTGTCCTATGTCTCATAGTCTGTGATATTGGACATGCAAGTCTGTATTACCACAGTTGTTCTATCTATGCCAGTAAGTGACAGTCTGGGGGGATGCCCATGCAGTAGGCTGGTGTGTGAATGTGGAGGAAAAGGTCAAGAGAACTTATGTATATCACAGAGAAATTAGAACAAATGGCCCAAAGAAAAAATATATTACTGCCTGGAAGGCACCAAGAAAATGACTAGTATTTCCACATTGGAGTTTACACATTGTTGCATACAGAGCTAGAATTCACAGCCAAGAAATTACTGACTCCCTACTATATCGACCTGAAATATTGTAAACTCCAGTGACAAATTACATATCAAGGTTATAGACTTTATCCTCATCAATTCCTTTTCATATGCATTTTGTGTAGAATTGGGACATTGTTCCATACAGAGTCAATGCATACCTCTTTTTATCTGCTATGGGTCACACTTAGTAGGATTCCTCTCAAGTCTATTGAGGTAAAGTGATAATTCCAGTAGAAAATTGGGGTATATTCTTGAAGGACATCTATCACTCTTGGTGGGGTGGTGGTGGCGGCTAGTGTCACAACTGGGAAACACCTAAAATGATTATAAAAAGAGAAGTAATGGTCAACAGAGTTAAAGGGGAAAGGAAACAGGTAGTGGAGAGGACAAGATGAGCAACGGTGTATAAGTGACAGATGTTTTGGTAGATGGAGATGGATCCATGGTCAAAGGAGAGTTTTTAGTGAATATGAAGAACAAAGGAATATTTGCAGGTTGAGGTGTGGGGAGCAGGGGGGTCAGAATAGAGATAAAAGTTACCAAGTACAGGAAAGGTAGGCAAAGTTCTCAGAGGAGGTGGTGGTGGATTTTAACTGAAGGAAGAACACCCCACATTCTGGAGCTAGAGGAAATGTCTGACAAACTCTGATAAATACTATTGATTATATTTTGATTAGAAAATGATTTTTCTTTACACCCAAGGGTAAAACATAACATTACTTGTTTACTTATAATTTTTCTGAATGCAAAAGAAGCAGGGAAAAAAGAAAACAGAGAAATGAATTTTATAGTTAAATACCTGCTAATTCTGTATTTGGAGGATATTAACTTCACATTAGTTTTCTGGTTTTATCCATCTTGCAGAAAGATTTGTCTTTTATGAATGTCAGTTGGCAGAAAACATTTCACATTTTTAATAAAATTCTAAGTGGTTTAAAAACTTGTATATACACAAGGTGGGGGACATACTTCATATTATCAAATATTTGATTTCCTCTGAGGTTAACATTTTTCATATTTTTATTTCTCTCCTTTACAAATTGTCAGTTTTGTCATCTGAAAGAAGCTTTTCATGAAACACCTTCAAGCTAAAAAATGTCTAGGATCAAGAGAATTCAAGATGCTCTGATCTAGGGTGGATGAATTGGGGAAGTGGAACAAAAACAATACAGAAAAAGATGCATGGAAATACACTCTCATTTTTGAAAGGGACTTCTATGGTTCTTGTCTAGTCAATATCAAATTAATTATTCCAATGTGCAGTTTCCCTGTGGAGTCCTCATCTAGCATTGGTTTGATAACTTCTAGAGACAGGAAGCTTGCTGCCTATTCCATTTTGGGTAAACTCTGATCCCCCCAAATACCTTTGTATGAAGAGGTAAAAAATATTAATATATAATATGAGTGAATAGCTAGTACTTAACAGAGAGCTTCCTATGTGCCAGGGATAGTTCTAAATGTCTTAACATGCATTAAATCATTTACTGCTCAAAGAGGCATCTTAGGAAGTTATTATTACCTTCATTTTTCAGATGAGGCAAATGAAGCTCTGGTAAATTTATCTATGTCACACAGGTACTAAGTAATAGAGGAGGACGTAGGACCCCAAAACTCTAGCTCTGGAGCCCAGGGACTCCACCACTTCATTATTCTTTCTTTCACTGAATGATTGCTTCAAGGCTTTCCTTACCCCGTGATCAGTCATGAAGATTTTACTGTTTCCCATTCATTCCTCATCCCCTTTGAATTTCATGGATGGATATGCTGTTGCCAGACTATTTGTTTAGACTTTTTCAATGCAGAATCAGGAAGAGAAAGGAAAGGAATGAAAGCAGATGGACTAAGGGAAGACATTTCTGGGAAATGTGGCACAAAACCAAAATAGTATGGGGAAAATATTGGAGGGAAAAGGGAAATTTTAAGACACATCTGTATACTTCGTGGCAGGCAAGAAATGCAAAGAAAGAAACTGACTTATTCTTAGGCTACTTCTTGTTAGCTGAACTATGTCTCTTGATTACTGTACCTGTCTAACATTGGACTATATAGAGCATATACTTAGCAGGGTTCCATGTACTTCTATAGAACCCAAATCTTTCTTTCTGTTATATTCTGGAGCCATCTGGCCCAGAGGTAGCCTTTCAAGTATTGAAAGATGCTTATCCTATTCACCTTCATTTTTCTTTTTTCTTAGTTAAAGATTTGTAACTCCATTAGTTAGAATCTTTTTATTTTTATTTTAAAGAATAGTTTATTGAGGTATAATTGATACACAGTAAACTACACATACTGATCGTGTACACTTGGATTAGTTTTGACATGTGTATATAACCACAAATCATCACCACAGCCAAGATAGTGGACATATCCATCACCCACAGGAGTTTCCTGTGGCCCTTGTTACTACCTCTCCCTTTCCTACTATCCTTCCCAATCCCCAGAAGACCGCTGATCTGCTTTCTGTCACCACAGGTTAGTTTGTTCTTTTTAGACTTTCGTATGAGTAGAATCATACAGTATATACTTTTTTTTAAAGGGGAGAGTCTGGCTTCTTTCACTCAGAGTAATTATTTTGGGATCTAGTCATGTTGTTCTGTATACCAGCAATTTATGCCTTTTTATTGCTGAATAATGTTCCATTGTATGAATAATGCCTCAATATATTTATTTATTTGTCTGTGATGGACATTTGGGCTTTTCCAATTTTTGGATGTTACAAATAAAGCTGTTACAAGTATTCATGTACAAGTCCTTTCATAGACAAAAAATTGAATTATTCTTGGGTAAAAGCTAGGATTGGAATGATTAGATCGTATAGATGTATATTTAACTTAAAAAAAAAACTGCCAATTTTTTTCCAAAATGATTGCACCATTTTAAAATCTTACTAGCAGCACACAAGTTCCATTTTTTCTGTATCCTCACTGACACTTGGATAGATCAGTCTTTAGTCATTATAATAGATGTTTAGTGGTATTTCATGGTGGTTTTAATTTACATTTATCTAATGGCTAATAATGTTGAACATCTTTTCATGGGTTTATTTACCATTTTGTATACATCTTTTGGTTCCAATCTTTTGCCTATCTTTCTAAATCGAAGTATCTTGAGAGTTGTTTTCCTTCTTTTATCAGACATGGTTTCAAAATATTTTCTCCCAGTCTGTGGCTTGTCTTTTCATTCTCTTAACAATGTCTTTTGAAAGCAATTTTAAATTTTAATGAAATCCAATCTATCAATTATTTGTTTTATGGATTTTTATTTTTTGGTATTGGATCTATAAAATCTTTGCTTAATCCAAATTCACAAAGAAATAATGCACTGATTTCTTCTAAAAGTTTTGTACTTTTAGATTTTATATTTAAATCTCTAATCATCTTTGAATTTACTTTTCTATATGCCTTTAGATAAGATAAAAGTTTTTGCATATGGACGTTCAATTATTCTAGCACTATTTGATGAAAGAACACCCTTTGCTACCAAACTGACTTCAAAAGTTGATTAAAAATCAGTTATCTATATCTTCAGAACTCTATTTCTTAATTCTTTATTCTATTTCATGGATTTATCTATTTTCATATAGCTATCATATCATCTTTATTACTGTAGTTTTATAATAAGTCAAAATCAGGTAGGATTAGTCCTCCAATTTTATTCTACATTTTCTAAGTTGTCTTGAATATTCTAGGTCCTTTATATTTTCATATGGATTTTGGAATCAGTTTGTCAATATCTATAAAAACAGCCTGCTGGAATTTTTTTTGACTATTATCATGTTTTTAATTTATTTATTGTTTTTCTATTACAGTTGTCCCACTTTTTCTCCCATTGGAATTGGATTTAATCTATAGATCAATTTGGGGAGAATTCACATCTGAATGTAGGATTGCTGTCTATTCATTTACTTAGGTCTTCAATTTTTAGCAATGTTTTGAAGATATTCCCTTATTAGTCTTGACTATCATCAGATTTATTCCTAAGAAGTGTGTATGTTCAAATTATTTTGAATGCTAATTTAAAATTTTTAATTTTCAATAATTTCTGTCAGTATATAGAAACAAAATTAATTTTCTTTTCAATTGTATTCTGCAACCTTGATAAACTCACTATTAAGTTTAGCTTCCTTATGTAGGTTCCAGGGGACTTTTTTTACACAATCTTATTGTTTTAACTATAAAGAGATGACTTACTGTTTTTTTTACATTCTGGTGCCTTATATTTCTTTTTCAGTTCTAATTGCACTAGCTACAACCTTCAGTACAATTTTAAGTAGAGGTGATTAGTTCAGACATCCCTGTAGTTTACCAATATTAAGGGGAAAATACTAAGTCTTTCATCATGAAGTATGATGTAGGTGTAGGTTTTCACAGTTTTATCAAGTTGAGAACATTCTCTTTTTACTCCTAGTTTGCTGAGTTTGTTTGTTTGCTTTATCAGAAATATATATTGGATTTCGTCAAATGTCTTTTTCTGCTTCTGTTGAGGTGATTATGTTTTTTCCAGTGTATTAAAATGATAAATTAAGTTGATTGGTTTTCAAATGTTAAACCAAAATTGTTCACCAACATTGCTTTCCTGGGATAAACACCACTCTTTCATGATATATTATCCTTTTTATATGTTGTTGGATTTGATTTGCTAAAAATTTATTTAAGAACTTCTACATTTTTGCTCATGAAGGATATTGGTATAGTTTTATGGTCTTGATGTCTTTGTCTGCTTTTGGTTTCAGGTTAATGCTAGCCTCACAAATTGAGATGAGAAAAATCTCTCTTCTTTAGTTTAATTAGAAGAGTTTGTGCAAAATTGTTAATAGTTCTTCCTTAATTTTTGGATGTATTCTTCAGAGAAGCCATATGGGCATAGAATTCTTTATGAGAAGATTTTTAATTACAAATTTATTTTCTTTAATAAATATTGTGTTATTTAGATTACCGACTTCTTCAGTGCACTTTGGCCATTTGTCTTTCAATAAATTTGTCAATTTAATCTGTTGTTGAATTTATTTATTAGCACAAATTTTATAATATTTTCTTATTTTTATTCTTTAGAGTCTGTAGTGATATAACTTGTATCATTTCTTATATTGGTAATTTGTGTCTTATCTCATTTCTCTGGCTAGCAGTTAATAACTTTTATAGATTTTTCTGAGAACTGTATGTTTTTTTCTATGCATTTTATATTTTCTAAATTTTACCAAATTCTTCCTTGATCCTTTGTATTTATTTTCTTCTAATTTGAGTTTGATTTGCTCTTCTTTTTCTATGTCAGGGGTAAACAAAATTTTTATGCAAATGATCAAATGAAAATATTTTAGGCTTTGTGAGCCCTACAGTCTTTGTCAAATTATTCTGCTAACACAGCATGTATAGCTGCCTTAGACTGTAAAGGACTGAGCATGCGTGTTCTAATAAAACTCCGTTGTGAAAACACAGGCAGTGGTCTTGAGCTGACCCATAGGCCACAGCTTGCCAAGCCCTGTTTTGGTTCTCATGTCTGAAACTGAGTTTATTTTTTATTTTTTTAAAAGTATATTGATTAAGTTGTTAGAGTAGTTCCAATTTTTTTCTCCTTTGCTCCCCTCTGCCCAGTATCCCCCTCCCCTCCAGCAATCCCACCCCCCTTAGTTCATGTCCATAAGTCATGCATATAAGTTTTTTGGCTTCACCCTTTCCTATATTATTCTTAACTCTCCCCTGCCCCGTCTATTTTGTATTTACCAATTATGCTTCTTAATCCCTGCACCATATCCCCATTTCTCCCCCTCTCTCCTCCCAGCTCATAACCCTCCAAACAATCCCCATACCTATGATTCTGTTCCTATTCTGGTTTGCTTAGTTGGATTTTGTTTTTATTTTTAGATTTAGTTGTTGATAGTTGTGAGTTTATTGTTATTTTAATGTTCATAGTTTTAATCTTCTTTTTCTTAAGTAAGTCCCTTTGACATTTCATGTAATAATGGCTTGGTGATGATGAACTCCTTTAGCTTTACCTTGTCTGGGAAGCACTTCATCTGCCCTTCCATTACAAATGATAGCTTTGCTACATAGAGTAATCCTGGTTGCAGGTTGTCTTTCATCACATTGAATACTGCTTGCAAGTCCGTTCCTGCCTGCAAAGTGTCCTCTGAGAAATCAGCTGATAGTCCTATAGGCAGCCCCTGTAGGCAACTCTTTACCTCTCTCTTGCTGCCCCCAGGACTCTGTCTTTATATTTCACCTTTGGAATCTCAATCATGATGTGTCCTGGTGTGGTCCCCTCTGGGTCCAGCTTGCCCGGGACCCTCCGTGCTTCCCGGACCTGTATGTCCATCTCCTTTGCAAAATTTGGGAAGTTTTCCTCATTTTTTTCAATTCTTGCTTCCTCATTCTGTACTGGTTGACTGTTTTTTTCTTCCTTATGTTCCAAATCATTGATTTGAACCCCGGTTTCCTTCCCTTCACCATTGGGTTTGTATGGATTTTCCTTCATTTCATTTAGCATAGCCTTCACTTCTCTTATGCGTTTGCCATACTCAAGCATACCTGTCAAGCCTGTGAGCATCTTTATCACCAGTGTTTTTGAATTCTGTGTCTGTTAGGTAGGCTATCTCCTCGTCACTTAATTCTCCCACTGGAACCTTGATCTGTTCCCCTTTTTGGGCCACACCTCTCTGTCTCCTCATTCTGACAGGCTCCTGTGTTTGTTTGCCTCTGGATCCCAGGTAGAGCTGTCACTCCTGTTATGTTGTATGGGGCAGAGTCTTAGGGATTTGTCAGTACAGGGCGACCTGTTTCACCACGTTGTGGCGCTGTATGTGGGGAAGGGGTCTGAGAGGAAACGATGTGGCTTGCTCAGCACTCACCCCTTTTCCAGGCACTTCTCCCACTTCGTATGGGACTAAGGCCTCTCTAGGTGTTGCCTTGGCTGTCGTTCCCAGATTGGTTGGTCTGTGGATATCCTAGTACTGCGGGGGCCCTTTAAACAAGCAGACTCTGCTGAGAGACTGGCAGTTTCTGCCTCCGCCCCAACCCCCACCGGTTTGCATAGTCAGAAGCAATGAGACTTTATTTTCCCTGGTGCTATGACACTGAGCTGCGTGATCCGGTCTGGTGCTGGGATTGCTCCCCAGGCGTCCCTCCTGACTTTTAAAAATGTGTTACAGTGCTTTCTGGCAGCTTGCCGCTGCCATCACTGCCGCCACCACCATACTGTGTCCTCTCCGCCTTGGCTCTGCCCCTCCGACCTGTCTGGATGAGTATTTCTTCTTTATATCTTTGTTTGTTGGGCTTCCATGCAACTCGATTATCTGGAACTCCTGGTTGTCTCTAGTTTTGAGGTAGTTGTTTTCCTTTTTAGTTGTGGAGGGAGACAGCATTTCTGTCTAGGCCTCCTGCTTGGCCAGAAGTCAGATTCTGCTCCTTACAAATTCATTAAGACTCGTTTTATGACCCAGAATATGGTTTATTTTGATAATGTTCCATGTGTACTTGAAAATAATGCATATTCTACTGTTGTTAAGAGGAGAGCTCTATAGTTATCATTTAGGTCAATTTGGTTGATAGTGTTGTTCAAGTATTCTGTGTCCTCCATAATTTTCTGCCTTCTTGTTCTATCAGGTACTGTGAGAGGTGAATTTAAATCTGCAACTATAATTGTGAATCTGTCCATTTCTCCTTGCCATTCTATTAGATTTTGCTTAATATATAATGAACCTCTATTATTAGATGCATAGTGTTTAGCATTGCCAAATTGCCTTTAGCAACCATACCTTAAAATATTATTACGCTAGGGAACACAATTTTCCTTGAGTTAGATCTGACACTTGTTTTTGACTAATGTTTGGTATCTGAATCCAAAAATGACCCCAGTTTTTCTCTACCACGTCAACTTTTTAAGGTACAGGATACCCTCACTTTGTCCCCAAAATCATACAAAATGTATATACAAAGGAAAATAAACAAAAAGTTACCTAAATATACTGTTTATTTAGAGTTACTTTATTTGTATAAAGGCTATATATTGTTACTGTAAGGCAAATTGTGTACAAGTAGTAAAGTTCTGCTACCAAACATACATATTAAGGTATTTTATCTTTTCAAACGACAGGCTAGGAAATGCCAAAACGAGATACTTGAAACAGTCTCTTTCAGTCGGAAAAGCTTTCACAAATTGCTTCATGAGACCCAGTTTTATGTGCAGAGGTGGGAATATAATGTTCTTTCTGTCAATAAGTGGCTCATGTAGGATGCTTGGTCACCAGATTTGAGGTCAGATCATGGAGGCCAGTTTGACTCCACCCAATGCTTCTCATGAGCTCTGCTGTCCCACATACACAGAAAACAGGGATACTTGGTGTATCCGCGTTGCTGACCAAGAAGGAAGCAGACCGTTTTAAGGTCAACACAGATGATCCAGTTGTGCTTGTGATACTGCAACAGATCAATGACTCTCTTTATGTCTTCATATTCTCCATGAAAACAAACTGAATGGCCAGTTGGGGCTGCACCAAATGAATTGCCATTGTGGAGGGGGACACACTTCAAGCTCCGCTTTGAGCTATCAATGAACAGTCGCCATTCAGTTGTGTTATAGATTGGAATTCCCAATTCCTCCATTAAACCATGTATGTTATGGCAATAGACAAAGCCACCGTCACTTCGAAAGTACTGCAGAAATGCACTTTCTCTTGATTGAAAGTAGGATACCTTCGTTCCTTTTTCAAGCAAGTTTTTCTCATGCAGTCTTGATGCTAGGAGTTCTGAAGCCTTTTTGGATAGTCCCAAATCTCATGCCAAATCATTCAACTCATACTGATCAATCCCTTATGAACTGAGTCATCTTCAATTTCAAAATCCTCATTGTTGCTGTCACTTAGTTCTTCGCCATACTCCTGTTTTTCAAAAGGGGTAGTTCAGTGAAAACTGGCACTGGGATTTCAGCTGAATGAGGCACTGGGCGTATAGCTGATGGTAGACTAGGATGCTCTATTTTACATTGATTTTTTTTTTTTTTTTTTTGTTCTATCCTGACGTTTTCACTATACAAAAGTAATAGTCACTTGAATGATCTCTGGGCTCTCGCCAAACCATAGGTATACCAAATGGCAATTTATCATGTGTCCCCTTCGTCCACATCTGTAAACTCTCGACACACTGCTTGCACACCTTGTGAGGGGCCCAAGACTTATCTTGATCACCAAGTTTGACTTTAAAATATGCAAAATAGGCTTGTCTGACAAATGCCCTGATATTTGTCCTTTGGGAATGGTGAAACTGCCACAGATATAACAAAATGAATCCGGGTTATTTAGGCACTTACGATGAGAAATAGCAGAGGCAGATATGATCTGAAGGAAAAGAAATAAGTACATATGTAAATAAAAAATAAATTCTGCTAACTCCTTGTATACAGGCAAGAACTCCAACTACACTTCGGAATACGATTCACTATATAGAGCGGCACACAACCTCTCACCACACTGTCTCATGTGTAACTGAATAGCCTAGACAAGTATGAACCTGTCGATGATCTCCAAGGTCATTCCCCCGCCCCTCCCCACTCAAGGGAGGTTTGCTCTCTGCCAATAGGAGAGCAGTAGTGCTTCCCTCGATCCAGGCTCGATTCAGCCTAGAGTGGTCGCATTAAGATAAGCTGTAGAGGAAAACTTGATGGTACAGAAAAAAACTAACTGCAGTTTTGAAATCAGCATGCCAATTTAAGTCTAAAACAGCTGAAAAATCGAGCTCAACTGGAAGTATGTTAAAATTTGTTCCCCAGTATAATGATTCTTTTAATATCCCAGTCTATTGCTTATAGTACCTGTATCAGTCCTGAGTCTGTTTCAGTGGGTTTTCCCCTTTGTTTTGTCATATTTTTATTCTCTGAACATTTGGTAATCTTTGATTGAATGTCAGACATGGTAATTTTTACCTTTCTGGTTACTGGATACTTTTGTATTTCTAAAACTATTCTTGAACTTTCTGTAGTTAAGTAATGTGAAAATAGTTTGCATCATTTTGATATTTTTTTAAAGATCTATTAGACAGAACCAGAATGGTATTTACTCTGAGACTAATTATTCTCTTTTATTGAGTAGAGATCCTCTGAATTTACCCATGCTCCATGAATTGTATGATTTTACAGTCTGGTTTATTGAAACAGGCACCATTCCCAGCCCAGTATAATCACTGGGAACTGTTTGTTCTAACTCTCTGAGACGGTTTCTTTCCAACATTAAGTGGTTTCCCATATGCATGTTCCAGCCAGTCATCAACTGCGTACCTGAGGGAGACAGTCTGAAGTTCTCGAGGTCTTTTTTTCTCTGTTCTTCATTTTCTTCTCTAGTACCTGTTCTGTGAATCCCAACTACCTTGACCTTCTTAGACTCTCAGCTCTGTATCCTCAAAGCAGAAAGTCCACCAAATTCCGTCTAACTTAGGGAATATACTCTAAGAATCCTGAAACACCAATTCAAAAGAACCTATGCACCCCTATGTTCATAGCAGTGCTTTTTATAATAGCAAGTGCTGGAAACATCCTAAGTGCCCATCAGTAAATTAGTGGATTAAAAAACTGGTACATCTACCCAATGGAATACTATGCAGCAGAAGGAAAGAAGAAAGTCCTGCTTTTTTGATAGCATGCATGGAACTGGAGACTATTATTCTAAATGAAATAAGCCAGTTGGTGAAAGAAAGACAACATATGAACTCACTTATAACTGCAATCTAATGAGCAAAATAAACTAAGGAGAAAAATAGAACCAGAAACATGGAAACATGGAACAGACTGACAGCTGTAGGAGGGGAGGACAGAGGGGGGACAAAAGGGAAATACTAGTCAAGGAACATGTATGAATGACTCATGGACAATGGAGGGGGGATTGACTGTGGGCGAGGGGGCTGGGCTGAGTGGAAGGGGGCAAAGGTAAAAAAAAATGGGACAGCACTAATAGAATAAACAATAAAAAATTAAAAATAAATAAAAAACAACAAAGAAAGTGAAACAGAAGCATTCAAATGGTAAAGACTTAGCTTAAGGAACTACTTCACTGTTGGTCTGGGTTGTGGAACGGCAATGTACCAGTCTGCAGGATCTGAAATAAAGACCTAGAGAGTCCTTGTGCTAAAAGTGAAGTGACGAAAAAGAATTGCCAGTCAGAACCATTGATGTTTTGAACTGTGCCTGGGGGATTGCATAATGTGAAGATTTGTAATCGAGATTTTCTAGTTTTATCTATAATGACTGTCTTAGTCCTAGTCAACGGAACTAAAATGTATTTGTATATTTGAAGCTACTGTTTATGATGGTTGGCAGGAGACAAAATTAGAGTAATATTTTACAAAGTAGAAAGAATAAGATCAGGTATATGGTCTTAATGGAAGTGGTACCATTAATCTGCACAATATCAATGCAAAGTTGACTCATGAACAAGCAGTATAAAGGAGGGACTTATCTAAGTGCTGGGTGAGAACCTTTCCTGAGGCTGTTTGTTGGCTTGGAGGTAAGCACTTTACCTCCTTGGTAGATAAGGTATAAATTTTTATTATGGCTGCATCTGAGAAAGCCAGGTTTAGGGAATGAAGGTGTATGGAGTGCCCTAGGTTTCAGCAGAGGCCAGAGTACTATTTTAAGAAAAAATAGTGTTCCTTTCTTTTCTTAGGTGCTGTCTTAATTCCATTTCATTTTTGGCTTTTCAATCACTTCTTAATTTTTGTTTCTTCATTTCTATCCCCAATATTTTAAATAATTTATGTGTGCTCTTTTTTTGTTATCTTTTAAAATTTTTTTTTCACATTTTATTACCTGTGCCACCACCTCCTTCTCCTGGACATGAGGGTGATCTGGCTGCAACACCTGTCACCCCATTAATCGTTGATTTGGCTGATCTGACCTGCTAGGCGGGTGTCCCCTTCCTCCCTCACCCATCCATGTGCGTCCCTCCCGAAGTTACATGCTCGATTGAAGAGGATGACCTCCTCAACTAGAGGAGAGGACCAGTCTATGGCCAAGGGTATATAAGTAGCTGCGCTCCCCTGCTAGAGCTTCCAAATAAGCGATCAAGGTCCAGTTCTTTCCACTAACATTCTACTTTCCACTCTTGCAGGAAGTGCCTTTATGGGAGCAAGGAGGATTTTGGATAGGCAGAAGGAGAAGAGGGAATAGGCCATGAACAAATCTTTTTCTGCACCAAGCAAAATGCATTGCATGGAATGGGGAGCCATTGCTGTAGTGATCAGTTAGGCCTAATCAAGATGGGGCCATTGAAAAGAATAGTAAACAGGAGCTGTGCCTGCTACAGATAAGTTTTTCCTTCTTATTCATGCAGCAGAAATATGAGACCACAGTGATAAGTCAGTGGTCTGATATTTTGAGTCATGGTCTCCCCCACCGTAGGGAATTTTCCTTCCCACATACCCACAGCAAACTTCTCCAACCCTCTGTGGGCTAAAAAGGGCACAAGTGGCAAGTGGATGGTATTCTCACCCAATACAGAGTCTAACATAATTTCAGTTTCATGAACACCTACTATGCACAAAGCACTGTAAAGAATGGTTGAGTTTAAAGTTGCACAAGTCGCGGTCTTTCATTTTCAGGAGCTGTAATCCAGAAAGCACATAAAAAACTATACTGAAGGTGGCAAAAGAGAAAAACAAAGATTATTAGCAAGGTATAATGTACAGTGGGAATCTAGAGGACTGAGAAGTTATTTCTGGTTATGAAACAGAGGCTTCATGGAGGATATGGAATTTCATCTGGATTCTACAGAGCAACAAAAATTAAGGAAGGCAATGTCATGTAAAAGCATAGAGATAAGAAAATGCAGAGGGCATTTGTAAAGTGAGTGATGGGAAGACAGTGGAATTGAAAGGGCATTTCAGGAGAGACTATGAAACATGCTGGATTCATACTCTTCAGGCTGGACCTTGTTCTGTAGGCAAAAGGGAAATCCTTGATGGGCAGCAAGAAGTGTGGTGAGGCACACGGGAAGCTAGATGATCTGACTTAGAAGCCATGACCTTGGGGGAAGTTCCTCACTTTCTTTGTGCTTCAGCTTCCTGCTCTGTAAATCAGGGGTAGGAATAGTAGTTATTTCATGGTGTTGTAACTGAATTAATATATGTAAAGCCCTTAGATCTGTGTCTAGCAAGTAGTATGCAATGATGTTATCTATTATTAGTAGGCAATAGTAAGAAGAGACAATAAGGAATGGATTTGAAAGTTATTGTACTATATAATTATGTCATTATTTATATTGAAGCTATTTTCAGCTATTTCCCTATTAAACATAATTCTGCCATTTAGTAAGCAAAGCAAGAAGTCAAGGTGTTGCTATAGCACTTACTATATTTTATTCATTTCTTGTGACTAATTTCTTCTAGAATATGTCTCAGACTTTGAGATTGTATCTGAAGTTGCCCCTGACATATGTAATTTTTAAAAATGAGTTTGAAAATGTAATAGAGCCATTTAAGCTCTGGGGTCAGAGTTAGCTGTAATCCATGCTGTCTATCCACCTACCTAAAATAAATTAATTTTTCTTACATTGCACCTACCTCTGAGAAATTAAGATCCTAAGATCCTTTGCAGATTTTACCATGTAGGCTTCATAACCCCTTTATGGCAGGGGAAGCTACAACAATTAAATTTAGAATGATAATTCACCAATCCCTGCACTGCTCTTCTTTCCTCACTCTGCTCTACCTCTGCTAGTGAAATCTTTGCTGCAGAACTGAGGGAGCTCCTCTCCTGGAGATGTTGCCCAGCAGCAGCAAGAGGGGCTGGAGAAAGCCGTCTTCAGATGCCCTGCCTGCCTCTTTAGGTCCCCTCCCCCCGGGACCTTGGGGGAAAAGGCAGAAGGCAAAATGAGGCTGAGAAGAGAAAACAAAGAGGCAACTCTTTGCTCAGGACCAAGAGAAGAGGAAAACAGGAGGGGGCGGGGAGATAAGCAATTCTCCTTCACTGTTTCCTGTGCAGTCTCAAGTGGACTTATCTACAGTGCAGACCACACTGAAAATGTGAAGGTCGTGATAACAGAGACATCTGCAGTCAACATCTAACTGTAGAATGTTTATCTTGATCTACTATGAACTTTAATAATAATCTATGACCTAAGAGAGGAGCTGTAGGCCGGTGTGAATGGGGTGGCAAAATAGCCAAAGAAACTTTAAGGGCAGAACAGGAATGTGGGGTATTCTAGGGATTCATGTCTCCTTAGCTTGCTCTCCAGCACCGTCTTACCTTTCTGTTTCAGGGGCCTCCACTCAGCAGTAGACACCTGGCTGTCTCCTTTCCCACTTTTGACAGAGGTTGAGGTTGAAGAGCAGAGACCTACCAGTCTTAGTGCTCCCCCTAAATACACTTTTGGCTCAGGTGAGCCAAGGGAACAGGCAACGTAATTCTGGAACTTCAGACATGCCTCTGTTGCTGTCTTCTCAACTCTGTGGAGGGATTATCTGGCTTCAGAAAGATTAACTCACATGCGGCTGCCTTTAAAAATAAACGTCAAGGACTCTTTACTGGCAGGAAAATTTGTTCATGAAGTGCTAAGTGTAAAAGCCTGTAATAAATGTTCTGTATAGCGTGATCTCTATTTGTGAGCTTAACCAAATTAACCATACACTTCGACATGTGCATCAGGAGACTTAGCCAACCTTAACCATGGCCACTGCCTAAGAGGGGGCAGGGGTTTGCTATGTACATAAACGTGTGTTTCTGTGTTTATCACTTGATAATTTCTATCACAAAAGTCATTTTCAGTTTTCAGAATAAGAAAGACATTAACCCAAAATTCAAATGCTGGATATCCGTCAGAAGCTGGTTTATGTAAATGTGAAGATATCTGGGAAATAGCGCAGTTCTCATTTCCCTTTTGCTTTCTACAATGGTCGTCTCATTTTCTGCAGAGAAAGCATGGAGTGGCAATCTTTCCCTTCCAAAACAAGGATCCTGGAGTGTGGGTGACGGAACAATCTAGGAAAGGCGAGTTTCTTCCTCCCCATACTTCCATGTGCAAAAAGCCTCCTGCACAAACCACCCCCCCACCCCCCCCCAACTTCTTGCCAGCATCCTGTTAGCAGGAAAAATGGGGCTGAACTCCTAACACTTGGAGGAATATCCCAGTCCCCACCAGGCTGCCTGTCATTTCATTGAAGTGGTGAGTGGCGGCGGGGGTGCATGTGCTGGAAGGATCTGTCCTTAGTAAGTGTCATGTTCTATCCCAACCACTTTCGATCAATAATGTCACAGGGTTAGGTCAGCTTCCAGGCTTTTCCCTTTTTGCCTTTCTACAACTGACAGCCTGTGTACTCGTTGTGATAACTTTTTCTTGGGAAAGCTGACTTTTAAACGGACAACAAAAGTAACAGTTACTTACACAAGAGAAAGTGAGGAAACCTCTGGCTGGTTCCTGTGTTTGCTCATCAACTGACATGATTTGGGCCCCTCCTAAAGAAGGAGGGGAGCAGCAGGCTAGAGTATAATTTAAAGAACAGTGACGAGGAGCTGGTCAAGGCCAGAAAATCCTAAGTGGGGTGGATGAAGTGTGGGAAACTCTTTCTAGAATTTCACTGATTAACCATTGATAAAAATGACAGAAGTCTATTTTTCCTCTCTCAGGGCCCCCTTTATTTGCCATCTGAATGTGAAAAGTAAGAAATCCAACTTACCTAAACTTTACACTGTGCTAATTGTGTGTGAGAGGCTGTCATTTGAGAGTGTAGCCTCAAATCTCTTTTCTGAAGGACTTGGTGCAGAGCAAGTGCCTTGACACCTTCTCTGTCCTTTGAGGAGCTCGTGAAGAGCACAACAGTGAATTCTTTCATTCTCACTGTTTGTTGTGGGGAGGTATATGGCATTTGTTGTTTGGTCTCATCTTCCCTAACTGCACCAGCAGGGTTCCTCCCCTCTCCATTATCTTTAGGGGCACATTTCCATGTCAAAGACCTCTCCAGAGAGAAAGCCTCTTTTCTTCTACCCCCTGCCTTCTCTGTGACTGACTTACCTTAATGCCAACCTTCCCAGCCCCACTTTACTTTAGCAATGGCAAGGAGCAGAACCTTATTTAGAAATCAAAACCACAGAAATAGCTTCTTTCTGTAAAGGATAAGAGCAGTTTAATTGCCCTTGAAAATAACAACTTGTAAGAAAGATCACTATCACTTGCAGTAAACATAGAAATAAGACTCATTCTTCAGTGAAATTGTGGATTTTCCTTAAGAAAAATGGAAATGCTAAAACTACTATACACAGCTAGAAAAATCTCCAGACTAGGCTAATTTAAAAGAATTTATAAAGGAGTTGCGACTATAGTTTAACTTGTTTTGCATCTAAATGTTACTGGCAATGTGGGCTCTTGGTTCTTGAGTTTAGCAAGTAAGAATTCAGAGCCAAGAACTCTAACAGAAGAAGATTATTTAACATGGCAAGGGAAAGTACCCTGGGAAGGGAAGAACTCAGTGGGCTGCTCAGAGAGCTGCCTTGGCCTTTCAGAAAGAGAGTCACAGAGGAATAAGAAGTGAGCCAGCTGGGCTGCGTGGACTCAGGAGACAAGTTACAGAAGTAAAAGGAGGACCCTTGGAGACAGGTTCATGGGGCTAACTCTGGACCAGCTGTGGCTACCTGCTACTCCTCTAGTTGCAAGTCTCATGGGGACCCTTAGAGTTTAGGAGAAAGAAAGCAAAGACACTTGCCTGAGAAAAGAAGGCACTGGCATGCTCTAGAGGGAGACTGTGTGGTAGGTCCTTGGCCTTAAGGATTTTTATCTGTTTTCTAATGGCAGGAATTTTAGGGGAGGTCTCAGGGGAAGGTCTCAACAGAATACTGATTCACCAAAATGTATAGGGTCAGGGTTGTGGTCTCTACTGATTGGTCAGCACTAGGGTAGGGGGTCATTAGTCCTTGCATCTGGTTCTCATGTCAGCCACGACAGTGACATCGCTTTGTCGTGTTTCACTGCTTTTCTGGACCTGAAGCTGAAACACAACTGAGGCCTACATATTACCTCTGGTTTGATCAAAACTCTGTCTCTGTGGTCAGCAGCCTTAAGGTTTTGTTCCTAAGACTATTTGATGCTTATCAGAACCTCAGATCTTAATGCTTAAGGGAGTAGTTGTGCAAGGGAGAAGGAGGCAGGTGAGTCAGGATGCTGGGTGAGGCCTGTGTGAGTCAGCTGTCTGTCTCAGTTTCCCCATTCTACCTGCCAAGGAGTTTTCCTAGTTTCTTACTATCCTGCTGCATATAGACTATCTCCTGATATATTCATCCAATGGGTAATTCACACACAAAGAAGGTTCTCCATATTAGTACCATGTTCTTACTTTTCTAAGGTTGGTAGAATCTTCAAACCCATTACTACTCTTGCACTACTGGCAGATCTCGGGAATCCAAATCCACTTATTTCCTTTCAATTTTCAAGCTTAGAAGGCACCCAAGGTAGGCTTCACTTGAGAGTAGTTCTCTGGGGTTTGATTGAAGCTATTTGGAACCAAGTAAGATATTTTCCTGGAACCATTAAAAGCCCAAGAAAGCTTCCACACTGACCACCCACACATGAGTACCTCAGGCTCATTAGCTCTTAGCTGGTACTGTAGCAGGGTGAAAGGCTTGGTCTCTCTGACTCCATCTTGTTCTGGCCTGCATGGTTCCCATGGCCTTCAGGCTAATAAGCTAATAGCTCCTGCTTTAGACAAGCTAATCATTAGAGGAATTCTGCTTGGGGCTTGAGTTCTTACAAAAACAGCCTCTCTCATTTTCCCTTTTTTTTGATGTAAAAGAAGCCTGAACTCTGTACTTTCTTAAGATGGATTCAAGGATTAGGTCTCCCATCTTCTTGGTTGGAACCTTATCAATCAATAAATCTTTCCTTATTCTGAACTCTGAAGTTTTGAGTTTTGGCCTTTCTAAGCATTGGGTACATGGACTTTGGCTCAGTAATAGGACCAGAGTAGATACCCTATTGGACATTGGATGACAGTTCACCCCCTGGGTCCCTCACACTAAAAGGTGATCTTAGAACCAGAGGAAAAGCCAAAGTCTTCTGGTTCCTGTTTATTTCTCATGCCCAGAAGTTCCCCCCTCCCCTTCTATACTAGACTGAGTCATACTGTTAGGCTAGAAGTTCTTGAACAGGTCTGTTCTTTTCTTTCTTCAGAGATTTCACAAAATATTCCTTTATTTAAAATGTTCTTCCTCCTCTTTGCTTCTAACTTCTACTTGGCTAACTCTTATGTCCAATTGACTCCTGAGTTTTCAAAATCTCCTAGATAATGTCACAATTGTCAGGAGGAACTAATAAAAAATAATAGGGAAGAAATAAAAGTTTGAGAAAAGCTTATACTTCTTTGCCTCTTAACTCTGTTTTTAATGTGGCACTTGGAAGCACTAATGACCTTTTCTTTGATCCTTGAAAACATTGACCCATGTCTTGCTGAAACTAGAACAAGTACCTACGCTTGAGAATAATGAGTCTATGCTATTAGGATTTTAAGTGTTCCATAGATAAGCCAGTTAAAAATCTTAAGAAGTGATTCTCAGGGGAAAGGTTAAAAAGAGCCAAAATTTTGCTACTTCAAAATATGCCTTTTGGGATATTGACTTTAAGGTGGTTATTAAGAAACAAAAGACTCAGAAATAACCTTTGATTCACCACCTTTACCAGCCTGAAGGAATTCAGATTTGCTGTATGATAGTATATGTTTACAGTAAGGGGATGTTTGCCTTAGCATCATCATAAACTGCATGTGGCAGATGGGCAATAATCTAGCAAAACCTGCTTGTTGACTTTCTTCTGTGTCCCATTGTTTTTGGGTGACCAAGAAAGAATTTTTTTCTCATGTTTGTTCTTTCTCATCTACCTGTAAATTGACTGTTTTTTTTTTTTTAAAAAATTCCAGAACCCTGTCTCTTTCTCTTTTGCACAAAATGGCACATAAACCTCAACTACCCAATGCCTTCTTAGGTCTTGTATTCTTATGGCTCACCCACATGTACATCCATAATACATCTTGGACATTTCCTATAGTTAGTCTGTCTCATGTTAATTTGATTATTAGCCCAGTTAGAAGACCTGAGAGGATGGGAGGAAAATATTTTTTGTGCCTCCACAAGGTCAACCTAGGACATTTATTTCCCAAGATACCCAGGAGATATACAGAAGTATATAAAACCTTGGCTTACAGGTATTTACAGCCTAGCGGTGGATATGGCACTTATATTAACTCTTTATTGCTGTGTAACAAATTACCCATCTGTCAGTTCCCATTTCTGTAACTCGGCAGTCAAGTGTGACTCAGCTGTGTTCTCCGCTCAGGGCCACACATTCAAGGTGTTGGCCGAGCTGAATTTTTGTCTGGAACCTTGGGATCCTCTTCTAAGCTCACTCAGTTCTAGGCACTAGTAGACCCGAAGTCCTCTTTTTCTTACAGGCTGCTAGGGACTATTCTCAGCTCCTAGATACCACTCTCAGGTCTTTGCCATGTGCCCCTCACCCTCTTCAAAGCAAGCATCAGAAGATTTCCCTTATGTCAAATCCTTATCATGTTTCAGATCTTTCACCAGGGAGTGCCTTTTATGGCTTCACTGATGAGGACAGATTAGGTCAACTGTGACACTAAGCATGGGAGTGATATCCCAACATATCCACAGGTCCTTCCCCCACACAAGGGAAAAGGATTATGCAAGAGCGTGCGTTATCGTGGGCCGTTTTAGCACTCTGCCTACCCTAACACTCAATGAATACAATAAATTCCACTTGAAAGATATAAAGTGTTACATGGATGCTTAGTAACTAAGGAGAGTAATTTGCTGTATGACAATATGTGCTTAGCATATTGCAGATCCTCAATCAATATCCGATACTATGTGGGAAATACATGTAGCCTGAAAACACAACAGTATGTTGAATTGTATCGAACCTTCATTATTCAAATATGAAAACAAATTTGATCCACAATTTGCATAGTTGGATTGCCAAGTTAGGGGAAAGTGAACTCTGAAAGAGTTCAGGGCTGGAGTAGGTAAAGAGGCTTCACACATCTACACATTTTGAGACATTCTTGAGGGAAGAATCAGAAAACCTGAATTATGGTGAAAAGCCCAGTCAAGAACCACAGCAAGTAGCTTAGGATCAAAGGCAAGAACATCATAGGATCAGGCACAAGAACAATCCAGTGTTTTCCTTATTCACTGAGATTCTTTCAAGAGTTCACTTACTCACATGGGCTACTAAATTTCCATTTAGTATTTCCCTCCCTTTGAGAGAGTTGATGACCGTCCCTAAGTAATATACTAGTAATCTGCCCGCTAATGAGATA
The DNA here is from genome assembly GCF_987537825.1 of Furipterus horrens. Classification (NCBI taxonomy): domain Eukaryota; kingdom Metazoa; phylum Chordata; class Mammalia; order Chiroptera; family Furipteridae; genus Furipterus; species Furipterus horrens. Next base: position 173,646,058 of record NW_028327176.1, read on the forward strand.
GACCTACCACAATACCACAGATTCAACCGCCAGTCATGTTGACAGTGTCTTGCGGTGTCTAATAGGAGATTGATTGCTGTTCATTGAAAGTACTTCTCTGGAATCACTTAACAAAAACAAAAAACAGGGACCCTTCCTGGTTACATAACTCCTTCATTGAAGCAACTGCAGAGCTTTATGGACAGATCTGTTTAGAGCTGTTTCCATTCCTGTTTCACAAATGGAAATAAGCCAAGGTATTTATTCTAAAGGAAATGGACTTGCCTAAGGTCTTAGTAAATCAGTTGAAGCACAGGAAAGTTAATGCAATATCCCCAAGTAGTTTTTAAATTTCTAAAATGGAGGTGATGAAGCTATGTTGATAGTGTAAATGGATGTCTGCACTTCTAATTTGGGTATTAGTTTTATACACTTCATTACAAATTCTGTCATTACTCTAAAACTTTTCTAGCATCGAAAGCATTGCATCCATCTGGATATTTTATATGTGAACAATTTAGTTGCTAAATATTGATATAAAGCCTGACTGACTAAGGATATGTTTGGAGGTTTTTAGGTTTAAGCATTTTTATGTAATTGCTAAATACACAACTGAATCACTTGACTGGAGTGACCAGACTGTTTATTTCAATGTTATGCAAGAAGTGTTATGAACGTCTTCTGAAGTTATTGGGAAAGAATATGCAAGACATTATTCCTACTTATACAAAGTCCAGTTCTAATTAGCATTAGAAAGTCTTGGCCACTGCTTATCACACTGTTAGCTGTTAAAGAAGAACTAGACACACAAGTAATGAGGGACAACTTAGATAACTGAAGGAAATGCCAGTGTAGTCCTTGTAAAATTTCAGTTCACTATGAGTGAAGTTCTAATGAAGGGTAAATAAAGTTACATCTTGAAGAAGAGTAAAAGATGAATGGAAGGAAGGATTCAGAAGTCAATGTCCTGTATCTGATAATCCAGAATTTTACAATGTTTTTCTCGTAATGGTGGTGGCTAATTCCTACTGAAATATACTCTAGATATTTGGAAATGTTTGAGTAAGGTGAATGCCATCACACATTAATACAACAGGAATGTATTTTGGCAATAATATCCTAAAAACTGACTACAAGTGACGTGGATGTTGGATGTTTGTGAGCTAAGCTCCCAAACTATGAGTTTGCATGTTTTTATAACAAATTGTTATTAAACTAGAACAGTTTGGGTATTTTCCTACAGTAAGGAGGAAAACAGAGCATTTTAAAATGGTGAGTTTTAAATTAGGAAACAACAGCAAAGTATCTAAAGAGACAGAATACGCCAGAGGAAACCCACAAACCACATTGTTACTTTGTGGACTGACCGTGACAAAATATTCACTCCCTCTCCCTGACAAGGGCTGCTTTCAACTCAGTACTAAATACTATTCATGTAAAAAACTCAGGGCACTACAAATGTATCTGTTCTGGTCTCCCTAGTTTTTGTTTTTCTTCCTTGTCTACTGCAATTCTGTGTGAGAAACGAGAACTAAATATGACCCCAATGATTGAAAACCAGAGGCTAGAATGCAAATAAAGACAATCTCATAAAAGATGATGCCCAAACCTGGTGGCTTTTGCAGCCTTTTTGGTGCTGTCACGAGGAGTGAGAGTTAATGAAAGCACGCAAATCTACCCAAACAAGTCACTCCTTGCTCAGAAAACGAAATGCAAATAGGAGAGTATAGATGGTCCACAGAGCCACTTTAGGAGACATTGAAACAGGGCTGGCATCGTGCCAGGCGTTTAAGGCTATTGTCGGGGGAAGGAGGAGTTGAGCAGCAGGAAAACAGCTAAACCACATGTAGTTCTCATTTTTGGTCTTAATCACCTACCACATGCATAATGGCTGGGTGAATCAAGCAAGAAAATGTTACCTCGTTAGTTATAAGTTCCATGGTTGTATCCTGGAACCAAGAGTCTAAAACTTAGGGTCTATCTTTTAAATATTCTTGAGAGTATCTACAATGCAATTGGTGTCTGTAGAAATCTTTGTGAAACCCTCACAGAGAAATGTTTAGCATAACAGATAGATCTATGACTTGTATCAGGTATACCATGTGTGTGGAACGCTTTTCTCCCAGATTTACACGCAGCTATCTCCTCCTTCTTAGGCAGGCCTTTGTTTATGCGACACCGCCCAGAGAGGACTTTTCTGACCACTTTACCCAGGTGATCCATAAGGTGTGTTTTACTTTTATCAGAGTACTAGCCACTGCCTGGTATTTTCTCTTTTATTTTGTGTTGTTGTTTTTTTTTTGTGGTCTGTTTCCCCACCTCTCACTTGAGTTTAAGATTTCATGGCATGACGACTTTGATTCATTACTGTCCCCTGTATCTAGAACGTGTCGAGCCAATGGTAGGCTCTCAATAAGTGCTTGTGGAATGAAAATAAACGAGTAAATGAATGAGTGATACAATATTTTCTGTCAGTATTGAATTCTTTGTTTGCCAGAGAATGTTCTTTGGTCTCAGTAGTGTTAATGTTCTGCATCTCATTCTTTTCTGTTCACCAATGATGTTAAAATGTGGATTGTTGCCCGTGTGTGGAGGTTTACATCAGGCCTTTTTATAAGCTTGGAAAAGCTTTCTCTGAAAGGAAAACAAGATTATCAGAGAATTTCCTCTGAAGAGAAACAAATAATAGATAAAAACTGAGAAAGGAAGTTACCTTAAAAAGGCAGAATGGCTTCCGGGCCTAGAATATTTGATTGATAACAGATGTAATGTTTTATCATACCTAAAAAAATTAAAGTATAAGCATTGGTTAGCTGTGAAAACATAAGAACAAAAGTTTCAGATGAGATGCTAACTTGCTGGTAACTCTGCACATCTAAGTATAAGTATTCCCTGCTTTTCAAAAATTGGCTTTATTCTATGGTTGCTTTTATGAAAGACTTATATTAGTACCTGTTTTAACTAAGCCAGAGAAATCTGGAGGATTTTTTGCTTTTACCACAAAAGGTGAAAAGTGGTTAGAGCATTCAGCCTTTCTTTTGCGGCAACTGTTACGGAGGCAGTGGCAACCCCAGCAGTAAATGCAGACGACCCCCTACAAGCTCTGTCCCCAGACTTCACGCTCCACCTCAGCGTCAAACTGCCATAGCTTTGAACTGTGTCTGTGAGCATCTGTGCTTTATTTCGATTTATTTTGTGCATCTATTAGCAAGATGTATACTAAGGTATTGGCAAAACCTTAGAGTTTGTTAGGGTGTTCTGCTTAGTGTGAAACTGGACATAATTAAATATACTTGGTATGACTTGGTAGGTTATCATTAGGTCTGGGAAGGCTAAAAATTTAATGATAAATTAATGGCAGTTGCTTCTTTGCTTTTTGCCATTTAGGTTTATGGATGGTTTCTTAGGAATGCTCTACTTTCTGACAGTGGAGGAAACCTGTATTGGGCACCCTGGGAGAGTGACCTTAGCTAGTAGGCTTCTGTTCTGCAAGATGGTTGCCATTTCAGCCTGATGCTGTTAAGTATTTTCTTTAACGCCCTTTGTCCTGGGCTTCCCAGAACCCCAAGTGAAGTTTCAATGTGAGTTGACTTTCCAGAGAGGTGCGCCTGGCCACAAGAGATGTACTAGTGATATGGACTAAAAGTCCTTTATTACCTGTGTGGTCGTTGCTCATCACACATGACTAATAAATTGGCATTGGGTTTATGTGTCTACCTCTGAACATGGTATATGTGAGTCGTCCCTGAAAGAGATGTACTGATAATTCATATATCTGAGCCAGCTGGGCTCCTGGCGATGGTGTGGACCTTGGCAAATTCACCAGGGTGATAAATGAAGACCTGTTGCAGAGACACAATCACTGAGCCAAAATTTTTATTTGAATTTATTTGAATTTTTGAATTAATGTTGATCTACGGTTAATGCAACAGGTTCATTACTTGACCGAGTGCAATGTGCTGAATCTTTCTATCCTAATGGGATGATTATATGTGAAGTACAAGTCACCATGCCTGTCTTTCAGCACAAGAGAGGGAGAAAGGATTTGGGGGAAAATTTAGAAATTCATATCTCAGGCTCATTAGTGATTTTACAGCCTCTCCCTGGGACAGGTCTTCACATAAGGATAAAAGGAAATGGGTGAATTTTTTTCATGGGGTGCCTCCCTTTGCCTTAAAGCTGAATTGGAACTCTTGTTGCCCACCTTGATGTTCACGGCCAAGTTCCTCTACAGGGGATCTGTGCCCAGGATCCCAGATGGAGCAGGAGGAACCTCTCCATCCAGCTTCTGTTGTCTGTTTTTGGCTGCATATAAAAATATGACCAGACTTTGCAAAAGGTCAGCTTAGGGATGTGTGTCCTTCGCAGCTCTGGTCTCTGCTTTCCCTTTTACCAGAGATGGTGTGTCTCCTGATTTCAACTGCCTCTCATATTGCCATTTCTAATCAAATCTCATTCACACTGATACTTTACTTCTCCCGAACTCCTTTTATCTGAAAGGAGTTTTTCTTCGCTTTTGTTAAAGGAACCAGAAAGCAAGCGATAAGGATGGGGAAAGGATGCCATTTCTTTGTGTCTAAAGTCATGCTATGGTTCGGTGTAAGTCAGAGCAAGACAACACACCTGGGTGTCATTGATGAAGCAGTTATGAATATTGGCTTAAGGTCAGGAAAAGCTGGGTTTCAAAGCCTCGTTTTGTCGCTCACTAGCTGTTTGATTTAGGGCACGTTTTTAACCTCAGTTTGTTTACCCGCTAAATGGCAATGGTAACTACTTCAGGGTGTGGTTGAAAAGGTTAAACAAAGTAAGGAATTTAGGGATTAGCATGATCCCTGGTACCTAGTGAGCTCTTAATACTTGGTTTATCATCATCATCATCATTATTATCATCATCATCATCATTTTATCATCTCTGTCCTCACCTTTAGATTCCTTTCTGTTCTCAGAAGGAAGAACTCTGCTCACTGTTGCCCAGTGTGAACAACTTTTGTGCCCAGAGGGACTTGCCTGTCCATTTCTACACGATCCACTGGTACTCCACCCTGTATCTTCCACCTCTGAGGATCTGAAGACCCCTTTACTGTGCCTTGTCTCTTTATTTTGTATCCCCTCCATCCTAAGACCAATACAGTAATAATTCTGCTGATACCCACTTGATTCAGCAGAGAGGCCAAGGGCTTATGGACAGGAATTTCCATAGACTTGAGGCCTTAGGCTAGAGTTTGGGGTCAGAGACCAGGGGGCACTGGGCAGACACTCTTCTGATGAAGAGCAGAGTCTGGCATTGTGAGAGCTGGGGAGACACCAAGGCAGGAGGGGAACCCGCAAATATCATACTAGATGATGGTAGCTGGGAGTGAGAAGAGAACCCAGGTTGCCTGATGGTGGAGACCATGCCACCATTTTCCTGAGTCACCAGTACCTAGCACAGTGTTCAGCATGAAGTAGGCCCCCAAATGTAGTTGGAAAATAATTACTGGAAGAGGGGTAAAATCTAGGGACTTTGTTTTAAACTGTGTGTGATTGGGAGACCATTGGTTTGCCTGAATACTGCTTATAGCCTTTCAAGAAGGAGCTTCAAAACTCCATATTTACTTTGCCTATGTAAAAATTAGGTATTAAATGCCATATATGGGAGCTCATTGTGTTTTATTAACACATAACAACATAATACTCATTATACTTGTCATTACATTAGTATCAGATTAACTTTGTTTTCAATTTTACTTGACTGCATTAGCAAGCTTAAATATGCCAAAGATACATTTACAGAATATGAGGCTTAATCCATAAGTAGCAAGAGAAGCCCCCTCTTTGCTTTATAATCGTACCTCAGGAGCTCAGACTTCATCAAAGGTAGCACATGTGGCATATTTGTTCAGCTATAAACTTTAAGAGAAAATAAATAAGAGAAAGCACATGCTTAGAACTAAAGGTAGGGCAAGAGTGGCCAGCATGGGAACACTCAGTACAGAACATTCTGCAGAGCGTGTTCCTAGGAAGTGAAAAATATGAGACACTTGGGGAAACCCAGTGGTCACATGGAAGGGGAGAAGTAGCGAGAAAGGGCAATGGGGGGCAGCACCATGACACCTGGCAGACATCTCAAACCATTCGGCCCTGCTTGATACAAAGATAATTACAGAAAAACCTTCCTTAAGGAAGATAGATTCCCATGGCACCTTATTTGTGTCCTGTATTTGGAGTAATGCTTGAACAATTTAATGTTCAAGATTCCCCCATCCCCTGAGAGTCAAAGGAAGAATAAAAATTAGACTTATAAAGTCAACTTTCCTGTTGAATAGCATTTGTCCTTTTGGTCCCCAAACACTTGTTTGTAAACACAGTTTGAGTTTCATTGAACGTTTTTCTTCTAGTTAATGTCAAAGCTTCTCACATCCAATCATTTACCAAGCTCTGCCCATTAAGATTTTTTTTTTTTCTACACTCTTTGTTTGTTTTTGATAGCTCAGTCTCACATCTTCTGTCTTTGGACAACTTCACCAGAAGGATGTCTCAGAGGAAGGATTCACCAAGGAGACTTATGAAGGAAGTGCTTCCAGAGAAGCAGGGAAAAGAGTGGGAGAAGCGAGACAGGGAAGGGTGTGGTTGCAGCCTGGTCCTAGGGAGAACGTTGAAGTGTAACTTAGACCTAAGGATGTGTCCCAAGCAGAATCGAAGAAGCTAAGCTTTTATATTTGTATTTGATAATCACTGGCCAAGGGCTGGGGGATTTGAAGAGTAAGTGGTGTGTGTCGGGGAGTGCCCTATGGAGAAAGAACATTTAGACACTTTGAGCTCTTAACGCCTGTGGGCAAAGCCCCTCCAGTGGCCAGGCAGTGTCTCCAAAGGAGAAACACAAGTGAGGGGGGATGTGGGCATTCGAATACAAGCTCAACTGAAGGGGGTAAACAGAATATTTTAGCTCAGATGCCAGGAGATCTGGGTGGACATAAGGAATGTCCACCAGGATCTCTTCTTGATTCTCTCTGTCCCCTACCCCCTGTCTATCTTTAGATCATGCTCCATCACTATTTCTTTTCTGGATTATGTAATGGGTTCCTAACCTATATTCTCTGATCCACACAGGCCTCCTCTAGTAAATTCTGGTTGTAGTCAACGATCTTCCTGAAGTGCAAATCCTGTAGAGCTAGTCCAGTGCTTAAAACCCTTCAGTTTATGCCTGAAGCCCAAGCCCCTCAGCATAATTTGCCTGATACATTTGATCTGACCCCTGACTCCAGACTCATAGGGCTACAACCATACAGCCCATTGATATTACTTGCTACTCTCTGATCTCTGGAATTTTGTAAAGCTATACCTACTGCCTGGAAAGACCTTCACCCACCTTGTCGCCTGGCACGTTGTTACTCCCCTTTGAAGATCCAGCCAAATCTTCACAGCCTCTGGCTTCTAATTACATATTGGGCTCAAGCTGGTGTAATATTTGCCACACTGTATTTTCCCACCAGACTATGAGACTCTTTAAAAAAACCCTATGCCCTTTTCATCTCTGTATTTCATAATTCTTGGATTCTAATAGAAGATAAGATAAAATGAAGGAAGAGCAGAGATCTATCTTTGTAAGTATCTGCAGAATAAATGTGGTCTGTAGGCTTCTAAGTCCTTACTGTTTATGTGTTAGGTCATGGGAGCCAGGTAGAGTGTTAGTCACCTCTATGTGCCAGATAAGGTGCTTGACATTCATTGTCACATGTAGTCCTCTTGCATGAGGACTGAGGTGGATGTTATTACACAAGCCACAGATGATCACATTGAGGCCTGTTGAGATCAGAGGTCACACTGTATTTTCAGAGATCCTTCAGAAAAAAAATGTAACTTCCATGTTCCTGTTGTCCTGTATCTATACTGAAAGGGGCAAAGACACATATTTAAGCCAATTAAACACGTATTATTGAAGGCCTTAGACTTCAAGCAAAAATGGCACTAGGCTAGATGTTAGGTATGCAAACATGAATACAACATGGAGCCTGATTGTTATGGACTAAATTGTGCCCTCTCACTCCCCTCTCCCCCAAATACACGTTCAAGTCTCAACCCTTAATACTTTAGATTGTAAAAAAATATAGGTGTTACAGATGTAAATAGTTAAGATGTTGTCATTGGAGTAGGATGGGCCTCTAATCCGATATGAGTGGTGTCCTTATATAAAGGGTACCATATGAAGAGACAGACATGCACACAGGTAGAGTGCTATGTGAACACAAAGGCAGAGGTAGGAGTGATGTTTCTACAAGCCAGGGAACACCAACGATTGCCATCAAGCCAGGGAAAGCTAGGAGAGGAGCACAGAACAGATTTTTTCCTCACAGCTCTCAGAAGAAATCCACCCTGCTGGTACCTTTATTTCAGATTTATAGCTTCGAGAATTGTGAGACATAAGTTCCTGTAGTTTAACCCACTCAGTTTATAGTAATTTTCTTTTTTTTTATGTCAGTCCTAGCAAATTAATACACCAATTCCCATTAACTGAGACAGACATGAAAGTGGCACATTGGAGTGAGATGAAGGTAATAGTAGAGATATGTACAAGGAACAGAGGCAGGACAGAGAAGGGAGTTTTGTGGAGGCGTGTACAGGTGAGGGGTGTTGGTTAAGGTAAGGCTGCATAGTAAGGGTGTTGCTTGAGCTAGTTTTTGAAAGTTGAAGACTAATCTCCCCTGTGTGGTGGTTATGGCACTCACAGGTAAGGCAAATATTATCCCTTACTTTCTCTTAATAATTTCTGGTGGAAGCTGTTCAAAGAAGCTGTAGCAGATATGGAAGCAAGCATGTGGCTTTGGGGCCTGAGAGTAGCCTGGGGTAAGCAGGCTGTTATCTTGCGTCATTGGGTGTCATTCCATTTTCATCCCCCACCCCTTTGTAGAAAACCCTTTGTTCTCGCCATTTTTTTTTTTCCTTTTGAGTAAATATGTTTACTACCTAGAAGAGAACAGGAAAGAAATTCACCAGTTGCCTGGGGCAGATGGTGTCCTGTTAACAGATGACACACAGAAAGCAGAACTCCTCAGCTCCTAACTCCTTTTACATTCTACAGCAAGGCTTTCTGAACGAAATAGCACAAAATAAACATCATTAAGAGGAAATTGAAATATGCATCAATGGAAGAGATAGTGAGGAAATCCCTGGTTGATTTAAATGATTTCATGTCTTCAAATTCAAGTGAATTACACCCACATAATGAAAGAACTTGCAGAAATGACCAATGAACCATTGCAGAGAAATTATTTTCAGGTTTTTTTTTCCTTGAAGAAATTCTGGAGAATATAAAATGTGCCTGATGTTTGGAGAAGGGCAGATATTGTTCTCATATTTAAAATAATATAAAAGATAACCTCACAGAAAATACAAGTTCCCATTGATTTCCTGCTATTTTTTGTTGTTGTTGTTTATTTTACCTCTCTACATATGAACATACAAAGAGGAAAGGAGGGAGGAAGAGGCAGAAAGAAAATGACAGAGGAGAGAGTTTGAGACAGAAAGAGGGAGAAAGAATAGAGCAGGAAAGAGAAAGGAGAATAGAAGTTCATTAGATTTATGAAAATTACCTTAAGTTTACAGAGTACACACAACTCAATTTGCCTATACTTGTGACCTCAATAGTCTTGTAAAATTTCAGGACGGGCTATTAAATCAACATGATTTATGCCTTGACAATATAAAGGAGATGACTAATAAGAACCAGAGAAGGTTAATTAAGAAAAAAAAAAATCATGCTAAACTTGGAGTATCCTTCCTGTCTAATTTCCTTTGCCTTGTGTTTTTTCATTTCCCCGGAGTGGAATCCACTCTCGTTTCACCCAAAGATGCAACACTGCTACCAGAGAGGGGACCCGGCCCTGAGCAGGTCTGCCTAGGGCCAGTCTGTAGTGTGTGGGTTCCTGACTTTGTGCAGGAAAAATTTCACAACACAAGTCCAGGTGGCTCTGAGGGTGATTTTATTAAAGCTGGGGAGGGGAAAACAAGGAGAGACTCAGCATAGAAGAAGCAATAGGAGCCCCAGGAGGACTGCCTTGGCTCTCTGGAAATGTTACAGGAAAGAAACGTGTCTTGGGTAGGGCTGCTTTAGCTCACTAAAAGTCAGAGGAAAGGGGGTCTTGGGGAAAGATGCAGGGGGTTAGCCTGGGATGAGCTGCCACTGCCCATTGCTTCACTGGTTGCAGGGGGAAGAAGAGAAAAAAGAAGTGGAGAAGGGAATGGTGCAGGAGACTCCCCAGAGAGAGAACGCAGGCTGGGTCCTTTGTCTTGAGGCTTTTGTCTCTCTCTTGCAGGAGGTAATTTTACGGGGAAGTCTCAAGGGAAGGAATATTCATCAGTTTTCCAGGTGAACTCTTTCAGGCCCATGGTATCCACTGATGGGTCAGTGACAGGGCAGGGGGGTCATTGGTCACTGCAGTTCGCCCTGGTGTCATCCACCTGGTTTTGCTGCTTTTCTGGTGTCTGGAGCAGAAATACGACTGAGGCCTAGTTGTTATCTCTAGGGAGGTGACCTTCTCTATGTGGCTATGAAATGCTTGGTCACTTTACTCAGCTATCTGTCTCAGTTTCCCCATTCTTCTTGCGAAAGAATTTCCCTAGCTCGTTACTACCCTGCCTCAGCAACCCCCACACCAAACAGAATATGATGGTCTTCAACTTCTGTGCTTCAGTACCTTAGCTTTACAATGTGGTTGGCAATTCCCATTCCATGGGGGTTCGGGGACAGTTGAATGAGAGTACAGAGGCAAGGCGTGTAGAGCAGAGCGGGGAGTGGCAAAGGCACAAAGTAATGCCCATGTGGGCTTATTGGGACATGCTCATCTCTGAGAAAGACCATGGGGACACAGAAATGATTCTAACACAGACCTTTTTTCCAAAGTGTTCAGTTGCTTTTTCTGAAGGAGGATTAGAGACGTTGCATGTCTTGGATACCACACCTCCTTTGCCCTCTAAATTTCTTCTGAGAACCAGACCCTCCCCAGGGCCTGTCACACCCAGTGGCTGAGCTGCATTCTTGGACCTGATTATCCTCATTGCCTTGTCTTATTTTGGATAAACAGTCCAGTTGCACTGACAATTCCTGAGATTACAACACTAACCTAATTCCCTTTTATGGATGGAGCTATTAGACAAGTATTTCTAGGTATGTCATACATAGTATCTCTGGGATTTCAGTAGAAAATATGACACACTTTTATGATTTTTTTTGTAAATATTATAGATAATATGAGAGTATTCCTTTTTAATATTAATGACTTAAATTAGATAAATCTAAACAATTCCCAATATTATCTAAGATTGTAAAGCATTCTTAAGATTACAAATTATAATGATGTTTCATAGTCAGAAGATTGAATTTCCAAATTAGGAGGTCTGTATAACCAGTTTTGATGTGTCTAAATTCATTCACTTCCCTATCAGTCAGTCTCTGTTACATTATCCTGGAGGGTGATGAGCCCCTCAGCTCTGGTATCTCTATCTTCTAAGTTAAATGGAGTAATAAGGCTACAAAATGATGTCTGTAGCATGGTACCATTTTAGTGAAAAATACGTATTCATGCATGAAAGAAAAAACTGGTGGACAGAAATATACCAACATGGTAATAGTGGAAATGAAATTTAAGCCTTTTTTTCCCTATGTTGTTCAAACTGTGCTGCCTTAATTACACCTGACTGTTTAAAGTGGAAAACAAACTTATGAAAATCAAGTCCACACTTACAGGAAAGAGGTGGTGGGATGACAGGTGAGATTTTCACATTAGGAAGGACTTGAGCTGAGCTGACTTCAAGTCACAGTATAACAGCCTCTGGGACATTGATCCAGCCTTTAGAACTGGTGGGATGTGGGCCCCTGCAGCACATTGGGTAGAGGACTCAGAACCCATCCTACACATGCTTCAGCCCAGTTGTCAAAGTCCTCACATTTAAAGAAGCTTCTTTTGAAGTTAGGATGAAGTAAACTTGGGCTTACTTACATAAGAACACATTTCGTATAAGTATAGCCAGGAAATGAATGGCCATGTTGTTAGATTGTGAGCTCCACATTCAGAGGCAGCCATCCACAGATGGAGGTGCTAGAAAGGATTCCTACACTGGGTTGGGTGTGGGATGAGATGCTATCTAGTGTTTCATTCCAGGCTAAAAGCTGTAATTATCAAGCCTGTCACTTTTACTTGTTCACTACTCCATGAGATGCAGATTATTTTTTATCCATGAAGAAACTGATGCTCAGACAGGTTAAACAATTTGCTAAATAGTCCAGATCTTACATATGTCTGAGCCGGGACTTGAGATTAGATCTATTTGTTCCCCAAACCCCAAACTTTCTATTATATCATGCTACTTCCCACTCCTGTGATCCTGTCCTCGTTTCCTCACGTTCTCTCCTCTTCCTTCTAAATATTTTCGCACATCTTTCCTCTAATTTCCGTGACTGAGGCAACAAAGACATCTGGTAACATATTTGACTTTCATTTAATTCTTGATATTGACATTCAAGGGCAAAGAAAGAGATGGTTGACTCCTAGATAGTGCTGCCATTATTTATTAATTTTTGATGTAGTTGGAGAAGTTATAATTAAAAAAAAAAACTTTTAGTGATAAGTGTCTACGAAAGCCTTAAGATGAAGTGTTTAAAGGTCACTCTTGCATATTAAAACATATAGTATCAAGCTCTTAGTAAGAAACTAATGGGAGACATTTGAACAACAGGTTGAAAGTAAAAGCACACGATTCAGCACTATTCTAATTTTAGGTTCCCCAAATTTTATTTATTTGCAGCGTACACCTTCTTTTTGTGGGGAATTCTCAATTCTTTGGCATTGATTAATCCTAAGTAGTAGTTTCCCTGTGTATTATTGATGAGGCAATTGCTCCTAGTTAGGATGCCCTGATCTTCTGGTGTGTAAGTTAAACATAGCTTCCTGGGACTGCACAGAACCAGCCTATCCTACACATGCTTCAGCCCAGCTGTCGAAGTCCTCCATGCTGGGACTCCTCCATGTTTAAATTGCTGCAGCAGCAAGTTCAAGAAGGGCCACTGTATGGGAACAGGGCTAAGGAGGATATGAAGGCTCAGATGAACTGATCCCTTGACAAGTTAACATGGTGGTCTTTATCTTTGATTTAACACATTTGTCAACTTGACAGTGAGCTGGGGCTGCAGAGTCTTATCCATATGAGACTCTGAGGCTCTGCAGAAAGAGCCTGGGCATGGAAGTCAAACTCATGGTGTGCAAATCCTAGCCATGCAACGTACTGTGCTAGGACCCTATTTTCCCCGACCGCACCTTTATCATCTAAAAATGAGGTCATCGTAACTGTTCAGAGAAGTTTTGAGAAGACCGAATGGCTAATGATGCAGAAACAAGGATGCGGGAATAAACAGGGGGGAAAAAAAGCAAAAGCAATGAGTGAAAATCCCTAAATTAAGGCTCTTCTTCACAAATTTCTGCGCTTGATTTTTGCATTGGTTAAACATTGATGAACTAATATGGAGATACAGTTCTAGTCTCAGTATCTTGCCAGGCTCACAAGATTTCTTTTTCCAATTGAGTAGCCTGATATAATGGCCAAAAGGAAAAAAAAAAAAAAGCCTTTGGGATTACACATGAAAATTAAAGTCAATGGAAATAAACAAAAGTCACTAACAATTTGTAATTATTATTTCATCACAATCTGGGAAACACGTTTTTGTACTTTATTACAGCCATTCTATCCTTTAAACTTAAATTTTTATTAAAAGAGCATGACACTTAAAACTCTTTAGATTGGCCCTAACTAACATGGCTCAATTGGTTGAGTACTGTCCCCCAAAGCAAAAGGGTGCCGGTTCAATTCCTGGTTGGGGATGTGTGAGAGGCAACTGATTGTTTCTCTCATACATCAATGTTTCTCTCCCACTCTTTCTCCCTCCCTTACCCCCTCTCTAAAGATCAATAAATAAAACCTTTATAAATAAAAAAAATTCTTTAGATTGAGAAATAACACATTTTCAAATATTTACCATGACAGTGTCAAATTGGCAATGAGGGCAGTTATTAAAAACCTTAGCTGTGCTTTCCAATAACAAGTGAAGTAAAACGTAAATTGCTTCATGAAATAAAGCTAGCTAAAGTGATTAATGGTCAGCAGGATGCATTATTTATTCTACCATGGAGAAAGGGGCAGAGATGTTTGAAAATGACTACTTAAATATCAGTCTGTTTTATTTAATAAGTGATAGCTATTTCCTGCACTAAATAAAACTCAGTCTGCTTATCCAGAACTCACATTTAAGTCTCAAATTCAGCTTTGGTTGAATAATCAGAAGCCATCATTGTGGACCAAAGCAGGGAGATTTTTGGTAAGGACACAGTAACATGGTTATATAGAAGACCAAGTGGATTTGGTTGAGGCAGGATTACTTACACAAAGTCCAAAGATAAATTTAGTTGAAAATTTGGTCGCAGGTAGCCTTGCAGTCTCAAAGGGCATTTCTGACTAGACAAACAGTGTCTCCCAACATCCCCTCCACTGAAATAAACAGCCAAGTGTTCCCTCGCCACAGGCTGGGTAAATACTAACTAAACTGTCTGCCTCTATGCCAGTAGGAGCAACACTCCCTATTTTTTAGCAAAATATTTTTCCACTCTGGCCATCCAAGAAACTCTCCAAATCCAATATGTTTCAATAGACTTTTAAGGCTTCTCTATTTTTCTCACTATTTATAGTGTTCAGATGTTGGCAGGTAGAGAACTCCATTTTCTTCAGAATAAACTTATGAACGGCCGTGATGCAGTTTCATCACATGCCACATTGGCACTAAGTATTAAAAACAATTATTTTTCCTTATAAATGTAAACATTGACAAAGACTGGAAAACAAAATAAGTGCCTCATAGATATTGTCTCAAAGGTCATGTTTATAATGCAAAGAGTTTTGCTGGGTTCCGGACATGGTAACACATGGGAACAGTCTTCAAAGGGTAAAGGACAAAGGTCCAGAATGCGGTGATCTGCCCCTTCAACGAGACTCTGGCTAAGGAGGGCATAGAGGAAGCATGAGGTTGCCTTAATGTGTAAGACTCAGTAAATTACAAACCATTTGCCAACACAACGCTTTACTGGTCTTTATGACAATTCTGAGCAATAGGCAAAGTTATTATTCACTCCATTTTAGGGATGAGGAACTTCAGTTTCAGGGAAATGACTTAACCCAGAGATTCTGTGGCTTGAATGTGCAGAGCTAGAACCAGAAGCTAGATCTTCTGCTGGCTGTCTCTCTTTTCCTTCCGGGACTCCACACTGCTTTCCCAGTCATTCAGCCCACAGAGCTTTACAGTCTCCTGAGAAGATAGTCTAGTCACATGAAAGTCAGTTAATAACAAGAAAGAGAAATTAAAGGCATCTGTTTAGAAAATGAAAACCTGCATTCCAGTTGCTAGTAAAGGATTACATTGGGCTGATTAGGAAGTGATAGTCTGGCAGAATTGAAATGTGGAAAAGTTGAGTTTAAATACCCCGTTCTGTCTCTAGCCAACTAGTTGACCTCTGGAGTTCTCTGTAGCGCTAGAAGACCCCTGAAGGGATTGTGGTGAACTCACCAAGGATAAAACCCCTCTGGGGACACTTGAGAGAGAGCCTCTAGTTTTTCCCCAAGACAGCCTTCACTGGGATTCACCCAGGAGGCAGTACTTGAAAGGGGAGACTATAGCTAGATAGAGGAAAAGCAGAAGGGAAATCCTGACAGGAAATAAATAGCCTGAGCAAAGTCACTGTGGCAAGGGCAGTATGCTGCTTATGTGGAACAGTGAGGAGACATTTGGTAGACAGGTAGATACACACACACACACACACACACACACAATGTGTGGAAAGTTCAACAACTATCGTCAGTCTGGACATTTCAGGTTAAAATCTACTCTAATTATTAAGATAGTCATCTTAAGACTCTCCTTTTCTCTCTCCCTGCACCTTGCCTGTTTGTAGGCAGATTACTTTGGAGTGTATTTCAGGAGGGGTGGATTTATTTGTCTAAGGCAGGAAGGGTTGTCAAATACAGGTTTTGCATAGTGCCACACCTGTGCCCTGGCAGACAATGCTAATCAATCACTACTCTCTGGGCACAATCTCAGGATTCGTTTCAAGGTGCACAGGTTGGCTAGAGTTGGCACAAGTGTTTAGAGCTGTTTGCCAAAACAAATCTAGGGCACAAATGGATCAAATATGGCTTTCCATTAACAAAAAAAGTTTGAACAAATAATAGAAAATACACTTCCTTTATCCCTTTGAAACATTTTCCCCTTGCTGTTTTGATCTCAGCAAAAGCTTCAAGCAGAAATAGACAAGTTTTATGTGAAGTCTTAGTCTTGGGCATTGAGAGTCTGGAAGAGAGTTTGTAGAGACCTAAATATGACTCATGAATGGATATAATCTTTTGAATATTTTGTCATACAAATTGACTACTGGACATTCTGATGTTTGCCTCCTTGTAAATTTGAATTTCCCTTGTCCTAAAATTTGGTTTCTTAGTTCTAATGCAAATATATTATATGTGCACATACATGTAGAGGTTATGAGCTCAGTTCCTGAAGCCAGAGTTGGAAATTCAACTGTCTTTTTTTGAGTGCTTTTGAACAAGTTAACTTGACCTTTCTTAGCTTTAGCTTTCCCATATTCAAAAGAGAAATACTAATCATTTCTGTCTCATCGGGTCATGGTAAAGAGTAAATGAGATAATTCATATTTAGCATTTAACATAGTATATGGCACATAATAAATAATATATGAGTCTGTGTGTGTTGCCTGTAAGTAACATTATTCAGGGTGAATTAAGGACTCTGATGCTCACTGAATTGTTTAGTGAAATGCTACATTACTTTGCTTTTGTGAGTTTGCATTAGAGGTTTAATGCTACTTGAATTCTGTTTTGTGGTTCCATCAAGATTTTTTAAATGTGTTTTTGAACTTTAAGAAAAATGTCCCCTCTTTTGGTAGCTGATATATTCAAACCACTACTGCTGGAATAAAATAATCTGTCATTGAAGTAGATGAGAGTTGACAAGACAGACTGTGCACTCTATCTTAAACATTCATAACATGCATAATATGGTCTCCATGGAATGAAATCACTTCTTTAGAGTCTTTGCAGTCCCTTGTATCATGGAGCTCATAGAGCGAAGACATTATAATTCAAAAACAGCTATGCCTGTTTGGGGACTAAAACATCAAGAAGAAAAGGCATTTTGCATACATAGCTGACATTTATAAGTTGTTTAGATACGTGTGCATAAATATGCACAAATGTATGTGAATAGAACATGTATATATCCAAATTTACATAGGAGTATGTGGTGTTGTTTTAAAATCTGGTGTTTTGCTATATTATTACATTGGATAGAAGTAAGTTCTTCAGAATCAGAGACACTTGAATTCTAATTCTGACTTTACTATTTTATTAGTCATATGATTTTAGACCACTCCCTCCAATATTAGATAATATATTATAAATGATAATAAACATACCTTTACAATTTTCATAGAAAGATTAATTTATATGAAGTAATGCATATAAAATACACAGCAAAATGTTTGACACATATCAATCTCTCAATTAATAGAGCTATTAAAATAACAATAAATAAATAAACAAGTAATTAAGATAATGTCCATAGCAAGGAAAAGTAGTTTTCAGCTTCATTATTCAGTGCTCTGCTTTGATTTTTATTTTACAGAATAATCATTTGCTAGCTTAAGTAATACATCATTTCTTAATTATAACTGTATTGTGAAAACTTTACTAACCCATGCGTCTTCTGAGAAATATAAGCACTTGAGCAAATAATGAACTTCCTGACCCAAGTTTCCTAATCTGAGAATAAAGTCTACCTCCCTGACTGTGTTCTGACATGGCTATTCCTGTTGAAAGGATGAAATTAAATAAGGGGTTTTATAGGTCCTTAAAAAGCACAAATTGACCATACAACTGGAATAGATATAAAATTATATATGCATTTAAATATAGGTTTATACTGATACACAGTATCCCTATAGAGGACTAGAATATTAATATAAACAAACAAACGATTAGCCCAATAGCAGGTCACGATTACTAAATTAGCTAATTATTCTTATTTGAGAGAGTTGACTTGTATTTTTTTATTTTTCAGTTATACTTGACATACAATATTATGTTAATTTCAGGTGTATAACATAGTTATTAGACATTTACATAACTTATGAAGTGATTACTGCAATAAATCTAGTTACTACTAGATTATACAGTAATCTAGTTATTACTAGTTATATAGTTATTACGATATTAACTATATTCCCTGTGCTATATTTTGCATCTCCATGACTATTCTGTAACAACCAATTTGTACTTCTTAATCCCTTCCCCTTTTTTACTCATGCTTACAAAACCCCTCCCATATGGCAGTTTTCAAAATGTTCATTATATATGAGTTTGTTTATATTTTGTTTGCTTGTTTTGTTCTCTTTTGTAAAATTCCACATATGAATGAAATTATATGGCATTTGTTGTCTTCTGTCTAACTTAGTTCACTCAGCACAATCCTGTATAGGTCCATCCATGTTGTTGCAGGTGACAAGATTCACTCTTTTTTTACAGTTGAGTCATGTTCTATTGTATACGATATGCCATATTTTCTTTATCCATTCATCTATTGATGGACACTTATGTTGCTTCCATATCTTGGCTGTTGTAAATAATGCTGCAATGAACACATGGACAGATATGTTTATTTCAATTTAGTGTTTTGGGTT
The DNA here is from genome assembly GCF_987537825.1 of Furipterus horrens. Taxonomy (NCBI): domain Eukaryota; kingdom Metazoa; phylum Chordata; class Mammalia; order Chiroptera; family Furipteridae; genus Furipterus; species Furipterus horrens. Next base: position 173,664,804 of record NW_028327176.1, read on the forward strand.
TCTTTGGATAAATACTGAGAAGTAGAATTGCTGGGTCATTTTTTGTCTCTTGTTATAGTTTGTTTTAAAGTCTATTTTGTCTGGTTTAAGTATTGCTTCAATTGCATTATTTTTTCCATGATCATAAAATAACTTTTTCAATCCCTTTACTTTCAGTCAAGGTGTGTCTTTTGATCTGAAGCAAGTCTCTAGTGTGGCTTCACTGAAGCATTTAATCTATCTATATTTAAAGTAATTGTTGATATCTATTTATTAATGTTTTATTTTTCATATGCTGATCTTTGTTTCTTCTTCTTAAAGAAAACCTTTGAACATTTCTTGTAATACTGATTTAGTGGTGATGACCTCCTTTAGCATCTTATCCAGAAAGCCCTTTATCTCTTCTTTGATCTTAAATAATAGCTTTGCTAGGTAGAATAAGCTTGGTTGTAGGTCTTTGCTTTTCATCTCTTTGAATATTTGGTGCCAATTTCTTTCTGGCCTGAAAAGTTTTTGTTGAGAAATCAGCTGAAAGTCTTATGGGAGCTAACTCTTTTTCTCTTGCTGCTTTTAAGATGTTCTCTTTATCTTTAACCTTTGGTATTTTAATTATGATGTGTCTTGGTGTTTTTCTCTTTGAGTTCATCTTATTCGGAATTCTCTGTGCTTCCTCAGGTATGTCTTATTTTCTTTGTCAAATTAGGGAAGATTTCTTTCATTATTACTTCATGTAGGTTTTCAATTTCTTACTCTCTTTTCTTCTTCCGGTACCTCTATGATGGAAGTGTTGGAATGCTTGCTGTTGTCCTGGAGTCCCCTTAAATTATCCTCCTTTTTTTTTTTTTTTTGATTCTTTTTTCTTTTTTATGTTTTGATTGGGTATTTTCTGCTGCCTTATCTTCCAACACTGATTTGATCCTCTGCTTCAGCTAATCTACTATTGAATCGCTATAATGTATTCTTCATTTCAGTTATTGTGTTCTTCATTTCTACTGTTTTTTTTTTATGGTTTTTTAATGCTCTTGAATTTCTCACTAAGTTCCTTGGGCATCCTTATAACCACTGTTTTGAGTTTGTATCAGGTAGACTCCTTGCCTCCATTTCATTTAGTTCTTTTTCTGGAGATTTCTCCTATTCTTTCATTTGGGGCATGTTTCTTTGTCTCTCCATTTTGAAAGTCTCCCTATGTAGAGCTGTTACATCTCCCAAACTTGGTAGATTGACCTCATGTAGTAAATGTCCTGTGGGGTCCACGATGCTGTTTCCCTGGTCTTCTGAGCCAGGTGATCCAGGTGTGTCCCTTGTGTGGGTTGTGTGAGCTCTCCTGTTGCATTTGAACCTTGATTGCTCTTTGGAAGGATTAACCCTCAAACTGATTGGTTCTAAGGACTGGCTGTGACTGCAGTGGAGGAGCTCTTGTGTGGGGGCTAATGCTTCATAGTAGGATTTGCTTTAGCAGGGCTTTGGTGCCTGCCAAGTCTGGTTTTGAATGTGTTGCTTGTGGAGGTAGTTGGGTGGTGCTCTGGTGTGGTCTGAAGTTGGCCCTTGGTTATGTGGATCCGAAGCCTCTTGGGAGGTGCAGGTAAAGGTCAGCTCCTGCCTGTGCCCTTCAGGGGTCATCTGGTATGAGCTACAAAGTGATCTACAACTGGTTGCCACCCATCCTGGGCTTGGAGTACCTGGGAGATGCTAAGCTGTTAACCGAGACTGGCTGCCACTAGTGCAGGAGGTAGGACTGTTTAGCAAGAAATATAGGGCATGCTGAGGTCAGATGCTGCTGTTTTGGAGTTTGTGAATCTTTGAGAGGATTTAGCAAAGTCTATATCATGACCCAAGACAGGCTGTTAATGTGGAAAAACCATGGGAAGTGGGTTAGGTGGGCCTGCAAGTTGGGTGTGGAGGCATCTCAGGGAATTACCAAGTCAGGCAAACAGTGTTAGCCAGGTTGCTAGAAACATAGATATATCACCAGCCGGCACCTGCAGGAGGAGAGCTCAGCAGAAGAATAATTGCCTCTGCCAGTACTTCTCTCTGGGAGAAAGCTGCCACTCCTTCCCTTGCCTTGAAGCCATATAATTCAGTTCTTCCCTGTAAGTCCCTGGTGACTTTTGAACTGCTGCTCCAGTACTGTAGTTCAGAGTGAGTTAGTTCATCAGCAAGTAAGTCTGTGTGTGGGCCCTTCAAGAGGTGTGCCCGGGACTCCAGAAGCTGTCTGTATCACCCAGCCCTCTGTCTTATTCAACTGCAACCTCTGCTGGTTTTCATAGCCAGAGCTTATGTGGACTTCTCTTCCTGGCACTGAAACCATGGGACAGGGAACCTAATGTGAGGCTGGGATCTCTCACTCCTCAGGGGGAACCTCCACAACAGAGGCAGTCCTCCTGATTTTTAACCACCTCATGTGGGTGTGGGACCAGCCTGTTCCTTGCCTTCTCCCCTCCTATCAATCTCAATTTGGCTTCTTCGGTAGATCCTTCGTTGTAAGACTTGGTTCAGCTAGATGTCAGGTGGCTGTTCTATAGTTTCGTTGTAAATTTTAAGTTGTCCTGGGAGGAGGCAAGTACACTATTTACCTACTTTGCAATCTTGACTGGAAGCCCACTTGTATTTGTTTTTAATAAAAAGTGCAGTGCATGCTAAATTTCACCTTTAAAATTCATTGGTTTGGAAATAAATGACATTCCCAAAAGGAACCCTGGGCTTATCACAGTGCTATATTTTTGTGTTAGGAAATGCTCACAGCGCCATCAAGATGAAAACATTCAGTCAGCACAGTCTATGTGGAGTGACCAGACACTGCTGGCTTTCTGTTTTGCTGCCGCTGTGGTGGGGCTGCAAACACAGGCTTACCAAATATCCCCGTGTAAACGGTCTCTCTGCTCTCAAAACTTGGGGTTGAAGTGGAGAACATGGATATTTCAACCCTTTCATCCTTCTAGTCGTGAGGAGAGACATATTATTTCTCAGTAAGGAAACAATGAGTTAGTGTATGCTTTAATTTCAAGAAGAGTATACTTGGAGTTAGGAGAAAAATCTACCACTCACTTCTATGGATCTTTGGATGACATGTTCTACGTATTATTTCTGCCATCTATAGAACCAGATGATTAATACCCACTTCACAAGACTTTTATGAAAAATCTATAAAATTACATGAAAACGGCTTTTTAAAGAACAAAGTATTGTTAATATGTAAACTAGTAAAGCAAAGCATTCCCTAGTTTTTCTTAATTCTCACTGAAAGTTGTAATCAACTTGCGATGTTTGCAAGTTAAAATTTGGTCTCAAGTGAAACAACTCAGGTTGATGCTTCAACTCTGTTAAAAAAAATATGAGCTCAGAGCTGTTTTCTACTAGTTGCAGGTCCTGAGCCTATATATTTGCAAGTTCCTAACTAAACATCTCCTTTTTCATTTCCCTGGTGACATGGGAGAATGCAAGTGGAACCACGACCAAGTATTAGAAGGAGGAGGCTGAGTCAAGTGTAAGGTATTAAAGTTAAGAGGTATGTCGTGAGCTAGACTTGGGCTTTAACCTCTGGTTATCGCTAACAGTATTATTAGATGAGGCAACACTTCTTAAGGACCTTATTAGATCTGCAATAACATGATACAACCCTACATATATCAGAAATAAATGAAAAAATAGTGATACTTAAATTGGCACTCAGCCAATAGGGGAATCCACTTTTTCTTCTGTAAAAGGAAGTGTCTCAGGTTTAAAGTGTATGACCTGGACCAGCTGGTAGGGATATAAAGAAATGCAGTGATATTGTCATGTTTCTTTCATGGTGTCTGAGACAGAAGTGAAGCACTGTGGGCAAAGTTAGAAATTAAAGAGGCTGAAAGAGAATTTCTTTGACTGACCTTGAGGAAGTGTGATAACAGAAAGGCCCATAGAAAAACACGAGTATTTATATATATACATACATATTATGTGATGAGGTATAATTTGATATCATGCAATTTACCAAATGTAGTACAAATTAATTATTTTTAACAATTTTATAAATTTTGCAATAATCACAACAATCCAATTTCAAAATGCTTCTACACCATGAACAAAAAGTTCCCTTGGGCCCTTTAGTAGTTAATCCCTATTCTAAAATTTAACCCTAGCCAACCACCATCAGATATCTGTCTCTAGTTTTGCCTTTTTTGAGAAAATTTCTATGAAAGGAATCTTACAATATATATAATCTTGTATATGATTTCTTTCAATTAGCATAATGGGAAGGGTGGTTTAGGAACTGGGAGAAAAACATGAAGGTATTAAGTACAAACTGGTAGTTACAGAATAGTCACAGGGTGTAAGATACAGCACAGGGGATGTAGTCAATAATATTGTAATAGCTATGTGTGGTGCCAGTTGGGTACTGGTATTGGTGGGAACACTTTGTGAAGTGCATGATTATTTGACCACTGTGCTATACACTTGAAACCAATGCAAAACAATATTGAATGTAAACTTTAATAAAAATACATTGAAGAACCAAAAAAATAAGCATCACTGTTTTTAGGTTTATATTGTAGATATATTAGGGTTTATTCATTTTTATTGCTGCATAGTATTCCATTATGTAGCTCTTCTACTTTTTTTTTTCTCTATTCACCAGACAATGAACATTTGAATTGCTTCCAGTTTGGGGCTATTATCTATAGTGCTACTATGAACTTTCATGTACAAGTATTTATATGGACATATGTTTGCAATGGATAATCTAGAAGCAGAATTGCTGGATTATATGGTGTGTTTAACTATTTAAGAAACTATTTTCTGAAGTGTCTGTGCCTTTTTACGTTTTTGCCAGTAATATATAAGGGATCCTGTTTTGGTATTATGTGTGTTGGATTATAGCCATTCTAATAAATGTGTAGTGTAATCCGTTGTGGTTTTAATTGGCATTTTCCTGATGACTAATAATGTTGAGCATCTTTTAATGAGCTAATTAGCCATTTGAATAACTTCTTTGTTAAAATAGCTATTGAAATCTTTTTTCACCTTTTTTTGGGATATTTTTCTCATACTATTGAGATGGAAGAGTTCTCTATATATTCTATGTATAAATCTTTTATAAAATATATGATTTCTAGTCCATGGCTTGTGTTTTTCATTTTCTTAATGGTATTTTTAAAAACATTTTTATTATTAATGTCACAGTTTATTATGGTTTTCTTTATGGATTATGCTTTTGGTATAATATCTAAGAAATCTTTGCCTAACAAAAGTTACAAAGATCATTTTTATATTTTATTCTGGAATATTTTTATTTTTATTTTGAGTTAATTTTTGAGTTAATTATTCATATGGTCTAGGTTCATTTTTGTATATGGTGTGAGTAAAGGGCCTAAGTTCATTTTTTAACATATGGATATCCAATTGTTTTAACACTAATTACTGAAAAGACTTCCCCTTACTCATTGAATTGTCTCAGTATCTTTGTCAAAAATCAATTGACTATAAAACTAACAATTTATTTCTGAACTTTCTATTTAGTTGCTTTGACTGATATTGCTATCTTTAGTCCAATACCATGCTGTCTTGATTGTTGTAGTTTTATTGAATCCTTTAAATTTAGTATAAGTTTTCAATTTTTAAAAAACTGATTCGGTTATTCTAGGTTCATTTCCATATGATTTTTAGTATTAGCTTGTCAATTTCTTCAATAAACCAGCTATGCTTTTGATAAGTATCTATGCCTCTTTCTTTCTCTCTATGCTTTTAATAATTTCATTACATGAATGTTGTTATGCTTGGCATTACTAATTAATATTTAAGGCTCAATTCATTTTTCTTCAGTGTTTTTTTTTTATCTGTTCTTTATCTTCAAGTTCATTGACTCTCCTGTCATGTCCAATCTGAGGTTGAGCCCATCTTAGGCATTTTCCATTTTGATTATTATATTTAAAAATATATTATTTATTTATTTATTTTTTAGGGAGAGGAGAAAGGAGGGAATAAAAGAGGGAGAGAATCATTAATATACAAGAGTAACATCTATTGGTTGCATCCTATGTGCCCCCAACCAGAAACCTGGCCCACAACCCAGGCATGTGCCTTGACCAGGAATCAAACCAATGACCTTTCAGTTTGCAGGGTAACACCTAATCCACTGAGCTACACCAATCAGGGCTCATTTTGATTTTTATATATTTCATTCTCAAATTTTTAATTGCCTCTTTTTTTTTTTTTTTTTTTTGTAGTGTACATTTTTCAACTAAGAGTCTGTATTTGTTAGGTCATTATTGTACTACTTCAATTTATTGCCCATGATTTAAACTCAATGTTTGGCGCCCACTCATATTTAGGTCCAACTGACTGCATCTCCTCTCCCCAAGCAGGACACATTGTCTGTGTCTTCTATAACTGATAATATAACATCTCTGGGTTCTGATTACTTTCCTCATTTTTTCCATTTTTTTCTGTTTTGTTCCTTGTCTGGGCTTAAAATGTAATTTTTCCTCTTACAGACAGTGCTGGTATCTCTGTTTAGTTTCTTATTTTTTATTTTTATTTTTTAGCATGAATTAATAGGGATTGTCCCTGTATCTGCATACCTTAGGGGTCAGCCAATGATTCGGCTAGAGGTTGTACTCAAACACTGCCAGCCCATAAGATATCAACCACCTGGCAATCAAATCAATATGTATGTGGCTTGTGGATCATGTTCAAAACTCAGTTTGGTTCTCAAGTCATTCTTGATTTTAACTTGTCACTGAGCTCTGTCAGGTTCCACTTTGCATGCCCACAGTTTTCCAGTCAGCCATGGGTGTGTAGAGAACTTATCTAGCCTATTTTTCAGGATCTACCCATATAATTTCTGTATATTCATTGCTTTTTCAAATAGGATTATAACCTTGAGCTGGGAGATCTGTGGGTTTTTCTCATTCATTCTTTATGGTGTTTGCCGAAGTCATGAGTTTTTTCCCTGTTCCAAAGCAGGTCTTCTGCCTCTGGTAGCAAAGCTGCTGACTTTCTGCTCATCCCTGCTTTAGGCACCAGATGAGCAAGGCAGGGGGGCATGGATGAGAATATCTCTAGGCAAGAATTGCACAGGTCCCAGCTGCTTTTACCCAAAGCTCTAGCAATTTTTTAAAAAGAATAAATGCTTCTCAATTTGTTGTCTGCCTTTGGTCATTTTCCAGGCCTTTGACATGGTTGTTTATGACAATTTTGTCCAGTTTATACTTGCTTTGTGAAGAGTGAATTCTCTGAATTCTTCATATAATATAGCTAGAAATTTTCCTTAGATCTGAAGATATATTTTTAATTTATAAAACACCTGCATTTAAAGATGAGCCTTCTACTTTCCTTCCTTGCTTTTTATATATGCATATGCATATTTATTTATGTATATAAGCCTAGCCTTTTAAAGATTATATGTGGATTATTTACTTTGTGCATAGCCTACAGTAACTCCCTTACTGATATTATTGCATAATTAAGGCTCTCGAGTTCTCAGAAGAGTGACTTGCAATTAGAGACACTGCGTTTAATGTGTATTAATTTACACATGTCTATAATTTAAGAGCAAATTAAATTTATATGGATATTTTTATTTTTATCTGTCATACTCATGCCACCATTTACTCTCTCCTGTCAAAAAGCAACTTTTCTTTCTTCATTTCTGACTTGGAAAATTATTCTTGGGAATATACACTTGGTGATGATACTTCAAGAAATATCTAACACCTAAAGAAAATGTTTTCCAAGCTATTTACTGGCATGTCACACTACCACTACTATCTTTTCTCACTTCTGTTCACAGTGAAGGTTTATATTTAGAACATTTGAAACAAGCATAGAGGTAAATAAAAAAAAAGTTTATGTTTGTTTAAAATAGTGACACAAAGTACAATTTTTCACCTATTAAATTTTAATAAATTATAAAATAAAATACTGGGGAGAAGGTCATGGTACAAATAATTTCATGTATTGGCAGCAGCAGATTCCGTCGTCGTCAGCCGTCCGCCTCGAGAGACGATGGTGTAGCTTCTTAAGAGTCTATCTACACCGCCGAGAATGGCTGTGCAGTCCGACTCGGGAGTGACACGGTATCTGTCTCCTCCCGTGTTGAATCGACATCTTGCGATGACGCTGGAGTGTCCTCTCCAGTGAAGCTGAAGCTACAGAGCCTTGAGAGACGATGGTGTAGCTTCTTAAGAGTCTATCTGCACCGCCGAGAATGGCTGTGCAGTCCGACTCGGGAGTGACACGGTATCTGTCTCCTCCCGTGTTGAATCGACATCTTGCGATGACGCTGGAGTGTCCTCTCCAGTGCAGTTGAAGCTACAGAGCCTGGGCAGGGTGATATGGAGGGTCTGCTGTTGCCCATGCAGCAGACCCCCCCTCTCTTCGCAGCTGAAGGATCCAAGGGAAAGAATAAATGGATACATTTCCAGAAACATACAACCTACTAAGACTGAATTATAAAAAAAATACAATGTCTGAACATACTGATAACTAGCAAGGAGGAAACACTTCCAGACTCATTCTATGAGGCCAGAATTTTCCTGATACCAACATCAGAGAAAGATACTACAAGAAAACTATAAACCAATAACCCAGTTAAATATTGATATAAAAACCCTCAATAAAATACCAGCAAATCAAATTTAACAATGTTTTAAAAGGGTCATACACCATAACCAAACAGGATTTATTCTGTAATGCAAGGATGGTTCCATATGAAAGTCGATCAATACAGCACATTAACAGAACAAAGAACAAAGAATACACAATCATCTCAATTGGTATGGAACAGGCATTTCACAAAATTCAACACACTTTTATGATTAAAAACTTAACATACCTTTATGATTAAAAACTTAAACTAGGAATAGAATTACCTCGATATAATAAAGATCATATTTGGAAAGCCCATAGTTAATATCATACTTGGTGTTGAAAATTGGAAGCTTTTCCTTTCTGGTTAGGAAAAAGGCAAGTATGCCCATTCTCATCACTTCTATTTAATGTAGTCCTGAAAGTTCTAGCCAGAGCAAATGGGAAAGAAAAAGAGATAAAAGGCACCCTGATTGGAAAAGAAAAAGTAAAATTATCTCTGTTTGCAGCAATTTATCTTGTATGTAGAAAGCTCTAAAGGCTACACAACACACACACACACACACACACACACAACTGTTAGAACAAATTAAGCAAATTTTCAGGATACAAAACCAACATTCAAAAATCAGTTGTGTTTCTGTACACTAATAATTAATAATTGAAAAATAAATTAAGAAAACATTCTCATTTATAATAGCATTACAAAGAAGAAAATAGGAATGAACTTAGCCAAGGAAGTAAAAGACTTGTACATTGAAAAATATGAAACATTGTTAAAAGAAATAAGACACACATAAATGAAAAAACATCACATGTTCATTGAATATAAAGTCTAGTATTATTAAAATTTACATAGTACCTAAAGTGATCCACAGATTCAGTACAATATCGGTCAAAATCCTAATAGAAGTTTTTGAGAAATAGGAAAACAAAACCATTGTAAAATTTATATAGACTTTCAAAGGATCCTGAATAGCCAAAACAATCTCAAAAAAGAAAAACAAAGCTGGAGACCTCATATTTTTTGTTTTAAAACATACAAAGCTATAGTAATAAAAACAATGTGGTATTGGCTAATGACAGACATAGAAAAAATGGAACATAACAGAGAGGCTAGAAATTTAATCTCATGTACATTATCAAATGGTCTTTGACAAGGGTGCCAAGGCTACACAATAAGGAAAGGATATACATGAACATCAAATCAAAATGAACTAGGTTTTAAACATAAGACTTGAAACTATAAAATCCTAAAAGAAATGTAGGATAAAACTTTATGACAGATTTGGCAATTATTTCTTGAATATGATACCAAAAACACAGGCAACAAAAGTAGCTAGGCAAATGAGACTACTTCAAACTCTATAGCTTCTGTGCAGCAAAGAAGACAAGCAACAGAATGAAAAGACAACTGATGGAATGAGAGGACATATTTGCAAATTATACATATGGTAAGGGGTTAATAGCTAGCAAATATAAAGAACTTCTTCAATCTAACTCCACCAAAAAACAAATCCACAAAATGCAATTAAGAAATGGTCAAAGGATTCGAATAGAAATTTCTCCAAAGAAAATATACAAATGGCCAACGAGCATATAAAAGATGCTCAACCTCACTAGTCATCAGGAAGATGCCAATCAAAACTACAATGAGATATAATCTTAAATCTGTTGGGATGACCACTGTTATAAAAACAGGAAATAAGTGTTGGTGAGACACTCCTGTACACTGTTGGTAGAAATGTAAAAATGATGCAGCCACCGTGGAAAACAGTATGGAAGTTCCTTGAAAAATTAAAAATTGAAATTTTAATTCATTAATTATGACTTATTAATCCCACTTCTGGGCATATAACAAAAGAATTAAAAACAGGATTTCAAAGAGATATTTGCATACTCATGTTCACTGCAGCATTATTCACAGTAGCCAAGAAGTGGAAGCAAGGTAAATATCCACTGATAAAATGATTAAAGAAAATGTGGTATACACAAGGCCTGTCTAGAAGATATCCAGCCATTTATTAAAGAAGATAGAAAATACAAGAAACATTGTTCATAGAACAACAATGCCTCAGTCCCCTTCAAAGTAAGCACTTGGAACCTCACCCAGTTCTCCCAATCACCATTGGCTGCCCTGTTGTATTTCCCTTAATCTCATCAATGGTCTAAAATCTCTTCCTTTTCAAAGGTGATTTTAATTTTGGGAAAAGCAAGAAGTTGCTAAGTGCCAAATCTGGCTGTAGCGGGGCTGAGTCACCTGGGTGGTTTAATGTTTCACCAAAGAACTCTGCACGAGACATGATACATGAGCGGGCACATGCTCGTGATGAAGCTGCCAATCACCAGTTGCCCATAGCTGTGGTCTCTGAATCATCCAAATAGTTTCTGCAGAGGAAGGTTCAAGCTTAATGCAAAATCTGATGCAGATTCGTTGCTCTGCTCATCAGTCATTTAGAATGCAATGGCTACAAAGTACACATGCTCACTCAACGGCATCTGCGACGCCCCACTCATGAGTACAGTGAAGTCATCATTGTTCACGTATATGCATTCTAGTCTGCTCTCCTTGGCTGCCAGGTTACATCAATGTTGTACAAACCGATATCATTATACTATCAATGGCTGGACTTTTTCAAGACTGATCTCTTGCATATGATGGAATATTATTCAACCTTGAAAAAAAATCCTATCACATGCTACACTAAAGATGAACCTTGAGGACATTATGATGAGTGACACAAGCCAGTCACAAAAAGACAAATACTTCATGATTCCACTTATTTGAGGTAGAAAGTAGAATGATGGTAGTCAGGGCCTGAGGGCAGAGGGGAATGGGGAGTTATTCAATGAATATAAAGTTTCAGTCTTGCAAGATGAAATGTTCTAGAAATCTGTTGTACAACGATGCTTATATTTAACACTACTGCACTGAACAGTTGAAATAATTAAAATGGTGAATTTTATGTTATGTGTTTTTTACCACAATAAAAACAAACCTATGGTAGGATTGTGGTTTCAGCTCTGACATATAGAGCACTAAGTGGTGGTTTCGGCTCTGATATATAGAGCACTAAGTGATCATCACTGTCATTCTTGGAACAAGAAAGAATTGGACAAAATGAAAACCAAAGACTTTTCTTGGACGGATCAGAGAACTGAGATTGTAAGGCAAACAACCATCATGAAAAGTGGAGACACAGATGTGTCCAAAGAAGCATAGTCATTGAGATCTGATGATCTGGAGCAGAAATCGAGGGAGCCATGAACTGGTAGGAATACTTAATGGTAAATTTGATAAATTGCTGGCGGCTAAATATAAACTATCTTGGAAGTGGAAACCTTTTAGGGGGTAGCAGTCTAGGGTGGTAGGGCCAGCTTTTGCTGTGAGATTTTTCTTCTGGAACTCCAGAACTTTCTTACAGTCATATTCAGAGAAGGATCCTCTCATGATGCTGCAGGAGAAAGGGCAGAAGGACTATGTAAAACATGCCTGAATCTTCTTCCTGCAGAAGGCCTATTCTCCAGGGGAAAGGAATTTGTTAGAGTACAATTCTGAAAACTGACCCTGGGTTGATGAAGGAATCCCTCCTCATCCTATCCCTGTCAGTCTCCCTGAATCGTCTATGAGGAAAAAAAGATAACATGTCAACCAGGGACAGTGTTTCAAAGAAATGGGTTGGGAATACTGCAGCCAGAAAAGGGCCTCGGGTGCTTGGAGAAAAGCTATAGCACAGGAGGAGGGGCGGAAGCACTTGTGAAGGCCACAGGCTGGAGACACAAGGCTGCCAAACAATTGGGACCTAACCAGAAGATTATAGAACTCTCCTCCTCCTCCACACTCTGCAATAACAGATGGACAATGTAAGCCAAAAGGAGGAAACCGTAAAGAAGAATCAAAGGGAAATCCAAGATACAACCAAGGAATATGTAAGTAAATTTGAAGATAGGTTAGTAACAACTTCCCAAATGGAAATGCAAGAAGAGAAAACAGTAAGAAAAACAAAAAAGCCTCCAGAAACCTAAAGAACTATGGGATGATATTAAAGGTGTAACAAGCATAACTGGAATACCAGAAAGAGAAAACAAAAGTATCTGAAGTTAGAATAGCAGAGGACTTTGAAAAATTAATGACAAACACCAAAGTACAACTAACTGAAAGAACCCCCATTTACCAAACACAAAATAATTTGAGCAAATGAAATAATAATGTAGTATATGATCACCCAAAGTATGAAATAAAATGACCATGAATCCATACTGATATAAATACATAAATAGGTGAGAGTAGACATATCTCCCATACGGAAGATTCCAAATAATTTATGTAGCCATTTCTTCATCAAAGAGGTGGAGCACAGCGTGTACTTCAGTGTGGGCTACACATTGTGAGTTTCTTCCAATGAGTACGGTATGGAAAGGAGGGAAAAAGAGTACCTTTACAGTGGAGAAAGCTGAAAAACACTACCCCAGCCCTGCTTGAGGCTTGACTTAAGCTCATCAACTCTCATAACCCTCTGGGAGACATCTACTCTTGGGACTCACTGAAGGAATACCTGGAATTTGCCAAGAGGTACAACCTACATGTGATTATAGGTGAGGTTTACATGCTGTCTGTGTTTGATGACTCCATGTTCTGGGCATGGAAAGTTTGCCTGACCCCAGGAGGACCCATGTGATCTGGGGCACCAGTAAGGGTTTTGGGATTTCTGACATCCGTTTCGGCACTCTGTACACCCACAACAAGGAGGTGGTCTCTTCTTTGAGCACTTTTGGCTTCCTCCACAGCATCTCTGGTGTCACCCAGCACAAGCTGTGTCGGTTGCTGCAGGACAGAGAATGGATTGACAAAAAGTACCTGCCCACTAATCGCTCCCGGCTGTAGGCAGCTCACAAGTACATCACTAACGTGCTGAAGGCACCGAAGGTCCCTTTTCTCAATCGTGGTTCTGGCCTCTATGTGAGGAAAACATTAGCCAATCCAAATTGAGAGATTTTCTACCAAATATTGGACCAATACCATTGAACACTGTCAAGTTCATCAAAAGCAAGGAAAGTCTGAGAAACCGTCACAGTTTAGAGTTGCTTAAGGAGACACAGACTAAATGTAATGTGGCATCCTGGATGGGATTCTGCAACACTAAAAGAATATTGGATAAAAACTAAATAAGTCTGAATGAAATATGGACTTCAGTTAATGATAAATATCAATTTTGGTTCATTTGTTATGATAAAAGTACACAAATGAAAGATTTTAACAACAGTGAACATGGAGTGTGGCATATATAAAACTATTATCTTTGCAGTCTCTCTATAAATTTATAACTATTCTAAAATAAAAGTTTATTTAAAAAATCTTAGGAAATCTCTCATACCATATACAAAAATCACTATAGATGGGTCAGTGTCTTCAATGTAAAAGACGAAACTATAAAATATTTTGAAGAAAAAATTATCTAGTGACTTTACGTAAGTCATGATCTCTTAGAACACAAAGATTGCATACTATGAAGGTATGCATATGATAAACTGTACTTCAGGGAAACAAACCACTTTTATTGGTAGATGTTGCCCTTAAAATGAAAAGAAAAGTAACAGTATATATTAAATACATATATATAAATAAATGACAATTAATATACAGCATATTAAAAACTTCTAGGATTCAAAGTAAATTTAAGTATTCAATAAAAAGTGCCCCAAATACACAGAGGCATATTGCAAATGGGTCAAGAAGATGATTAATATGTATATAAAAAGATGCCCAACAACATTAATAACTGAGAAATAAAACTTAAAGTACAATGAGAGACTATGCCATACCAAGATTGGTAAATTAAAAATTGGATAAATAAAAATGTTGACAAGTGTGGAGCTATGGGAACTCTCAAGTTCTGGTATGAATGTAAAGTGGTATAAGCATTTAGAAAATCAATTTGGTAGTACCTAAAAAAGCTAACAATGTGCACTCCCTACAATCCAGCTATTACACTCCTAGGCATAGACCTCACAGAACCTCTTGCGCCATATATATGCAGCATGCATCTACAGGAATGTTCATCAGAACATTGGTTGTAAAAGCAAATAATTGGAAATAGTTATATGTCTATTGATATTAGAATGCATACATTGTTGACTGTCCACACATAGAAACTGAACAAAGTAGACACACCAATATAAATGAATCTCAAAAACGATTTTCAATGATAAAAGCCAGTCCCGGAAGACTTCATACAATATCATTCTGTTTATATAATGTTGACAAGTATACCAAAGCAAACATATATTTTGTTGGGATATTCGAGGTCTGTCTGAAAAAAGTCCGGCCATTGTTAGTATAACTAGAGCAATTTGCATAACATCAATGTAACCTGGCAGCCAAGGAGAGTGGACTGGAATGCATATGCATGAACAATGACGACTTCACTGTCTAGTCAGTAGAGGTGGTAGACACCATTGAGTGAGCATGCGTACTGTGTGGCTGTCACATTCAAAATGACTGAGTGAGCAGAGCAACAAATCTACATCAAATTTTGCATTAAATTTGAACATTCCTCTGTGGAAACTATTTGGATGATTCAGAAGGCCACAGGTATGGGCAACTGGTGATTGCCAATTTCATCTGGACGACACACCAGCTCATGCATCCCATGCAGAGTTTTTGGTGAAACATCAAATCACCCAGATCATTCAGCCCTCCTAGAGCCCAGATTTAGCTCTTTGCAACTTCTGGAACTAAAAACACCCTTGAAAGGGAAGAGATTTCAGAGCATCGATGAGATTCAGGAAAATACAACAGGGCAGCTGACGATGATTGGAACTGTGTGAGGTCTCCTACTTTGGAGGGGACTGAGGCATCATTGTCCCATGTACAATGTTTCTTGTATCTTTTATTTTCTTCAACAAATGTGTCTATTTTTCAGATTACATGGCTGGATGCTTTCTGGATGGACTATTTTATATATATACACATAAATTATATGCATGATGAAACACTGAAAAACTCAAATGTTAAATAAATATACCTTCTGGGTTGTTTTTTTGAGAATTTGTAGCTAAGTTTTATAGTTTTTTTTCTCTTCTTCGGGGTATTGGATGTCAGTTTTCATTTTTTATTTTGCTGTTAGCAGTCCATTCCATGCATTTGTAATTTGCTGTTTTTTATTTTTGGTGGCCTGGGAAACCAGAAAACTAACTTTGCTAGAATCTTGCATAAGACAAGCAGTCTCCAGATTTGGGCCTAGGGCACTCTTCTATGAAGAAACAGCATGACCTTTTGTGCATAGGCAATGTTACATTAATTTACTTAGCAAACAGCAATTTCCTACCACATGCCAGACTCTATTCTGGGTTCTAGAAACATAGCAATGGACAAAATCCTTGAACTTATGTAACTTACAGTCTAGTGGTATCTATTTGGGCTCTTAACTCTAAGTAGACAAGACTGCCTCAAAGGACCAACTTGGGTGAGGCACTTCTATCAACACAAACAAACACACATTCCAGTGTATACATGTAGAATTACAAAGTCTATAGCCATGTAGGCATCAGCTCTATGTATATATCTTTAGACAATGAATAATTAACTTCTGATAGACTTGATAAAATGTGAAGGTACAACGCTATTTGACCATTGGATACATTCTGTATCTTAGATTATGTTTGCTGCAGCCAAACCAAACAAACAGTGGTTAGAAGTAAAGCAGAATATTTAAGCCAACTTTTATTGATGGCGTTGTTTCCTTCCAAGTTTTCTAGGGGAATATCTATTATTGGTATGGAAAATAGGTGATGATGCTAAATTTGACTTGCAGAATTTTAGGAATGACATCCAGAAATTCAGGTCATAAAGTTATCATCTAAGGATGTATGACATTGCGTTAATAAGGGCAGCATAAGACATTCTTCTCCAAATTTGTCATTAATCACTGGTATTGGGTAAAGTAGGACACTAGCTTCTCAGCTTTTAGTTTATTCCTCTTAGCTAGTTCTTTATTCCTGAAAAAAGTTTGTTTTTATCTACCTCTAAGTTTAATATAAAGAAATGAAACGTCCATTCATCCAGGATGGTGTATTATAATCTATACTTGTGCTATTTATTAACTGCCTAATAGTATTGTTATATTCCTTTTAAATTAAAAGTTCCCCTTCATGGATCGTTGTTTTAATTTTGTTATCTGGTTCAGAGACATGAGCTGATTTCAAATGTTCATCTCAGTTGCTTTTTTTACCTTTATTTTTATTGTTGACACTATTATAGATGTCCCCCTTTTCTCTCCCCTTGCCCACTTCCGCCTAGCCCCCATACCCCATTCCCTCTGGCCATCCCCACTCTGTTGTCTGTGTCCATGGGTCATGTATGTCTGTGCTTTGGCAAATCCCTTCCCCTTCTTCCATCTAGTACCGCCCCCCGCCCCGTGGCCCGGCCCTCTGCCCACTTTGACAGCTGTCAGTCTTTTCATGTATCCATATCTCTGTTTCTATTTTGTTCATCAGTTTATTTTGTTCATTAGGTTCCACATATAAGTGAGATCATGTAGTATTTGTCTTTCTTTGGTTTGAAAACAACTCTTTCCACAATATTCTGACACTAATAGTAGTGAGGAAAACATTTCAGAACAAGAGGACACTTGAATTTTCTCAGGGTATGAAAGTGCTTGGCCTCTGGACCCGCATTCTCATTTCACTGGATAAAAATAATGACTAATCAGTACAGGGGCTAGGTGGCATCATAGGTTAATTCACTAGGAGTTGGCATTTCCACCTGGGAGTTTACATAAACATCTGTCTCAAAATGAGTTCATTGCATTCAATTTTTATGGTAGGTCAGTTTGCTCCCTCCCCTGGTTTAAAACAACACATACTTTAAATAGTTTGATTCAAGTCACATGATGGTTGTTTGTCCTGAGGAAAGTCCCAGCAGCAGGTCAGCAGGTGAGCACAGATTAGTGATGCTAGGACAGGCTGAGGGCTGTGCTTCAGGCCTTCTGGCAGCTTCTCCACCTCCTTCCCCAGAGCCACTGGGGGCCTGTCAGTCACTGCTGGCTGTCACTGCTGTAATTTACTAACTCACTCAAACTGTAGTTTTGAAAAGGCGTGAAACAGAGTCAACGTGAAGGTGGAAGGTCCATAGAATGTGTAAGGCCTATGGATAAAAAAGGTGTTAGGTTTTATAGTTCTAAGTGATTAGTTCTAAGCTGCTTTAAAAAAGTAAACTCAGTGTGGAGGTCATATTGAATGAGTCCCTAGAAGCTTACTAAACCCCCAAATTAAATTGTTCTGAACTGTTTTGCAATACATTGGCTCACCTAATTAAATGAGAATGATTTTATGCTGTTACAGAGGGTATAATACTGAAGATTTTGGGAATCACTACAAATGAGCCCTTCTGCTTGATTAATAAATTTGGGCCCTTCAGGTTTTTCGGTGCTGTGGAGTGATACTATACGCCGAGGGACTACTGAAACAAATGCTTTTCAAAAAATGCAAAATATAATTACTATTTTGGAGAGTTATAAATAAAGAAATGAAATATATGTATTTACCTACTTTATTAGGAATTTTAATTATACATTTGAAGAAATAAGTAAAAAATGCTTAAACATACTTTTTTACATAGAGAAATAAAGTTTTAAAAATACTACTCTACAGAGAAAAATAACAGATTCATTTATGTTTAAAATACCATAATAAAAACAGTATTAGCAGAAGCACACAAAAGAATGTATGTCTTAAAATTTTAATAACCTTAAAATTAAAAAAAAGACCACATATATAGCCCAATGTTAAATTCTCTTCTACAAGAAGGTAAAGTATAAATAAATCTTATTCATACCTTCATAGATTATTAATATTTGTTCATTTTCACTTCTAATATTATCCTTGAAAACATTTTGAAAAAGAGTGCTATAAAATAGAACCTGTGAATTTTATTCATCTAACTCATTTTCTCACCCATTTTTCCAGCTCCTTAAGACCTGTCCTCCACTTTTGAAAATAGTAATACTGATGCCAATGCTTGTATCTTGTGAAAGGAGCTTCCCAAGGTCTCTGTGTTTTTAAATTTTTTTTTCATAATTTAATAAAAGTTTCTCAGAGGAAGACTAAAAAAACAACAGGACTTTTTTCTAGCCTTTTGTGGATATTATCTATTTTAGTCCCTATTCTTGACTTACTAGCATTTATGAGAGCAGATTCTTGCCCTGTAAAGATTCCCAACATATTGTTTGCTTGTAAGATATTTTTTCCCTTGGAGTTTCATTAAGAACTTTCTGGATGGCTTGAGAGGACTAGTGAGGGTTTGGTATCAGTAGTCACGTAGCTAGGAGACAAAGAGGGGTTAGTTAGGGGTTTTGGTAATGATTTCATTGTCTTAAGGAAAAAGCATCTTAAAGAAGTGAGAAGAGAATCTGCTTCTGTATTCCAGACACTGCATGTCTATACTTTCAACTTTTATGATCATTTCCTAACTCTAAGATTTCTGGAAGGGAGGCTGTTTATTATTATTATTATTTTTGTATTTCAGTCATGAAGTCTGATGATTTTTTTTTCCACTAGGAATTGAAGGCCTGGAAAAAGAAGGTGGGGGGAGGGGAGGATTTTGTTGTTGTTATTGCTTTTTATTCTCCTCTGAGGAATTTTAAAATTTTTCAAATTTTCATTAAAAACAAAAGTATGACAGGAAACTCCTTTATGACAGCAGCATGTCCCGAGAGCAACCAGCTCAGATCACCATAGGAGAGGCTTTATTTTATTCACTGCTATCACAAGATGGGGAAATTTCAGTTGCCAGAACTCGTCCCAGGGAGAATTAGGTATGTGTTTGGAAAAAAGAACATACACAATATGTACATCTGTATTCGAATAACAAAAGACATACATGGTTTTCTAAGAAAGTGAGTCATGGTACTCAGAAGCCCCTTTGTTGTGTGGGATTCCTTGAGAGGTGGATATGAAAGTTAAAGATAGAAGCTAGGTCACAGATACCTTGTTTTGAAAAGAAGAAGACGGGTGGGTGGGAAAGGAGTAAGGCCTCACTGAGCAAAGGGACAATTTGGAAGGGAGGAGAGAAGTGAGGTTGTAGACCATAAAAGGGAGAAGAAAAAAAGCCCCCTGTGGCATCTTGGCTGTGGAGGTATTTGAAGGGAGTAGAAATTTCTGATGAGGTTTTTAAATTCTTTGCTGAAATGAGTGAGGATTAAAATCATTTTTCTCCTCCCCTAGTACGTATCTTCAATAAAAGTCGCATTACTCATTAACATTAGAGTGAATGCATTCTTCCTGGTGAACTCAAATCATTATCGAGGTTTGCACCTGGATGTGGGTGAAAAGAGATATAAAAACTGAACTATGAGGTGTGCAGGTGACCTTGGAGTCACACTGAAACTTACACTTTTCATAGTGTTGGAGCATTCTTATTTCATCTAGAAGGTTTTTTTTTTTTTTTTTTTTTTTAAGAAAACAGCATATAAATAATTTTTGAAGTATCTTTTCATGCGTATAATTACATAGCAGAGCGAGTTTCTCAGTGTAGACTGGAATTAGATAACAAAAAAGATGAGTGTCCATTTATATGAAATTCCAGCCTGATAACTTGGAAAACCATTTACCTTCCAGGTGGCTCTTTGACAGTGGAATATGAATAGTTAGGACACTCCGATGTAATAGGTTTGAAGTTCATTTAATATATGGTAGCTTTAGAGAACCTGAATAAAAATAGATCCAGGCTTGCCTTGGCTATTTGACCTTACGGAAGTCCAGGCTTAGCATTATTGTGTATGAAATAAGGAATGTGGGCAAGTGACCTCTAGGGTCTCATCCAAGTCTAATATGATGAGTTTATCATTAGAAAAGGTTACTTCTCAAGTGGCTATAAATGTTACTTTAATCTTTCTCAAGGCCTTAATTTTCCAAATGGCATGTACCTCCTGGATATACTAATAAAGTATATCCATAGGCAATTCTTAGTTCTAGCTGCAGTGTGGTACTTCTGGAATCTTAATATATTCTCTTGTCAATGTCATTTGGCTTTCACAGAAAATGTTTCATAAATAATGGAAGTATAAAATTTAATTAATAGATGTAATAATAGTTATAAAATACTGTTATGAAAGTAACAGTATCAACAATAAACCAGTTACGACGATGATAATAATAGCAGTAAACCTAATCACAGCACATCTATGTACCAAATAGCATTCCTCATTCATAATAGAGCTTTGAAAACGTGGCTGTTTGAAAAATGATCAAATTGAGTGAGAAGTTTCTTAATTTCTCTGGTATAGAAAATATGTCTATTCATTCACTCATTCAACAAAGGAATACACTGGTAAAAAATTCAGACGTCATCTTATCTTCATGAAGCCAACCGAAGAGTCAGATATTTATCAGATAAACATGCAAACAAATGTAACATTGCAACTGTGATGTTAACAACATTTGATCCTTTGAGGAGAATAAGGAAGGCTTTCCTGAGAAAGTAGTATCTGAGCTGGTGCCTGTGGGAAGAGGAAGAGTTAAGGAGGAAAAGCCAGAGAGAAGAATGTTCCCAGCAGTGGGACCTGTGCTGGCTGAAGCTCTGTGACTCAAAGGGACTGAACAAGGGCCCCTGCAGCCTGAACAGTTCAGAGGGGAGCAGGCTTGAGTGGTGGATATGAAAAAAAGTGGCCAGATTTCTAGGGCTGAGGGAGTAATCAGATCTTCTCAGCAAATACCTGGCAAGGTTTTGGTATATTTCGTGAAGGTAACTTTACTGGCAGCTCCTATACTTGGGTGGAAGCTTCTCCTTTCCCGCGTAAGAACTCCTGATAGGGTAGGAAATAGAATGAGTTATCCGGAACCGTCCTTATTAATCACTTTTACCGCCTCCGCTTTGCCTTCTAGTTTGAGCCTGAGTCTGCTTGTCTGGCCCTTTCGGAAGCTGCACAGCAAAGCAGGGTGCTATTATCGCGGGCACTCGTGACTGCTCCTTACGTTTTCTGGGATCTATAGCACTCTCTTCTGCCTAGATTGGGCTTAGTTGGTAAGCTCTTTATCGCCGAAAGGGTTGGAATATATGGAGGTGATGAAAACCCTTGGAGAACATTTTCTCTTCTGTGAAAAACACCAGTTAAAGGAAACATTTATGTATGTAAATGTGACCTTTTGAATCCTTCCTGCCAATGGTGTTCTCCCTTGGTAGATAGGCCTGATTGTATCCCTTCTACCTAAATCTGATAATAGCACACTATTACTCTAAATTGTATGAAGTAGGAAGAAACTCTTTTCCTTTTTTTAGTTTGCTCCTGTTTGAACTGTTTGTTCCAAGGGAATTCCCCTTAGGGAGATTAAAAAAATAATAATTCAGAGATTTTTTTTTTCTTAATGGCTCTACTGACCAAAGGCCTTCACATCAGTCTAGATGGGAGAACGTGAGATGGAGAATCAATTACTCTAATTTGGCAGGAATTTAAGATTTCTCTGCAAAAGACAGAGGAAGAGGGAAGTCTACGCATTTTTTGAGGAGAAGGCATTCCAGACTAGAACCCAACTTTTCATAGTTAGTGAGAAATTTTTATGAACTGAGGAGAGACAAATACATTTCTTGGAAAAGTAACATCTGGCATTCAATATGCAGATGTTTTTAGCTCTGTGCTATAATTATTCTTATGCCCAAACTCTTGGTCAAGTCTGTTACGCAAGACAGTTTTGTGTTAGAGCTTCTTTAAGGCCAGCGAGAGAGGAGAGACCATGCCCGTATTAGCGAGAATCAGACTAGAAAGGAAAGATCAGCTTCAAGAAGAGAGAGAGGGAGCAGAGCACAGGGAATTGAGTTGGGAGCAGAAATTCGGAGTGAGCAGCAATGGAAAACATGTATGTGCCCCTCATGCTGCAGAAACCCTAAAGCATTGAAGAGGGCAGCAGAATTGCACAGAACTAGGAACGAGGACTTGGGGTGTTGTCAGTGGAAATTAGGTTCTTCTGCAGCATCACAAGGAAAGCATTCCAAGGACCCACGCACAGGAGACTGTGGTGTGGCATGGTTTACTCATATAGAAATAGAAGCTGTCCCCTGGGTTTCCAAAGTCTAATCTTCCTTTATCCCACTATGGGAAACATCCAGCTGGGCCCTCAGCAAGGCCAAGACAACAACCAGTGTCCAGAGTTTGTGCTTCATATGAAAGGGCAGTTCTGTGGAGCTCTCAGGCGGCTGCTAAGCAGTCTCGGTCCCCATTCAGGTAGCTTAGCTTGTTGAAAGCTGCTCTGGTGGCAGAGCCCGTGTAGCTGCCAGCTATGCAGCTGCTGTGGCCACATGGCGGTGGAGAGAGAATACACAAGCGGGTGCATGGGGCGAGTGTGTGACCAGGTGGGCAAGAGAGGGAGAGCTTAGTTCTTTTGGCGCTCACACCATCTGCTGTGGACCTGTTCACTGCTAGACCCACGTGGTCACATGCTCTTGGGAGAGAGAGCACATGAATGAATGAGTACATCATTGGGGGGGCGGGGAGGCAAGAGAGAGACAGACAGACAGAGAGACAGAGAAAGAGAGAGAGAGAAAGAGAGAGAGAGAGAGAGACAGAGAGAGACAGAGAGAGACAGAGAGAGAGAGACAGAGAGACAGAGAGACAGAGAGACAGCTGCCTTGTTTCCCTGGGATTATATTAGTTTAGGCTTGGGATGGACCAGGTTCTTTTTCAAAAGAACCAATCAACTTCCCAAACTTTCATGGGCTCTGGATGGGTCTATCCCCTAGTTATACTGACAGGCCTCTATGGTCCAGCAGCTCCCCTGCACCCCCCAACAACCTGGTACTGGAGTAGGGGAGGGAGGAATATTAATCTCTTGGAGGAGCACAACGCTATGGCACCCTGGAGCGTGTGAAGCTGTAGCTTCCTGGGGAAGCAAACAGGCTCATGCTTCCCAGTTTAGTAAGCTCAGTATCTTAAGTCCCTTTTGCTCCCCTTCTGAATACCTAGGTAAACACTTAATTTATTTGGATTTTAAAGTTGCACTAGAGGGCTGGAGACCTTTGGGGCCACTTTGGTTGTAGTTGGTTCAGAGCTTTTTCTTGGAGTGGAATCAGCCAGATGGTGTTCTCTGTACCCTAGATTGCCTTACATCAGGTGGATGGGTGATGACTCAGAATGACATTGGGTAGGAACATGGAACTTGGGATCTACAAACCTGTATATCTATTTTGGCTAGTAAACTGAATCCTTCCCTAGCCCCATTACTATATGAGGGGGACCCCCCACCAAGAACCAGAATTATCTTCTGGAGGATGGACCCCTTGTGGAACAGGCTTCTCCTGCTAGGTGAGTGTTCTAGGAACCCATCTGTATCAGTGGACCAGCTGGCGTTGTTGTGAGAGGCTGCATTCGTCTTCAGTGAATTTTTTTTGAAGACTTTCAACGCTTTGCCCATTTCATGGTAGGGGATTTACCAGTGCACCTGCCCACAGTGCACTGAGTGTTCAGTAGTTTTTGACCAAAAACAACATGACCCTGTGCCCCACCCTCCCTATCCACCCAATCTTGCCTGTAGCAACAGTATTTTTGTTTCCCCAGATGAAAAAAGTCCTTAAAGGCAAATGTTTTGCCAGTGTGGAAGAGGTGAAACAAAAAGTGGCAAACTCACTAAAAGGGTCAAAATCGGAGAGTTAAAAATCTTTTCTGAGCAGTGGAAAAACATCTTGATAAGTGTATTGCATCAAATGGAGAGTACTTTGAAGGTGACTGAAGTTTAAACATGTAAGAATAAATACACAATTTTTAAAATAAATAAATTCCAGGTTTTTTTGGTTCCCCCTCATAAACTTCCACAAGATCACTGCAGACTGTGTATCCCTTTTCTCTGCTTGTGTTATTAAAGGAGGTTGTAGTTTAAAAACAAAATAAGAAAATAACTAACTTACAACAACACTCAACATTGAGTACCCTCTCTGCCAGTCATATTTACACACCAATTTAAAGTTACTGCAATAACTTTTTGTTATAGTAAGTATTACCTTTATTTTGCAGATGATGGAAACTAAGTTTAGAGAGGTTGTGACTTCTAAAGTCACACTGCTTCTGCATTATGGAACCACAGCTTGAACATAAGACTTTTGATTCCAAGTTCAATACTCTTTATTATGCTTATTTTCCTGAATTTATTTTAATCCAAAAGTATTGGAGGGAAGGTTATTTTTTTCGCTGAGATTTTCTCCAAGTTACAAACTCCATTACATTCTGGAAACAGAAGCATGCTAGGAGTCTGTTTTGTTGACACTGTTGTATTTCATACTAATTTCTTTGCAGCTATAGAGTAACAAATGATGCAACACAAAACTAAGACTAAATTGGAGTTCTTCAGTTGAGAGTCTATTTTCCTGTCCAGTTAATTTTTTGCTCAGTGGGTAAATAATACATCATTTTAGAGAATTGCAAGAACATTCTCATCATAAGTAGTACTTAGAATTTACAAGAGGTTGGGGGAATGGCTTTTCAGTCTGGTAACTATTTTTATGTGTTCTCACTTCTGTTGCCCCAGGAACTCAGTGAAATTCTATTTGTTCCCTGGAGAAATTATTTCAGATCTGTATATTGATAAGACACCACACATATGCAGGTTTTCACTTATTTAACTTATTAATTCCAGGGAAACAAGAGGAAAGCTGTATGAGATTTCATTAAACCTTGGCTCTGTTTCTAGCTTCATGGGCTGGTGAATAACCTGAAAGATTATCTCCTCCAGCTCTTGCCTCTAACTTGTATGACATAAACAAGGCAAAAAAGAGCATTTCTGCTATTCTTAAAATTCCATAATTTACCTTGGTAACCTAAATCTTTTTAAGACCATACTTTCTACTCCCAAACAGATCTTTTTATCCTACTTAAATCAATTTTTTCCATTCTCATCTCGCACCTCTGTGCAAAGACCACTCATAGATTCAATACATGGACTACATCAGCTATAAATTAGACAAAATAATTTAATTAAAACATTTATCTTCTGGGTCAAGTTTTTCATTTTTATGATCACATTAATGGATCACTTTTAGATATTTTGTCTTCTGTCCATTCTTCCCAAAACTGTGGATTTGAAGATTACCTGTGGCCATGAGTTGACCTGAACATGGTTGGGCCAAACGTATATTGCCTTTGTGTTCTAATTCTAGAACGAGCCAGAAAGATGGACTTTCTACTTTGAAGACATCATTTAGAAATTACCACAGCTAGTGTTTTAGGTGTTACCTTTTACCTGGTGATAGGAAGAAGAGAGAAAACTGCTTTTGACTTAAAAATATTTGTTAAGTGCCTATTATGTGCTAGGTATTCTTCTAGGTATTTGTGATATATTAGTTAACAAAACAAGAATCTCTGCCCTCTTGGAGCTTATGTTACAGATTTCTATGTGTCATATGCATGGTGTGACTTGTATTTATGGCCTTTGTCATTTTGTGTTTATGGTCTGTTATAATATGGGGCATCTTAACATCTGAAAAGTTTCTCATCCTCACAAGCTGGGGAATCAGGGAATGATGGGAAGTCACAGCTCCTGGTTCAGCAGAAAACAAAACTAGGAATATACTTTTAAAAGAAACACCACATACATGGTGACTACATGCATTCTGATGCCTTGTGCATCCAGCAGGCATTTAGCAGGTTCATGTGATGTCTTATCTTCTTTGTATGATATTGTTTTTGTAGAAACAGTTATTTTGCATCTTAAAAATTGACCTACAATCAGATATTTGGGACATGCCCGATTTAAAATTAGGAGTTGCCTGTGCATCTATATAAATATACATGGAGTATGAGTAAGGTGCATTTAAGTATACATAGACATGCATTTATTTAAATATAGCAAAAGCAAAATATATATTATCTATGAAACACATTTATTGCATATTAATTCTCTACAAAACATAGTAGTTGGGATAAGTGGGCCTGTTTCCAAGTTTGATGCCAGTGCTTAGTATACCTGCTAACTGTATAATCTTGGAGAAGTCATTTAATTTTTTGAGGGTCAGTTTTTCCATCTGAATATTTGGATCATAGCTTCTAAATTACAGTACCCAATGTTGTTGGGATTAAATGAGAATATATATGTGAATAGTATCAGGGACATAATAAATGTCTTATTTTTAAAAGTAGATACCTCCCTGACCAGCATCGCCCCACAAAGCTAAAGGTTGCTGGTTCGATTTCCAGTCAGGCCACATACCTGGGTTGTGGGTTTGGTCCATGATTAGGGCACGTGGGAGAGGCAACACATCAATGTTTCTGTCCCTCTCTTTCACCCTCCCTTTCCCTTTCTCTAAAAATAAATAAATAAAATCTTAAAAAAAAGTAGATACAGACTCTGCTCTAAAACAGGAATCAAACACATACATGTATCACTCTTATAAGAGGCATAAGGAGATCCAGATATGTGGATTTAATAGAGTTCACGGAGAGATTGTATGTGTGACAGGCAGGGATTGAGGAAACTTGTTAGAGGAAATGACATTTGAGCAGGATGGGATTTACACATGACAAATTGATAAGGGTAACCTAAAGAGAAGTAAGATTATAAGTAAAGTGAGATCCCTGTAGCAAGTACAGAGACCATTAAATAGGTTAGCTACCCATACATATGTATCTTTTGCCTGGGGGAGGATGTTAAAAATGTAGTGTTATCTAAGTCTTCTCAGCGTCTGATTTAAGACAATAACCTCGGATCTGAGGCCGCAGTTGGTTCACCCGCTATCCAGAGTCTAACAGGTCTCTATTTTCTACCTCACTCTCTACCTTCTAATCCAATTGCAGACTGAAAATCAGAAGAATTACCTAATTTTTAATTGTCCAGTATTCCCTGTCTTTGTTTACCCCACTAGTGGCATATGTTCTCTTTCTCACACAAATAGTTAAAAAATGATATCTATTTCAAAATATTCATCAGAATGCTAGATATTCAACAATAATCCAGTTTCTTAGTCATTGGACTTGGTAGAACATATAATAAACTCACATAGTAACCTCATGGACTCACTCCAGGCCCAATTCATCTTAGATGCATGAAGTACCCTTTCTCCTGCTTTCTTCTCCAAACTCACATGCCACAATCTCCACCCACACCCCCAACAGATGTGCATGTGCATGCACACACACACACACACACGCCCGCGTGCAGCCATAACAAGCCAGTGAAAGCTCCTGAGACCCACCAGGCTTGCTTTCCTGTCTGCCCGGAATGCCACTCCACACCCCTCTCTGTTTGCATAGGGCCCCTACTACACTTCCCTGACCAACTCAAATGAAGGTTTTTCTGTAAAGCTATCCCTGATGCCTACAAGGAAAAGAATTCATTATGCCCCCCTGTACCTCAGTTTCAGCACTTGCCACCCAGTCCTGGTATTAATTTTGTTTCTGACCATCTTCCCTATTATGCTGTGAGAGCTCTCTCAGGGAAACGCTAGGCTTTAACAAGTTCTTGTAAAGCCTTTCGCAAGATTTTCCTAGTACATATGTGGAAAATATTTATTGAATTAAGTGAAAAAAAAACTAAAACAACACGGGATCCTTTCTCTTTCAAGACTTATTTTTACACCCAAAGTGATTAGATTCAGTTCAGCCCACCGTAGGGTAAACCAACTAAAGGGAAAGACTGTGAGTGAGTGTGAGGAGGAAAAGTTAGGTGCTTTTGCTATGTCTTATTCAGGCTATTTTAATTTTGTTGAAAAATCATTCAACTCCTAAAACAGTGGCTCTCGCCCTTCACTATATATTGGGTTTACTTAGGGATTTTCACTGACGTGATGCCTGGGTTCCAACTGGAGAGGCTTTGATTTGCTTGGAGTTCAGGGGAGCCTGAGCTGTAGCTCCCCAAGTAATTCTAACATGCAGACGAAATTGAGACTGAATCCTACACTGTGGATTGTCGTCAGTTATTCCCTCAGAGGGAGACCGAGGTGAGCAGAAGGATGGGGGCCTGCACACAAGGGTGTGTGTGTGTGTGTGTGTGTGTGTGAGAGAGAGAGAGAGAGAGAGAGAGAGAGAGAGAGAGAGAGAGAGAGAGAGAGAGAGACACAGAGACACAGAGACACAGAGACACAGAGACAGATCAGTCAGGGAAGTGAAAGAAGTGAATTCCTGACAGGTTAGGGAGGTCCTTTTGAATTTACTAATCTTAAATTTTGAAGTGCAAATCTAAAGTAAATAAGACCAAGGTTTATTAAATATTATTGACAAACAGACAGAGACACAGAGACACAGAGACACAGAGACACAGAGACAGATCAGTCAGGGAAGTGAAAGAAGTGAATTCCTGACAGGTTAGGGAGGTCCTTTTGAATTTACTAATCTTAAATTTTGAAGTGCAAATCTAAAGTAAATAAGACCAAGGTTTATTAAATATTATTGACAAACAGGCCACCCAAAGAGGTCATTTTAAAGTCAAAGTCTTCTGGAAGTGAGTTTTCACAGTAGTTTAGTTTTCACTTGAATGTTGATTCATTTTGAAGCTTCTGATTTCAGACTAAATAAATACACAAGTAGATTATCTATCTAATTGAAGCCAAACTTATTTTAGGCTCTAATTAGCTCCGCTCCTTTGGGTGAAAGTGAGTCTTTATTTTGAATGATTTAGCTAATTGAGGACAAAGCACAGTTTTTGTGTTTTCTCTGGATGCTTTACAGGTATCATTGCAGCTTTCTCTCTTCCTTTTCTGAGGAAAACGCAGGCAACACAATGTTGAGATGGAAATCTCCCTTTGCAGTTAGCTAACTCTTGTGCAGCATGACCTAGAGGGTTTTCTTTTTTTTTTTTTAATATAAGAAGGAAATTTGTACAATTAATTTTTAAAAAATGTTTCTTTCAAACAAAAATTGGCTGCATAATCCTGTATTCCAGATTACCCAGAACCGGTGGTGTTCCTAATTTTCTTCTATTCCTTGGGAGCCTGAAATCCCTTGGCACCAAAAACTAGGTTTAAGTTGAATCAAAGGCTGGAGACTCTGAAATGCCTGGGTAGGACAGAATTATTTTTAGTTCTATTGTTGTGTTGATATAGAATGTATGAGAACATTCTTTTCTTTATTTAAACTTTTCACATACTAGAGAAAACTCCATGGAGCAACAGTTCTCATTTCAAAGGGCCCTTGTGTGAAAAGAGTATTTCCTTTCTTTACTCTGTGTGCCATTAAAGGGAGAAAAAGCCCTGATAACTGTAATTGCTGTAATATATGTTCTGCTATGCTTAGAATATGGTACAGAGCATACCCATCTTGGACTCTGTCTATGGTGGAAACAACAGGAGTTCCTTGTTATTATATAAATATGAAGAGTATGGTAATATTTGCCTGCAGATTAAAAAAATAGCGAAAACAGATATTTGTGGGAATAATTCACTTCATAGCACAAAATGCTAAATATGTATTTGGTACTGATGATACTTTAATAAAAGTCTAGTAATATCGTGTGAAAAAATTTTTTAAATACCATGTTTTCTTTAAATACCCAGCCTCTATATGTATTCTTTTAATTCATTATAAAAATATGAAGGGATGTAGGTTGCTTTCTTTTGAACAGTTATCTTCAGAATTAGCTATTTTTATCCCCAGTTACTAAAGAATAATGACTCACCAAGAATTGTTCAGTTCTTTCTACACATAATCTTCAGCTTACTGATGTCATGAATTATATTAATAAATTCTCTAATATTTCAATCCTTTTAGTCTTTCTGTTTTTTACATTTTGCTAAGCTAGGTCTGCTTGTTCCAAGAAATGGGTGCACTTTTGTTTTCTGTAATCTTCAATTTGATTTCTAGGAGACTTCCTGAGTATCTACCCCATACTCCTCACCGCAAAACTCCAAAACAAACAAACAAAAAAGCAAAAAACAACAACAAACGAACAACAACAACAACAAAAAGAAAAACCCAAGAAACTGATCCATCCTGCTAAAGAGCACAATTCTGGTATGTGAGACCAAGGAGGGTGATGTACAGGAAATTAAAACTCAGGAAACCCCTTTTACTGTCCTGTAATAACAGCATTTAATTTAATTTTAAAATTGAAAGAAACATCAGGTCATATAGACTGTAATCATCATACTGTTGGTACACATTAGCCGCCTTAAATAAAAGCCTCTTGTCAGTATTTCTAAGGTTAATTTCAAGGAAATGGGTCTTTGGAAATAATGATTCCCAGTAAGTCTATGGCAGCACACAACAGGGTGGTGAGTGATGGGCAGCACTTATGATAAAAGCAAAAACTATGTTGTAGACACTTTTAAAAGTACTTTCTATGTGTTAACTCTTTAGTCATCAGAACAACTTTATGAGGCAGGTACTATTATAATGCTTATTAAACAAGTGAAGAAAAGAAAGGTTAAGCAAGTAATCCAAGGTCAATAGCTAACAAGTGGGAAAGATGACTTTTAAACCAAAACAGCTCTTTCTAACACTTGGCATCTTTACTATAACGTCACACTATTTTCTAGAAGAAGATAGACTGTTGTAGTTACTGGACAGAAGACTATTGCTTGGTGACCTTATTTATGGTAGAGATACATGTATAAAACCTGACCCCTTGCCTGAAGGATACCTGCAGAGACTTCTCTGTGGTTATCTGATATCAAAATCATTCTAATCTCACAGGAACATTGAAGTCTGGGGAATTGCATTGAAAAAGTGGAATCTGTATGTAACAAAAGAAAGGTTCTGACTTCATTAGAAGTAGATTGACTAATAAGATTCAGAATAATAGTTTAACTGCTAACTTCCTGTACATCATGACAACATCATTTCTGGAACAGAATGATAGCACATAGAACAAGTTAGAGAACAAAATTTAGAATTGCAAGGGTTATGCTCTTACTCTATTTTCTAAATAAATGGTACTTTCTTCAGGAAGAAAAATCCTGTTAACTTCAGAAAATACATTTTGGAGTGTAAAAGTACAGTCTGATATATTTTGCTCAAATCCAGGAGAACTGCCCTTATTCAACCGTAAAACCTTATAGCAGGGAGTTCAACTGAAAATGTGGTCTCATGATAAATAATTAGATTGTAAAGGAGAGAAAATGTAATGTGACAGGAGGTATTTTAGAGCTTATTTTTTGCATTAGAGAGTTTTGCAATAGAGTTTTGAGAAAACATGAGATATTTGGAGAAATATCAGAAATGATTCTAAAACATAGTTGTGAACAGCAATGGGTTTTATTGTCCAAACCAATTCTCGTACGTTAACACCATGAAAGAGATCAGCTGCATACATAATGGTCAAAGCACTTTAATTTTTAAATCATTTTTCGGTTTTTGTCATTGACTTAAATGTTTTATTTTCTGGCTTATCTGGGTGGGTGTTATCCACTTAAGTAACCAAGCTGAAAATTTGAGCTGCTATTATATTTTGATCATGACAAACAGTTGCTAGAAAATTGGGTCCCTTGTGATTTGATTGATGTTAAAATCATAATTAAAATGTCAGTTGTTCAGTTATTCTGCTTCTTTGTTTTGATCTGCTCTTTTATTAATTGGAGAGTTGTTTTGGAAATACTTCAGATAACAACTGGAACGGTATAAATGTAAGAGCTGAAGTTTTCTAGTCTTCAACAAGTTAAGGAATTCAGCTTTGAAATGTGACATTTTTGTGGCTCTTCACCTTTATGACATAAAAATGTAGCACTTCTCTTTGAGTTTACTTAAACAAGTACAACTGTGCCCACCATTGAGTCATTCCCATACCAATTTCACACATGTTTACTCTCTACAACCTATACTATTATTTTCTAAATGTCTATTGAATTGGCATATTTTATGTTTAACCTTATCTTAAGCACCAATATCCATGAAATGATAAGCTTGGTTTACTAATTTTATATTTTTCTATTGCACAGTAAAATAAATACTCAAGTATTAAAATATAAAATGCTTTATTATTGTACAACCTAAAATCAACCGTGGTACTAATATTTGGGTGAAAACTGTCATAACCCACTGGGCACTTAAAGTATTTTTAATTTCTCCCTCTCTCTCTCTTTTTCTTTCTTTCCTCTTTAAAGTCTGGAAATGGTAAACAGACTTAGGTTCCCACTAACGTAGTACTTTTGGATGTCTTTCCCTCTGTATCGCATTGACGGATGGTATACGTCCTTGTGTCCCGAGAGAATCCCTGAGCCCACTTAGGCTTTTGGTTTTCTGAGCAGGTTTGCAATAATATCACTGTCTCTCCTGCTGAAGAAAGTGTAACAGAATGCAAGTGAGGTAACCTTGATTTTCTGTATTTTTAGGAGTAAATCATTTACAAACTCAGCTCCTTTATTATGAGTAGTTAAAAACAATTTCCTTGCAACACGCCCCTCTACTGATTGCAACACTGCTTGAGAGCTTCTGCTCTTACAAATTAAAAGGCATTGTCGGAAATTTTGTTTCTGTTTTAAGTTTGCATTCAAGCAACAGTGCGCTTGGTATTTTTTAGAACTACAAAATGATTGTTTTAATTCTGTTCTCTTTAGTACCCCCTTTTTCCACTTAAAAATTATGTTAGTCTCAGAATTTATTTTTTTCAAAGAGTCCTACATTGAAAACTCTTGTGACCTGCTGGGTTATTGTGGGGATTATTCTTGGTAATGGTAGGGAGCCACATAGTCTCAGTTTGCCTGGAACTTTTTTGTTTTTAGCACTGAAGTCCCACCTCCCGGGAAATCCTTCAGTCCTGGGCAAATGAGATAGTTGATCACCCTAAAACCAGCTGACATAAACTGAGAATGAGGATATATAGGATTTTAGGTGGGTATCCGATTTGGTAATCCCTATTTTTAAATATGCTGAAATCTTGGACTTCAACCTAATGACCATAACTAAAAATGGGCAGAGAGATCTCTCTATTGCTCAACTTGTCCATTCTCTAAATTGTTCCTATAAAGAACTATCAAAAACACACATCTTAATCATGTGATTACATTGCATAACAAAGCTTCCCCTTTATTTTAGGCTAAACCCAAACTCATCTGGCCTTGCTGATTTAGTCCGGTGGTTCTCCAGCTTGACTCTCATTCATTAAAAATGCCCATTCCCAAGCCCCTGGTTCCAAGAGAATGAATCTAGAGAGTAACTTGAAACTCGTTTATTTTTAAGACAATTACAGTGGCGCTTCTCTTTCAGGCAGTCCTTGGACCACGTTTTGAGGAAAACCAACCTAGTTCCTATTTCCTTGTCTAAATTCATGTCTTGAACTCTCCCCTTACACTTTATTCTCTGGCCTTACTATAATTCATTTCAGTATTTTAGTGTTCCAGGCCTTCACACATGTGCAGGTCTTCTATCCGAAACCTTCTCTCATCTTTGTTGGTCAATCAGATTTCTACCTAAACATCATCTTCCCCAGGAAGCCTCTGCTGTAGCCCCTATTAGGGTTGATATCTCTTTCATTGCCTTGCATTACGAGTCCCCTTCTCCAGTCAAGTGAAGATAGCACAGTACTGCAATAGCTTTTTCCGTGTGTGTGTGTCTCCCTTTTAACTAAGTTCAGTGCCAATAGACATCTCTCATTTATCTTACTTATGACTGTTTTTTCTGTTTCTAGCTCATTGTTTAGCATATGTTAAGAGTCCAAGATTATTTATTGGGAAATTAAATTACTTTATTAATGGATAGATTGATATAATAGGAAGTCTTAGCTGGGCCAGAACTGAGACAGAGACATTCAGTATTGAGTAATTCTCTTCCACAGCTCCCCTACCTATGGATCTGTGTGGGGGCTTTTGTGTTTTGGCTAAAGTAGTGCTGCGGTTTGGTTGTGGACAGAGTGCAGGGCCCATGAGAGGGAGGCACAGGGAAGAAGACTTAAGGGTCAGAGAAATGTTATTGCATTTGTCCCCAGCTAGACCCCAGGGCCAGGTCTGGAGCATGAGTAGAGAAAGGGGCAGTGGCAATTTCATCCAAGTCTGAGAGGTTCTGAGAGGTTCAAGGGGCAGATGCGATCCAGTTAGGGACATACAAATACACAGACACAGACACACACGGCTTCTACCACCACCACCCCTGACACAGCCTTGTCCCCCCACCCCACCCCGCCCCTGAGGGCTCTGGGCAGCCATCATTGAGGGCTGGTCATATTTCCTCAGAGGGAAGCCATGGTGCAGTCATGTGCCCCCTCTTCCCTTGGAAATGCCACAAAAAAAGTCCCAAAGAGATTTGGTGGTAGTGTTGAAGGAAAAGTTGTGAGCTGAGCTCTTACATTAACAAATGCGGACTGAGTGCTGTTGTCGTTTGGACCTCATGTGTAAAAATCAAGCGTTTGGATGATACTGAGCAGAAATTAAATCCAGCACTTGGACAAGGCCATCATGATACTTCCGCCTCAGATTGCCAAAACGAGACTTTTCTGATAGGACTGGACTGAGAGATCTATGGAATGGACTAGCTGAATTTTAGTGTTTTATTGCTTTATAGACTTTTTTCTATGTCGCACAACACACAAGGTGTTACCATTCTTGACAACTGTTGGAACTATGGGGTTCTTTTCTAGCCCTTGAAAAATTTCCACTGAGCAGGTCCTATATTCCATCAGATTTTAAGCAACGAGGACTGACCTTGCTGCTTGTGATACCCTCAAAGTGCTGCTGCATTAGACTATGTTGAGTCCATCTTAGAAGCTTCGGATCTTGAGAGGTGTGAACACAGCTGATTTCTGCCTGGGAGAGTGTCTAATTGTGTCGACAGTCACAGAAATTCAGTGTGTATTTACTATATATTTACTTAAAACAGGGTTGGCATCCCCTGGTGAATTTTCTTATTATTGCTCCTTGGCAATGTGCAGATATACTCCTTGAGCAGTTCTTTGAGGTAAGCATCTCACCCTGTACTGCCAAGAAGGAGGAAAATTTAGTGTTTCTTAAATTGAGGAAGAATAAACATTAATATGTAGAGTAACCACAATGGTCATTTCCTAATACAATAGCACCTAGTAGACTGAAATTTTGAGTTTCCTATTAAAGAATCATCGTCGGCAGCCGTCCGTCTCGAGAGACGATGGTGTAGCTTCTTAAGAGTCTATCTGCACCGCCGAGAATGGCTGTGCAGTCCGACTCGGGAGTGACACGGTATCTGTCTCCTCCCGTGTTGAATCGACATCTTGCGATGACGCTGGAGTGTCCTCTCCAGTGGAGCTGAAGCTACAGAGCCTGGGCAGGGTGATATGGAGGGTCTGCTGTTGCCCATGCAGCAGACCCCCCCTCTCTTCGCAGCTGAAGGGTCCAAGGGAAAGACGGAGTCAATACAGCTTGGCTTCAGGTGCGCCGCAGGAGTTGCCGGTGTTGACTACAACATCAAACCGCCTTAGGGACTCCGGCTCCAGATTTTCTGTCGGGGTTTACTCCCTTAGCCTTTCCCCTGAAGAGGTATGCCGCAAGGCAGCGGAGGTTTTTTGGAGTCAGAGTTTTCCTTCTCTGATGTGCCCTGACTGGAAGATCGAACCAGCGACACTTAGCTCGCAGGCCGACGCTCAATCCACTGAGCCAAACCATAAAACTATATATTCCAAGAAAGATATCATCCAAAGAAGCAACACATTCCATTGTACAATTTTATGGGTTTTAAAAATGTTGTTGGTAGCAACTTGAAATGCTTTTGTCTAAAAAATAAACAGACAAATAGGTATTCAAAGATGATTCTGTGTGACAGAACTTCTCAGTAATTGAATAAATAAAAGATCAAACTATCTCATCAATAATTTCTAAACCGAAAGCAGGACCCAGAGATTGAACTCATGACCAAAGCATCACGACCTTCCTATAAACAAACTTTGGACAAATCAAAAGAATTAGAAGCTACTGATTATACCACAAATTATTACTCTATTGACTTTGTCATTAAAAAAAATCAGCCACCATGGCCAGGTGGGCCCCCGTTGTACTAATGCAAAGTGGGAAGAACACGCCCTCCCATCACGGGAGGGAAGTTGTAACCTGCCATAGCATCACCTAGATTCAGCACAGGTAGGTTCCAGGTTTGAAATACAGTGCAGCTACAAGTGTGTCTAAACACAGGGATGATGCTAAGACTTGCAACAATAATGGCTGTGACACAGCCAGAAATGCCCCCAGTGGTCTGACAGAAGGTGGAAAGAGACATGTCTCATGACATACCTGTATTCTCCATGGTGGTGGCTGTTGCAAGTGTCGGAGATCTTGTACGCCAGGTGGACTGCAGGTGCACTGGTGGTAAGCGTGAACACTAGTGCCTGTGATCATGG